>NC_135373.1:95549696-95852727 GCF_049243985.1 Paroedura picta
TATGAGTCAACATCATGAGATTAAGTTTACACCTTTGCTTTTCTAAGAAAATAAAAATTGCATCTTGAGCTTCTGCAGCTAGAGGAGATTGGGCTCTATTTCGTAGCTGCTTATGCATCCATGACAGAATGATTAGTAATATTCTAAACCATAAAGCTCAAGTTCTGATTACTTGAACTGACTGCTTGAACTGATGGTTGGAAAGAAGAACAGCTTGACTTTCAGTGTGTAAATTGTGTTTGCATATGTAACAGACTGTACTTTTAAAGGTTAGAAGAGCTGCTCTAACAGGTAAAGGACTGTAAAGAGTTAATTCTTCATTTAGCCAGGAAGCCTTGAGTGACTGAGGGCCTGAGTCAGGATGGCCCTGGGACAGCACCAATGTCGAGCAGAACCAGGAATTTGCCCCATCACTGGACAAATGATGAGTTGGAGCAAATTCCTGGTGCAGAAAAGGTCTTGGAGGTCCTGGCTTTTGGTCTCCTGCCTAGCAGCCTAAATTTGACTTCCAAGACCTCACAGCTATACTTCCCCACATCATTGGTGCCAATATGTCCTACAATTCCTCCCCAATACTATCTACCAATCTACCTGGAGAATGGATGATGTCCACAACCTTTGCATCAGGCAGGCAATTCACCATGCATTCCAGACAACTGTCACAAACCCAGCTATCTACATTCTAATGATAAAATCTTCCACTAGGACAAGTCTCCCCCTCCCATCAGAAGCATATCCTCAGCATGAGATAATATATTTTCATCCATTAGGGAAAGAGTTCCTTCTAAGAGATCTTGTCCCCTTTTCTCAGAGTGATGCCCTTGTTATCCATGACTGGAGCCATCATGCTGGGACTGGGATGCCACTATCACATCTGTGATGGCCTTGTCAACCATCTTCTCTGCTTTTATCAGCTTCTGCAAATGAACCACCTTGTTCTCAAGAAAATGAGCTTGCTTCTTGAGTACAAAGAGCTTCTTGCAACAAGTACAAACCCTCAACTTCTGTCCAGCAGACAGTCATACATGTCACACTCTATGCAATACACTTGATAGCCCACTGACCCCTGCTAGCTTTCTACCTTCTTAACCAATATTTTACTTCTTGTTTTCTAGTATGTTGATCCAGGCGATGAAAAACAGTTGAGTGTCCCTCCCGCCATGCCCTGTAATTCTCCTATATTGACAGAGTATGGGTCAAGTGTCCTGGCTCCCTCACCCTGGTGCTAAACTCTCACAGATATTCAAATCAAATATAAGTGACACTTTCCTGCATGTCACACAGATGCTTAACTGGCTAGGCCTCTTCTTTCTTTGGATGCTTTGTCTCTGTGACTCATCATTGCTGGCACTCTCTTGTTTGCAGTGTGATGTAGTGGCTGGACAGGGGGAAAGGTTCAGATCTGTCCTCTGCTATGTAAGCTCACTCTAAGGCTAACCTACATTACATGGCTGTTGTGAACATAACATGGAGGAGAGGTTGGGTTACCAACTGATCTCCAAGTGAAAGAGATCAGTACACCTGTATCAAATGGCTGCTTTGGAAGGTGGACTCTTCGGCATTATACCCATTGACGTCCCTCCCTTCCCCAAACTCTGCCTTTCTCAGACTTCACCCCCAACATTTCCAGGAATGTCCCAACCTGGACTTTACAACCTTAAGGAAATGAGAAGAATGTAAATTGTAACCATAACAGAAAATGGGTGTCAGATACAAGTTAGGTTTGTTGGTGAGTTGGAAGGAGAGAAGAAAGCAGGGAAATGTTGGTAGGAAAAGAAATGTAGTGATGCTGATTCAGGGTGAAATTAGGTGCCCCTATGAGTACTTACAGGCTTCCCACACAGCACAGCATGGGCACAGCAACCAGCATGGCACAACTGAAACTGCCTTGTTGGCTGGCATCATGCAACTGGGCCATAATTTTCCCAGGCAGAAGCTGCAGGGAGGGTGGATGAGCTGAAGATCTGGGTGGGGAACAGCTAAAATTGGGAAGGAGAGATGGAAGCAGGAAAAGCTACAGGAGTTTTGAAAAAAGGGAAAGAGGAAAATGTTGGAGGAGAAGGAGTGAGTTCCTCCGGTTGCAATACCTTGCAGTTTCCCTGCTTGTCAGTTTATAATTATGCATATTCCATATTAGCTGACAATATTGCTTAGAATACTGCTAAAACTTTTGATGGTTTTATTGTAATCATTGTCAGTGCAAAGAATTCTAAGGCCACATTGAAATGTTACAATAAATTGAAATTAAATACCGAGCAGGCAAATACAGCTTGCTACTATGCTCAGACACACCACACACACACACACAGCATTATTAAAATTTCTCAGCTTGATCAAACTCAAGTTCACCATAACATTCAAATTCAGGCATCTCAAGAAACTGAATATTGTTTACTCCAGACAAATCAGGATTCCAGGCCTGGATTTATAGTGACTTGAGTTAAATCCTTCTAAGTCCTTTGACTTTAATGGACTTACAAGGGTGCAGCCCTGCTTAGAACTGTACAGTATGTCCCACTTACCCACTAACAAAACATTAGCAACACTTTCAAACCCAAATCACTTTTACATTTACAGTTAAAAGTCAGGGGAGGATGATTGTTTATGTACACAGTATTATTTTTTCTTGCAAAATTTCTGGTATGAAAGCTGGAAAAAATATCTTGAGGTCTATCCTCACATTGCCCTCCTATCCTCCTAATTCTAAAGAATCTGAGGGTTGAGAGGCATACACATGCTCATAGCTCTTTCAACTCACAGAATCCTGAGAATTGTAGTTGGGGGAAGCCTTAAGCACAAAGCCTATATTCCTGTGGGTTCCTGTTACCCTGAGAGGTATGCAACTGTCACTAGGAGTCTATGTCTTCCTCACGTCAGTCGCATACCGACCGGGGTGATAGGAATCCTTGGGAACAGAGGCCTCCTGCTTGAGGGGGCTGAATTAACATGTATAAGCAGTGAAAGTGCTTCTGGACATTCCATTTGACAATGCATAAGCTACATATATGAGCTTTAAGATTTCAAAAGCCAAACTCATGAGTGGTCAACCTTCAGAAGCCATCCACAGATCAATCGCCCCAGGTAAAGGTTTCTTCCCCCCCAGGTAAAGGTTTCTTCTACTATGAAATGCAAATCAGCTGACTGAGTAACATAGAAGTCCCTGCTGATAACTGATGAAATCCCTGTTTCAAGAATTATACACAAACAAAAGAATAGGTATTGAAAAGGAGAGAGTTCAGTGCCAGATGTTATTTTCATGCATTACACTGTTCCACAATGACTTTGTGAGTGGGTTGGAGAGGTATCTTCAGTTACACTGGCATTAAGAGGAACACCGATTCAGTTTCTAACCATTGTGGAACACTTTGTTTTTATTGTCATGATAAACAAAGAAGATCTGGAATATAAGTACCAAAGGCATGAGTATATGTGATCCAGACACTCAAATGTCACAGTGACTGCTTCTGGGTGATAGCCTTTTGACCTTACTTTCTATGAAACATTTTTTATCTACATATAGTTTTGAGAGTATAGCTAGCCAAACTTCTGCATTTCTTAACTCTGTGCTTAATTTTTTCAGATCAAATCTTTTAATACTTACACAGTGGAAGTACTAAAGTATGTAGAGTGAATGACAATAATAGAGATCCTATTTCATTCCCTGGTGTATATTTCTGTTTGATGACTATAAAGGATACACGATAAAACAGAACTTCAGTGCCCCCTCCAAGACTAACAACATTTATTCCAGCATGAGCTTTTATTAATCAGTGCTTTTAAGAGGAAATCATTTCCTATTCTAATTTTTTTACAGAGAAAGAGGAGGGAAAGGGAGGAGTTGGGACAGAGAGGAATCCCTGGTCTCTCTTATCACCCACTAGGCAGAGCTACTTTGTTATTTGCATATCCATGGCAGATAAGCCCCACCTTCTGTCCCAATCAGTTTTTAGGACATATTATGAGGAATCAGATAGAGCCTTTTGTGGCGCAGAATGGTAAGGCAGCAGACATGCAGTCTAAAAGCTCTGTCCATGAGGCTGGGAGTTCAATCCCAGCAGCCGGCTCAAGGTTGACTCAGCCTTCCATCCTTCTGAGGTCGATAAAATGAGTACCCAGCTTGCTGGGGAGTAAACGGTAATGACTGGGGAAGGCACTGGCAAACCACCCCGTATTGAGTATGCCGTGAAAACACTAGAGGGCGTCACCCCAAGGGTCAGACATGACATGACATGACCCAGTGCTTATTAGACAAGCAGCTCCAGACTCACTTCAAGCAGAAGAAGATGCCTTCCTGACTTCAAATATGGAGAACAGTCACAATCAGACAAAGGGTAGAAGCTAGATCCATTCACTAAGTTCCCATGAAGAAAATGCAGATATTGCTTAACTAGTGTCCTGTCCCTAGTCCTAAATAAATTCCTGATTATTTGAAGAAGTGTTGGGGAAGCTCAGAAGCTCATAGAAGGGACAATGATGTTCTGCCTGGACCCAGTATGTTAAATTAACTGAAGCATCAGAAAGATGAGTGTTTAATTTACATAATTGTGCTCTGAATCTACTGAGGTTCTAACTGAGTAATGCCATATTCTCCTTTTCATGTGAAGTGGGTGGTATAATCTCTCTTTTTAAAAAGACCTTTCATTTCTGTTCCCTGTGGCTACTGAATATAATGTGAAGAATAGGAAGTGAATAATCAAGAATATTATCTGTTGTACACCTTCAGTCATGCTGTTTGCCTTGGCACCAAAACTCCAACTCTTGTGCCAAGAAAACTTGATTCAGACTCCCATATTTAAATTAAGCAATTATATATAAGCCTTCTAATACTGACTGTGGTTTTTGTAGTTCAACATGTTCCTATTGGAACGTCCCCTACCTCATTATGTCATTATCTACAGCTCTCTGAAGCATTAATAACAATTGAACATCACCCACCTCTATTATGCTATATGTGTTCTGGAATACTTCAATTGCACTGTTTCTTCATGAATAAAAAAGAAATTGTTGGAATACATAAGATCTGTAGTGTGCATGATTCAAAAGTATATGGAGAACATCCTACAGAGTGCTTTGGCGGAGATGTATATTTAGTATGGTTAGAATAGGAACTTCCTGAAGTTTTTCAAGTAATCTCTTCATGTGTCATGATCAGCTCTTTGGAGACTTTCTGGTCCTTTTAGCATACTTCCTCCCTACTTATCTATAGAACAGAATGAATGCAGACAAAACAATAGTTAGATAGTTAGTTCGCTCTCCCCTCTCTTTGTATACAAAGTTGTTTATCTTATTTTATTCTTTTAAGCAGCCTGGTGCTTTCTTCCTCTTTGCAAATCTAAACTCAGCCAACATTTTTTTACAACAGAGATAGAAACAGAAACGATGCTGTATTATGATTTTCTCCAAGATTCTTTGACCCAGAAATTTAGAAATGGATTTCTTTTTCAAGTAAATATTTCTTACTAAGTAAAGACAATAGTTGATGTACATTTTGTAGATTGTAACCAGTAAGTGGAAAATAGAGAAGTGAAATGTAAATTGTTTGAGAAGCTGTTTTTGTCTAGGCTGAATAAGGTGCATGCAAGAGAAGTTAGGATATTGGTTCCCAAACATTTGGATCCTGTGAGGACCTTTGGAATTCTGACACAATGTGATGGGCACAGGAAGCAGTGCCAACACAAAATGTCAGGGGATGAAACTATGCATAACTCTAAAAGTAACTCTTCAACATTTCAGAGAGAAGCTTTGCTTCAGGATGCCTTTTAAAATGAACATATTATTTAAAATACTTGCTTGTATACATGCAGTTTATCTTCAGACACGCAGTTAAGATCCTTATGTTGTGGCAACTTAAAAAAAATCTGTACAGCCAATCAGATTTGCAGTGGCTAATTGGAAACCACACCTAACACCTCTCACATTCTACAGACACTTGTCAGGAATGGTGTTTGCAGGTGCTCATGAGAACAACGTTCAAGACTCCTGCATTAGGATAATAATCTGTCCCTTGTAGGCAACATTTACAAGAAAGAAATATATATTTCTTGTCAGTTTGCCGGAATTTGTATCAGCATATAACAGTTTTTTGCTTTAATATTTTATGTACTTCTCATGTTATAAAAAGAGGAATATCACAGTTTCTAAGCAAAACAAATCCTTGAAAACCTAGCAAAATGTTAGTTTCTTTTGATCCTCATCTTTGATCCTCAATCTGTTCCAAGAGAAAGACATAGAAATGGGAGCATTCAAAGTATGATCTATGCTAATGTCATGAAATGTATTGCTAAAAGTTTTGACTTGGATGCCTGAGGTTCTACTGGCTGAATTTAAGATTCCAAACTGTGTAGTCAAAGGATTAATTTTCTCCAACTAAATGTATTGAGCTTTGGTTAAATGTATGCGGTTTTTTACCCTTTATCATATCTGGGGGTTTGCTATAGAATTTGGACAAAACATTGTTTTGGAAGAACATTTATTATCCCACATAACATGGTGTAGTTTTAGGCTGGTTACGGCGATGAAGATGCTTACCTATATGTGAGGTGCTCTCAGAATAAATGTCCCCAAACCTCAGGCAACACATCCCCCATTCCTGCAGAGACAGTTCCATTACACTGAGCTGAATGGAAAGAGTGAGCTATAAGGTCTGATCAACAGATGCTGCATTGTAGTGATGAGGTGGACAAGTGCTGAGGTGATAGAATGGACAATGCCATTTCGGAATGTGGAGTGAGATGGAATAAATTATTCTAATAAATCCTTTTACGTAGATAACAAGCACATGTCAGGGGATGATATATCCTTTCTTTCTTCAAATACTATTCTTTTATTTGAATGGAGTTTTAGATGGGGAAGTGTTAAGAATGTGATTCTCCCCACACTGGCAGTCTGAAGAGAACCTGATTTTTATATGGTTGTAAATTGCCTTGATGAAGAAGCAAGGTAGTATAGTGGCCAGAATGTTAGACTAGGAACTGGGAGACTCAAGTTAAAACCTCTGTTTTGCTACAGAGGCTAGCTTGGTGACCCAGGGCCAGTCTCTTTCAGCTCAGCCTATCTCACAGGGGTATGATAAGGATAAAATGGAGGAGAGGGAGATAATGTCAGCTGCTTCAGTTTCCCATAGGGGAAGAAGGTCAAGGTAGAAGTGAAGTAAATAAATAAACATGGTATATTAAAACAGCTGTCCCCAACCCCCAGTCCGGAGATCGGTACAGGTCCGTCGATCAGTCAATGCCAGGCCGCGGCTCCTCCTCGTCCTCCTCTCGGCTGCTGCCTTGGGGGCTGCCCTGCCACTCTGCCGCCGGCTCACCTTTGGTACTCTCCGGTGGCTGCCATGGCTGGGGCTCCCCCTCAGCGTGGCACTGCACAGCTGCTTCTGGCAGTGTCCCCCAGTGGGTGGCGGGAAGTCAGGGGTGCCGGCGGGAAAGCAAGCAGAGCAGAGGCTCAGGCAGTGGTGGCGACGTCCCTCGGCTAAAGACTATCCCCCCTGAGCCTCAGTAAAATTGTCAAGCATTGACTAGTGCCCGGTGATAAAAAGGTTGGGGACCACTGAATATAAATGTTTTTCTAAAATACTGCTAGAAGAAAGGATTTCTCACCCTTTCTCTCACTGGCCATGGCCCTGCTAGATAGTTGCAATCTACCTTTAAAGAAACACTGGGCAGTCCATTCTCAGGTCTCCGAGCATCATATCTAATTTGTCCCCAAGAATTTGCTCTTTTGAAAGAGAGAAACCCAAAAGGATTATGTAATAGCTTCTAGGGATGGGCATGAACCAGAATTTTCCAGTTTGAGGTTTTTACAAACCAAATAACCATACTGAACCTAGCTCAAAGACCCAAAACAAACCAGTTCATTTCAGGCTTGTCCATTTTACTCCGCCCTTCCAAGGAAGGGGAAGTAAAAGAGACCAGCTATATCAGGCTGATGGCAAGAATGCCCACCCAGCTATCAGCCTAAAATGGCACAAAAACTAGAAGGGGGGGGGCATGGGACTGGAACTGGAACTATAAAAACCCAACTGATGACTGTTAAGATCTTCAAAGGTTGAATGTCTGTTAAAATTATATAATCTTTATTGTGCACAATTTTTAAAAAACTTTAGGAATTAAAAACATATCTACAGCCCATAGGCTATTGCAAAACAGTGTGCTATGAACTATATGAACCAACAGACCGATGTGTTTCGGCCCTTTTAGGGCCTTCTTCAAAGGTCTTGTTTTAGCACATGGCATATGTATAGCAGCCAATAAAAACTCCAAAGTAAGAGCTGTAAAGTACAAGAGTCACTTAATGAATGAAGATGTCTATTTACCAGCCATAGGCTTTCTTCCATATGCTGTCAAAAATGTCAATGGTGTGTTCTCTTATTAGCATATGTATTGCAACGAGTGAAGCCATTTAAGTGGTTGATTTTGTCCCCTCCCTCTTAGAATCAGGGAGAAGTGAAACAGATCAGTAAAATTTCTTTCAGCCATTTCAGGCTGACAGCAGATAGGCATACCTGTCAGCTGTTAGTTTTAAATAGCTGGCAGGCTGTTAAACCCCAATTTCACTTTTCTTCGCTTGAAATGGCTGGCAGCAGGCCTTTAAACCCCCTCTCCCATTTCACTCCTCCCTGCCTGAAATGTCTGGCAGTCATTTTAGCAGTCTGTTTTTCTTCCCCCCACTTCTAAGTGGGAGGGAGTGAAATCGATCTCTGAAATGAGTTGCAGCTATTTTAGCCTGACAGCAAGGCAGGTCCGCTGAATCCCTACCAGCCAAACTCATGAACTGAACTGGACAAAGGTCTGGGAAATGTTCAGGAGCACCCCTGATCCTCAGTTTCAGGGGGCACAAACTGGGGCATTTTCATTGGTTTCTGTCTCGCTTCATGCCCATCCCTAATAGCTACTAGCGGTCTGTGTTTCCAAAGATCAAAACTGAAAATCAACCAAAATCTGATATTTAAAGCAAAGGCTTTTTTTTTTCTTATGCAGTTACTTTTGAAGACTGAATATTTTCAGTTCTTATCAGCTAGCCAAGAGTGTTACTTTCTGCTAGACTGAATGATTTAGTAGCTGCTTAAGTGGGAGGCTCCATATAAGTAAAATGATTTTTTTTCTTTCTGTTTTTACATTAGGAGAAAGGATAATAAAATACACTCTCGATAAGATCTCTCCATTAGTACAGTTTGTTTTAGTCTTATATGGAACAGAGAAACTTTCCTATCTGTAGCTCATAAATCTATTGCAAGCAATGTTGTCTTAACAACTGCAGTGTCAAATGTTTTTGAGGTTCACTTTTTGATACAAGCTTTTGAGGATACATTAAATCTCTTTGGAAGAAATCCTACCTTAATGTTTTATCACACCTATTTGTTGCTGTAATATACTTCTATTTTGCCATTATTTTTGCCATTCTATATTGCCATTATTTTTAAGACTTCTTTTTCAATGTATTATTCCAACTAGTCAGGGATCATGTAGTGAATATGATGTCATGATTGATATGGCCAATCAGATTTGTATATTTGAAGATAACACTGGAGGTAAGCCTTCTGTTGGATTTATTATGATTTGGAGAAAAGGGGGAATGCATCTGAATGTGCATTCCCATTTGTAAGCTAATCAGTTATGTATGGCTGAATGATTAGAGTAAGGCCACCAGGTCTTTCCTGGTCACTGGCAGGGAAAGGGAGATGGGTTTGCTTGTTCCAGATTGGGAAACTACTGGAGATTTGGGAATGTAGTCTGGGGAAGACATGGACCTCAATGGGGTACAATGTCAAAGCTTCCATTTTCTCCAGGAAAACTGATCTCTGTTGTCTGGAGATGAGCTGTAATTCCAGGGGATCTCCAGGGCCTATCTGGAGCTTGGCATCCTTTGAGGGGAGCCATTATTGCCTATGTTGCTTCAGCACTAGAGTTGTGTTCCCTCTTTCTGACACCTCTCTGTATGGACAATTCTGGCCCCTTTTGCAAAGGACCCCAAAGAACACTAAGATTGTCCAGTTCCAACAAACTGGTGATCTCTGGCCCAAAAGAAGTATGTCTGCTTTAAACCAGGGCCAGGGACTTTACAGTCCTGGCCTTGACCTAGTGAAATGAGCTCCCAGAAGAGCTAATGTCCCTGACGAAACTGGTTCTGTAACTGGTTCTGCAGGGCCTGTAAGATGGAGCTCTTTCACTAAGCATTTAGTTGTGACCAATAAAGAGCATGACGACTGTGGAGAAACATTGACTGGGCTCTGTCTACACAGATATGCCTCCCCCCCCCCGAGACTGTAAATCCTGCAGAACAAACCAATTGATTTTAAACGCAATTGATTTAAAGATTTTATGGTTTTAAGGTTTTTAATATTGTGCTAAGTCTAATTATTGATATTGTATTTATATTATGTGGGTTTTATTAATTTTAAATGTTAGAAACCACCCTGAGATGGCTCGTTGGGAGGTGCCGTCTATAAAATGCAAATAAATAAAAATTAAAAGCTACAAAAAGTGGAAAGTTGTATTTGTGAAAGCTGTGTTTGTGAAATGTGCCCCAGTTTTGTTAAACACTGGACTTCAGTGCAGTTCATCTATCTGAGATTCACTGAGAGTCTTTTCTAGGGATGGGCACCAGCCAGCTCACAAACTAAAGTTTAGGACAAATGTACTGCCTAGGGACACCTTCTTTGGGATGCTGTAAATCAGACCCTGTAAATATAATCTTCAACAAACTTGGAAGAGGGGTAGAGGAGAGTCAACCAGAGATCCCTTGTGAGTTTGATGCCTCTAGCATACCAGGGGGCATTCTACTGCTTCATGAACCTCATAAACTGAACCAGATGGCTAAATGTTGGTGATAGTCCATGATTCCCAAACCAGGCATACCACCAACCAAACCATATTTTCCTAGTTTATTCCCACCCCTATCTTTTATTTCTTGCTTACATTTATTTTCTAATATTACATTAAATGATCTTTTCATAATCTGTGTCTTCTTCACAAAATATCTGAAGGTATTCCTTCCATAGTTTTCTGTCATTCATGAAACATTTTAGTGTACTTTATTAGAACATTGTGCAGTACAATAATTGACTACTCGTTGAAATAAGGCTATGGCTGTTGCTGACAGAAATCAATAAATAAAAGTTGTCCCAAGGAAACCAATAATTTCTCCTTGCCAAATATTGACCTTGTTTAATTTAAAGCTTCCCTTACAAAAACAAAGGCAATTGAATCTCTGTCTAGCTTCCAGAGAAGGTTGACTTCATAATTTCGTGTCAATTAAAGTGCTGCTATCCTGATTCCTTTCAGAGAAAGAATTCTGTGGTCCACCAAAAACAAGCTGGTTTATTGTACAATCCTAAGAACCCTTACTTAGGAGTAAGCCCCGTTCAGTAGGATGTTGAGTAGACCTATTCAAGAATTTTAATTACCTTGTTGTACAGCTTCATCAAATGCGTAGCATGATTGGTATGTTTGTTTATTAATATTTTTGGTTGTGAAAACTCATGCTACAATAAAGCTAGCAAAATTGCTATGATCCCAGAATAACAGAAAGTCTGTCTTTGCCTTTAAGAAAGAAATGTTATCTGTGGCCATTGCTAGTCAACCACAACAGCATTGCCAGTCTTCAAGCCTTGGTTTCTGTTGGTAAAAGGATGGGGGAGGGGCAGTGATATATGGGAAATTGTGCGGAAGGGAAAATATGATGCCCTTGCAAATCCTTCTGGTTCCTACGCTTGTCAATATATCTAATTCTTAACATCACCAAATTAGTGGATACTTAAATCCAGAGAAGGGAGCTATAAATAGACAAGAAAGATATTTCTACAATCCTGAGAAAAGCCCCAGATTTGTCCCCCAAAATAGAAGGTTTAAATTTTCCAAAGTAATAGAAGCAACACCTTTAAAAATACATGCCCTCTATGGTCATTGTAAGGGTACTGAAGAAAAGGAAGGAGATAAAGGTTGGTGGGCTGGCGGGTGAGAAGGAGACAGGAGGTTGGCAATGAGAAACTCTTGAAGTTTTCAAGGAAGGGAAAATGGAAATCATTAGGGAGGGGGATGTGGGGTTGCAACTCAAGCCCTTATAAGACTCCTGGTTGAATTATTATGCAGTGAAATCTTCAATACTACTTATAATACTGCACACTGTCAATGCAAAAATGGTAACTGTTTGCATCAAGTGACAACAACCCTTCCTCTGGTTTTTAATTGTTTAGATTTTGTTATACTTACAAGCTAAAAATTAGAAAATTCTCAATCTGCTACCATTTTGGCTCACCAGTTGCAGTCCGCATTATCATGTTTTTGACAAACTGTCTATCATGCCACATAAAAGGTGCACAATCCTTCCGACAACATGCCAGCCATCTGATTGGTCCTCATTGGAAGACATCCACCCAATAGGGTGATGCCCTCTCCAGTGAGGGCCAATTAGAGGGCTGCCTTGCTATCTGGAGACTCTTACCATACCTGAGGAGGACAAGCCACCACCAGGTGAGGCCAGGAGCTGGAGACAACTGTTCAGTCGTGCTCCACTTGCCCTGCTCCCTGCGCTCCTGGCTTGCCTCCTGGCCATGAGGGGGGTGCCAAGCACAACACAGACACACTTCATGCAGCCCACCCCACTCTCCCTAGCCTCCTGGCCCCCAGGAAACCATGGAAGGGGTATAGGCCTGCTCTGCACCCTCCACAATGCTCTTACCAGATTCCTGGGCAGCGTGAAATGCCATCCCACCATCCCATGCACTCTGGTAGCCTGCCTTCTGACAGAACACCCACCACCATGTGTACATGTGCTGGCTCACCCCCTCTCTATGCATCTACTCCTGGCACGATGAGGAATGGTGCCTCACTGCACACTGCCTCATACCCCACCTTATGTGTCTACCTCTCAACAGGGCAAGGAAGGATGCCTTGGTGCACATCTCCTTGCTGCTCTCCATTTCCCACATTCCTACTTCTTGTTAGGGTGAGACATGGCAGCTGGGTGCATTCTGTCATACTGAACTGACCAGCTCATCTTCCTGCCTCCCTTTGGCGGCCGATTTGCTGGTGGCTCGGAGGGGCCGGGAGGGGGAGCCGGGCGCAAACACACGTGCGCAGCAGTCCGCGCACGCGCGTTTGTGCTGGGGCTGCCGCGCGTGCGCGGGCCCCCGGGCCGCCCTCTCCCCCCACTCCAGAGCAGCGGTCCGCAGCAGCCAAAAGGTTGCAGACCGCTGATTTAGGGAAAAGACAATTTGCATGCATGTTTACTTACAGTTCTGTTGCATTACCGCCATGTTCTTGGGATGCTGACTTTTTGCTGTATGGTTTTATGTCCTAGAGTTTTTAAATGAAGTTTTATAGGGGTTTTCTTGTGGACAAATTGTACCCCGCCATGAGCCAGTTTCAGGAGTGGCGGGTAATAAGTCAAAAATAAATGTGAAATAAATAAATCACTGCTGTTGTACCCCTGTCTGTTGTTTGCCACATTCTTTAATTGCACAGAAAGTTAACACTTCACAGTTAGTGACACATTTTTGCAAGGCATTTCTCAAGTGCAATGAGGAGGCTGAAGCCCCTTCTCCATGTGTCAGACACAATCTGAACTGGGAACCGGAAAAAAGGGAATTGAGGAGAACCTGCAGCTTGCCTGTGTCTGCTTCACCTGACACAGGGTGGGGACTGTGGATCCAACTGGTGTACTCCATAAAGTGTTAATTGGTGAGTACTGTGGTGGACCCCAGCAATTAATGCAGGCTGTTTTGATCTAGCTTTCCAGCAATTCCATTCTCCACACAGTAGCATATGATGGAAAACATTTGTATGGATGAGAATCATAAGAACATTTTATTGTACGTTGCTTCTTTGTTTTTTTGTTTTCTCTGGCATGTGGCCATAAATCGTTGCATCACTTTAAATTATGACTTAGATACCAAAACTTACTTTTCTACCCATGTAGCACCCTTTTCTATTGCAGAGGCAGTTCTTTGCTGTGCAGTACAGCACATTCCTCTGGCCCTGGGAGCATCCATTCATCTCATATCTGGTTTTCAGTGAACCCATAGCACCTTGTGCCAGAGAAAGCACTGTATAGCATGGGACCACCTACACAACAGACCTTGAGAAGCACAACTGGAAGCAAGGCTTTGGATTCAGCAGATACATTTAGGAACTGCAAAAGATGCCTTATTCTTATGGAATAGGGTTTTTATTATCTGTTTTAATGGTGATACCCACTTTCTCTACACCTATAATTTCAAGGGTGTCTATAGTCTATGGGGGCCTGATGGCCTGTATCTGAGATCTCTTTCAGCCAGCATTAAACTGATATCTATGAACCCATCTTTTTGTCTTGCGTATATCTTATGTGTGTTCTGTCCATCCTCCCCCCCCCCATTGGTGAATTATCATAGTGCAAAAGTAACTCTACTTACCACTGATGTACAAATGCACATCTATGAGTTAACCTGAGTCAGATCCCCTCCCTCAGTAACTGGAATTCAAATCCAGAAGTAAAATCTTTGTTGGAACCCCAGTTTGGGATATGGGAACTAACTCCAGTTAGCTTGAATGCCTGTTTTATTGTGTCATAGATTAGTGGAATTAGGTTCTACCTGGGATTATCCATGTGAGACAGGGAAAGGGAAGAAGACAGTGAATTCACGAACCCAGGTACAAGCCAGGTTCATGCGCATGTAAGTTTAATGTTGGCTTAAAGTGAGACATTGACTGTAGCCTGTATGTTGCATAAGATGTACTTGCTTATGTGAAATGGTCATTAGTCTTACTGCTGTGCCTTTAATGTGTGACTGTTGAGGACAAGGTCTACAGTTAACCCATTTTCTGTTTCAGTCATCTTTATCGAACAGTGATATCATCTTTGTGAAGCTGCATGCTCCATGGGAAGTGCTTGGAAAATATGCTGAACTCATGAATGTAAGAATGCCTTTCAGGTAGGTGCAGTTATTTTCTTCGTTTGCTTTTTGTTTTCATCGTTCTGTTTTAAAACTAAAAATGAAAGTGAAATGCATACGGTTGCTATTTCTTATTAGTGACCTGCAATTTTTATTCAGTTGTAAATTAAGGTGGTCTGTAGCAGTGTTGCAATTTTCATGGGGTGTTCTGTCCATAGGCCCTTTAACCCTTTCACTGCTGGAGCCCCCTGCATACTGGTGCCCTGCTGTTTTTTAAATGGACAGTTCTTTGAAAACAATGGAAGGTCGAGAAGATCCAGGTACGTACGGCAGCACAGAAGGTGCATGTCTGTTGGACGTATCTGGTATATTCGACACCAGTAGTTTGCCAGTTTGTATGGTGCATTGCTAAAATCAAAGAACAACTAATCATTTGCACATAGATTAGAATTTAGAACTTTCACACTAAAGTTAATCCTTACAAAATAACTTTTTTTGTCTTTTAAAAAGAGCAGTTAAAATGTTGACTAATATTGATGGCCGAATGAATACCAAAATATTATTGCAACTATTTTGGTATATTTGACTGTATATAAATGTTTCTGAAGTCAAATATTTGCATGAATGAATTTTTAATACCCAAAAACTAACATCTGCTTTATATAACAAATATAGAAATATAGAAATAGTTTAAACAAGTGGGAGGCCGGCAAGGACTTGTGAGGAGGGCATCTCCTTTTCCCGACTATCATATTTTGTCACATCATGAGAAGACAAGACTCACTGGAAAAGTTTATAATGCAGGAAAAATTGGAAGCAATAGGAAGGGAAGAGGATCTATGAGATATATTTATGCAATAAAAGAAGCAAGGCTATTAATTATTGGATTTTTTGAAGATAATTAATTTATAGGGTTGCCATAAATCCAAAGCAACTTGACATCACATAACACAAATACACACACACACAAAATTTCCTATTTCCTTTTACTGAAAGTCCCCATAGCCACTTCCCTTTCCCTGCTTCCACGTCTCCTTCCCACGTCTCCAGCCAACCTTCTTCAGCTTTCCCTCTTTCCTTTCCCCTAACAGTTGAATTACTAGCAGAGCCAAAGGCCGGTGTATACTCTAAACGATTTAATAGAGATATTTAAGTATCTATTTGGATTACCATTTTTCTTACAAGTGAGAGGACAACCACTGAGGAGCATCACTCTTTGAAAATGAGATATATCTAGAAACCATTCTGTTTGGATCCTACAATAATGCAACATAGAACTAAGAGACTTTTTACTTTACTTTTCTTTATTCTTTATAAATTTTGAAAATATTGTTAGTAGCCTAGGGATAGTTTTTTTTCTCTCTCTCTCACTTTGATTGTAGACACTACAAACCATCCCATTTGTCTGGATTTGCTTGGAAAACTTTGGCAGAGGTATATGGTGCCAGATCCAGTTGCTCAGTACCAGCTCCCAACCCTGGACTCCAGCCCACTTGTGGGATCCCTGCAAGAACAAGAGGGGCCCCTTACTTTCCCCTGTATTATTATTATTATTATTATTATTATTATTATTATTATTATTATTATTATTATTATTAGATTTATATCCCGCCACTCCCTTGCGACTCGTGGCGGGTAACAATATCACAAATCCCCATTAAAACCCCATTAAAACAATAATAACATTGCCAATATTACCGGCATGGCAAGAACGGCAGCTCAACTCCTCCCCCCTCCCTCCCACTACTAGCGGGTGGAGAGGAGGTCCTGATGATGTTTTGCTTCAGGTCCAGAACCCGAGTCCCCGGGTGGGGGCATAGATCTATTATCAGCTCTGGCCTTAACCATAAACCTGGTGGAAGAGCTCCGTCTTGTATCCCCTTCCCCACACTACTTCCTCTTTCTCTCCTCTTTCTCTCATCCCATATGCCAGGATATATATATATTTCATCTTTCTATATCATTCTTGGAGGTGCCCTCTGCAAGGCCTTGCACTTTGTGGGTGCAAATCTGTTGGTTGTTCCCAGCCCATATGAAGTATGCATGGCCTCAACCAGTGCCACGACCTTTTTGGTCCTGGCCCTGACTTGGTGTAATGAACTCCCAGAAGAGCTGAGAGCCCTGACAGAACTCTCACAGCACCTGCAAGATAGAGCTCTTCCACAAGGAATTTGTTGAGGCTGCAGTAACCAAGATCAGGAACTCCTTCTCAATTTAGCCAGGACAGCAAGCTATTCTCCCCTTAATTTCCCTGAGACACTGTGAGTGGGGATTTGTTGAGTGAGGGGAGGGGAGGATGAGGTTTGCTGTTCGCCGTTGGGGAGGGCTAGGTTTTAAGGTTTGTTTTTACTGTGGAGTTTTATTGTTGTAACCCACCATGAGCCAGCATGCTGGGAGTAGTGTGTAAGAAATCAATCAATCAATCTAAAATAAAATAAACATACAAAGTTTGAATCCAGTGGCATCTTTAGCATACAAACATCCATGATAACACAACGAGGAATGAGGGCCAATAATAATTAGTGGAGGAATGCTAAACAAAATAAAACAATCTTTACCCACTCATGAAAGACAATGTTAGAGAGAGACAGATTG
The DNA here is from genome assembly GCF_049243985.1 of Paroedura picta. Classification (NCBI taxonomy): domain Eukaryota; kingdom Metazoa; phylum Chordata; class Lepidosauria; order Squamata; family Gekkonidae; genus Paroedura; species Paroedura picta. The sequence goes on from NC_135373.1 coordinate 95,567,164, forward strand.
ACCTCTATGGAGACGGCGTTCCAAAGTGGCCAGGCAGATACTTGTGGGTGACTCCCAGAGCAGGGCGATGATGGTAGCAGATTGGTCACCTTTTCATCTTACAATTGTAAATTCTTTAATCATTGTAAGTAGCATGCAAAAGTACTTCCTTCTGTCCTTTCAGAACCTTCTGCCAGTCCATTTAATTGGCAGTTCAGTGTTATCATTAGCGAATTATCATCATACTGTTGTTCTCTAAATACCCACTCAATTATCTTTTGTTTGGAGTATCCTTTTTTGCTTAACTACTCTTGTTGTTGTTAGGTGTGAAGTCGTGTCCGACCCATCGCGACCCCATAGACAATGATCCTCCAGGCCTTCCTGTCTTCTACCATTCCTTAACTACTCTAAGACATTCCAAATTAACATCTCTATAGATTTTAGTTTTTATCTTTGATTTTTGTCAAAGCCTTATACCAGTTTTCTGATTTCTCACAATAAGCTTCTTCTCTTAATGTTTAAAATCTATTCATTTGAACTGATTGTGGTGGAATTTCAATAATTATGTAGACTGTTTATATGTTTACATAGGGTGGGTTTCAGCCTTTCCTCCTCCCATGAAGGGGGGGAGAAGCTTGCACATGTGAGCAGGGGGTTCTGCTAATCCCTCTGAGATTCTCCAGCACTGGGAATGGCTTTTCAGGATGGGACTATAGAAAGAATATATCTACTTTTTGTCCTGTGGATCTAAGCCATATATTTTATATTTATACAGTATACGTTATACATGACTGTTCACAATGGTGTGGACTACAGCTCATACTAAATAACAAATAATTAAGCAGTATGATATTTTAATCATTTAATCATTGCTAAAGTCCAAGTTTTAGCCTAGCATACCAGTAATGTTTTTGTATTTTTGTATTTGAAACAATGCAATAAATTTATACAATAAACTTTTAATTTGAAGATTTGCAATCTAGAATTGCTTTTGATTAGGTGCTTTTGAAAAAAACTGAACATACATAAAATGAGAAGTGTGGTGTGACTCCTGAATATCCCAGAAGACATATAAATGCACAAATACAAAATGTCTATGATTTATGATTTGACATTGACATCTAGAAGACTCAGGGAGAGTCAAGAAAATGAAGAATACTATGGTGTCAAGACATGCAGTCCATTCTACTAGATCGATAAAATCAGAGTCCAGTAGCACCTTTAAGACCGACGAAGATTTATTCAAGGCGTGAGCTTTCAAGTGCAAGCACTCTTCCTCAGACTTGCATTTGAAATCTCATGCCTTGAATAAATCTTTGTTGGTCTTAAAGGTGCTCCTGGACTCTTGTATTGTGCTACTTCAGACCAACACAGCTACCCATTTGAATCCTTTCTACTAGCTATTATACAGGAGAAGTAAATGCGTAGCTTTCATTTGCTGGAATTAAAGACAATATGAATGCAGTCTAAAATTGCACACTACCAAACACAAGAGGGCAGAAAATGTTAGTGGTTCATGCTTCCTGTTTGGTCCACTTAAAAAATAGTCTCATGTTAATTTACTGCATCTTCTCCCATAATCAAATAAGTAGACTTTCTCTGCATTGGGGGCTTTTGCATCTCACTGCAGTAATTCTTGAAGTGCTGTTATATTTACTATAGGTCCATAATTTTCTCATCTTCTTGAAACAGAAGACCAAGAGTATTTCCACATGGTACCGAGTACCACCTTGGTCCTTCTCAGAACCATGCTTTAATGCTGAATAGAAAGCAGGAAAGAGCCATTTTTAAATCAGCTGGACATTCTAACCAAAGTAGCTACTACATTCTCTTTATAAAGCCACATTCATTTTAGAAAAATGGGGGAGAAAAGCACCTGCCAAATACATTAATGTTGTTTGTGCCCTGCATGCATAACATGCAAGGAAAAGCTGCAACAATTAACCCAGCAACAATTAACCCAGCATCTGCCTAGTTAACCAATTGCATGCATAGTTATGGCAACTGCATAGTTTCTGCATTTGTATCCATTGTGATTTTTTAAAATGTTTCCCAACTCCTCCCCCCCAAAAAAACAATGTATCCAAGATTCTTTGAAAGAAAAAATATCTCCGGGTCCCCTTCTTTGACCTGCATAATGTTAATGGAAGGAAGAAGAGTAATAAGAGTAAGACCCAAAAGCCTTTCCAGTTTCCCCGGTACCTACCGCTGTTTTTGTGTTTCTGTGATGGTTCTGTCTGTTAATCTCTCTTTTTAGTTTCTTCCTCCACCTCTTACAGGCTTCTGTCTTCAATCTCCTTTCCTTCCTTGCTAGTTCATACTGTAACTGACGATGGGTTTTCTTCTCGACTGGCTTCATTTTTGCTGTTCTTCCAGGAGAAAAATCTATTACCTGCACCGTCGTTACAAGTTCCTGAACAGGTGAGTGACATTTTTTTCCTTTGGTAGTGAAAACCACCTAATAAAATCATTTGGTGGGGGGAGTCTATCAGGGAGGAATAACCTGAACTAGGGTTTCCAGGTACCTCCTGGCCACTGGTAAGAAAATGTGTGTGTGTGTGTGGGGGGGAATTACCAGATTCAGAAAATGTTGGTGGAGCCTGGGGAGGACAGAGACTTCAGTGGGGTACAAGGCCATAGAGGGCCCCATCCAAAGCAACCATTTTCTCCAGGAGAACTGATCTGTGTAGTCTGGAAATGAGCTGTAATTCCAGGGGATACCCAGGTCCCACTTGTAGTCTAGCATCCCTAATCTAAACTATCAGAAATCCTGTAAATGCTCTAATTACAGTGACACATTTCCACTGTGACCAAAGTATTAGTGACTTTACCTGTACACTTCTCAAATATTTATTTTTATTCAAATTTCTGTTTTTTCCTTTAACTAAAACTGTCCTTATACTGTCTACTCCCTTGGAAGTGCATTTTGTATATGGCTGTTCTCCCTGTGATACGAAAAAGAAAGGGCCAGCAGATGAGAATAGATAGAATGTCTCTAAATAATTAATAAATAAATCCTTATTTTATGACCTGCCCTTCCCATGAGAAAGATAAAGAAAATAAAGTGCACAATTGTCTTAATATGGGACACCTGAATTGTGTGTTAACCGGCTTCCTTTAGTTTCAAACACAGAAAATAGCTTCCAGAATAATATCCATCCTTTACAATGGAATAACTGCTTTGAAATGACAGTCATTTTCCCCATATTAAATAAGTAATGATCTCTAAAGTGTCTATATCATCATTTCATTTTCAGAGGAATAATTTTTGTAGCTAGTTATGAAACCACAATAACCCTAAAGCTAGATTACTGTAACACACTGTACATGGGATCATCCTTGAAGATGACCTTGAATCTCTAACTGGTGCAAAATATGTCAACTTGTTTGTTAGTTTGGGATAGTCAATGGGACCATATCATTCCTGTTCTGAGGTCCTTTTACTGGCTACCGATCAATTTCTGGATCCAATCTAAGTGAGTTGGAGTTCACTTGTAGCTCAACATGACTTGGAGCTCACAAATGTGAAGGACTTACTTCCCTTGCATGTTGCCATGCAGCAGCTTCTTTCTTCCCAGCAGGGTCTAACCAGTATCCCCATTGTTTAAGCCTGTTCTGCCACAATCAGGCCTCAGGTATTTTCCATGGCTGCCCCATGCCTCTAAACCAGTATCCTAGAAGAGGTCAGGGGGTTCCTGCCCTGTTAACTTTATCATTAGACTGGAAAACAGAGCTGTTAGGGCAGCCTGAACAAAGGGCAAACTTACTTTTGGTGGGGACATAAGTTGTTTGTCTTTTTTATTTTTAATATTTTACTCTGTTTTATCAGGTTATTTTATATTGTTTTTCTGTTGGTATTACCTTGGGTCCTGGGATGCTTGGGAGAAAGGCAGATAAATAATATTTAAATAAATAAATATTTAAATGAGTTACATATACTGTATAACATTTTGATTCTGGACCCAAATCATAACTCATATTCGTCCTGCTTCCTGAATACTACCTCTTCCAGAGTTCCTCTTCTAAAAAGTTGGTATAAATGTTCTCCAGACTGTCTTTAGTATATTGAAGGCATAATAAGATTATCATACCTGTGTCATCCGTTCTAAATTAGATACACCAATGAGATTAGTTATGCACAGAATTTACACACACATCCCACATGGTCTTGAACATTTCAGTTTAAGTGTACCATTTCTCCAGGAAAATTGCTGTTTTGATTAACACAGCTAGTATTGTACTTTGGATTCTGGCTGGTTTGATCTTTTTGGTATAATATATTTCACAGTGGAGCAAATAAAATTGCAGTCATATTAGAGCTGGATTGTGGATTGATTAAGAAAACCTAAATACAATAGAACTGCATGTCATTCACATCTTTAGGGTACTAAAAACTTATATTTATCTTATCTTCATAAGTATGGGCCAAATCCATGTCAGTGAGGCATATGGAAGTCTCAACTTCTTAGGGGAAACAGTATTCTTTGTCCTGTTCAATGTAATTAGCATTCAAACAGATTACCAATGTTTGAGTCCAGAGGCACCTTTAAGACTAGCAAAGTTTTATTCAAGATATATAAGCTTTCGTGTGAATGCACATTCTCCATACCTTAAATAAAACTTTGTTGGTCTTAAAGGTGACGCTGGATTCAAACCTGAATCTATATTCAAACACAGTGTAAAATTTAGAGTTTTTTCCCTCTTTCCCCAGAGTAGGTTCATGTTGCTATGAGCCTGTAATCTTTGATTCCAAATAGTGATGAACTTGTGAATATAAACAGCAGTGTCTATTCAGAAATGGGTACCCAGAATACTAGAAGCTATGTTCTCTAGGTCAACAACCACATACACTTTGCCTTTGACCTAGCGGCATCACATTGGGAACAGTCATTTCTAGGGGGCAACATGGTTCATGAAGAGTTCTCATTCACTAGGACCATTTAGCACAAAAGAACTGTGTATCAACATAGATGCTAGGTTATGTAAATTATGCCTAATTACACTTTACTTGGAAAAAGGATTAGGCACTGTGGTCTCTACTGTTTTGTATGATAAGTGATGAAATTTTTGTACCACTTAATGTGTCATGATAACAATTATGCTATGCATCAATTTTTGCTGGTGGTTCCAGATTTCTAAAAATCTAATGCACTAGTTATCATTTTCCCTATTCTGTTGCTTGTACTGACTCACTGTGTAATCTGCCTTGAGTCCCTGTAAGGCAGGTGGACTATAAGTACTGCAGATAAACAAAGAAATACTGGGTTATGTTGACCCAGGTCAAAGGAAGAATCTGGTAACTTTGTTAAGCTGAGCAGGCCTCTGTCTGATCAGTAGCTGCATTGGAGATTTTCAGGGATATCTTTATGCCTCTGTGAGTTCCATGAATAAAGAAAAACAGGATGTAAATGTACTAAATACATCATTACATTATCAGATTATTCCTCAGTGCTATACAGTCCCATTTTAGACCAAACTATATGTTACATAAGAGCCTCTTGTGGCGCAGAGTGGTAAGGCAGCCGCCTGAAAGCTTTGCCCATGAGGCTGGGAGTTCAATCCCAGCAGCCGGCTCAAGGTTGACTCAGCCTTCCATCCTTCCGAGGTCGGTAAAATGAGTACCCAGCTTGCTGGGGGGTAAACGGTAATGACTGGGGAAGGCACTGGCAAACCACCCCATATTGAGTCTGCCATGAAAACGCTGTAGGGCGTCACCCCAAGGGTCAGGCATGACTCGGTGCTTGCACAGGGAATACCTTTACCTTTACCTTTAGATGTTACATAGGATGCATAATAGTGATGTATTTAAAATTGAAAAGCAGACTTTGAGGCTGTGCTTAGGAATCAAGGGTTGGAGGGAGGGAGGGAGGCTTAACCTTTTCTGTGTCTGATAGCCTCATATCCTTTGCTCTGCATTGAGAAAAATAACTTGTTTTGAGCAGGCAAACGGTGGGTGAAGAAAGAACTTATCCCTGTCCATCCCCCCCCCCCCCCCGCCCAAAATGTGGGTATTCCCTTTAAGTGTACAGAAACCTCAGCTGCTTTACATTTTTAAAAACTGGAATTTTGGTTTCATTCACTCTGAGTAGCTTTTAGTTTAGCCTTAAGCATGGTCAGAAACAGTGCATTTGAACCTCTTGAGAAATGTCCAGGTGGCTGAAAATCTGAGTGTTCATATCTTCATTCATTCATTCATTCATTCATTCATTCATTCATTCATTCATTACATTTTTATATAGCCCTCCCTTGCAGCTCAGGGCAGTTTACAGGGGACATGAAATCCAATAGGACAGATATAGATAAAATCAGTAATTGAATCAATATTAACAACAAGTCAAGTCTTTATTATTACGGTACTAGACCAGTAGTCAAATTACAAAATATATAAAAACATCTGGCATTAACAAGGTACATAAAAGAATCATTAATAACTAAAACATTATAAAAAATTAAAAACATTCCAGCTATAAGAATCATTCTAACCAGTCCATGTACTGGTTAAAATTGCTTTTTTCCACAAAGGGTTTGCTTTACCTAATGATGTCTGAATCATTGGTTGTGCTGTGGATATCCACTCTTGAGAAAAAAACTTTGCTCATATGGTCTATCCAAACAGTTAATACTGTCTCTGGGTTTCAACCGAGCCAAGGAAACGATATTAACAACAACAACATCAACACTGAAACATTAATTATTAACCATTAACATTTTGACCATGGCCCAGCAGAGTGGTCAGATCATAACTTCCCACAATGGGCATATCTGATAGAAGGGGCTCTAGAGGCTCAATAGATATTGTCAGTTCATTGGCCTCTACCAAATGCTTGGTAGAAGAGCTCCTTTTTGCAGGCCCTGCAGAACTGTGCAAGCTCCACCAGGGCCTGGATCTCTTCTGGGAGCTCATTCCACCAAGTGGGCGCCTGGACAGATAATGACCTGGCCCTGGTTGAGGCCAGATGTGCATCCTTGGGGGCTTCCTTGGATCACTAGCCAGTTGGAGTTGGCTGAGCGTAGTGCTCTTTGGGGGCAGGGTATAGGCAGAGAGGCGGTTACTCTGGCAGTCTTCCGTTTGTTTTCATCTGTTGAAGGGAGATGATTAAATCTATGAACCTGTGTTCCTTTCAGTTCTTACACCATATGATTTGTCTTTTTCTATATAATTTATTGCATACTGAGACAATGTAGCTGAAACAAATTGACAAAGCAGCTTTAAAAAAATCACCCTTTGTGATACATGAGTGGGCAGTAAAGGGAGGCAAAATAACTATTTCTCTCAAGTTTTGCTTCTAGAACTTTCTACTTGGCTTCCCAAAGCTTCCTGCTTAATGTCCTTAAAATAGCTTGTCAATTAAGGCACACATTTAAATTAAATCTGTTCAAAACTTCAGGAAATAAAATTGCCAAGAGCTTATTTGAGCTTTATTAAAAAATGTTTCTGTTTTGTCAGAGAATAAATTAAATGAAACTGGTGTTCCATTGATATCAGTGGCACTATATAAGAATATTATAATTACTGGATGCAATTTTGAGGTCAATCCACACCCCTCGCCTGTAGTCACCTTGAGGCCCCGGAGAAAAATTTAGACTCTGGAAAAGTTTGTTGTCATTGCAGAATATCTCTGTTTAGAATAGCACTGCACTTCCTGTCACAATCCTCAAAATCATTAACAATTTTCTGTATCTCTGATTTGGTCTGTGGGGCAGTAAACAGAAAGACAGCCCAACAGAGGTTCAGCATACAAAAAGAATATACACCTTTGCAGGGGCAATGCAAGAAAGGAGAAATCTTTAGGGATGTGAAGTTTTGCTTTTGCTTTTGAACTGTGGCCTGTAGGCTTGTTTCTATGCTGTTTTATATTGTTATTCAGTTATTATATGACATTACCTTCCTTTAAATGGTGTGTGTGTATGTGTGTATGTATATATGGTCTATGCTGTTGCTTTCTTTTGAAAAACATATGCTGCTTAGTGGTTTGTAGTATTAGTTATTGAAAGCTGCCCTTACGATATTCAGAGTAGAAATGTGAGGGGAAAGTGCCGTAAATAAAGGTTGGTTGGTTCTACTGTACTGTATACCGGGGTCCCCAACATGGTGCCTGTGGGAGCCATGATGCCCACCAAGTGTATTTAGAAAATGGGTGGGGCCAGATGGGGCTTTTGCCCAGGAGGGCTTCTGATTGGCTTTAGCGGAGTTTTAAAATTGTTGTGAGCAGCTGCCAATACAGCACAAGAATCTTCACTGACTGGTGGTAATACGCATGTATATGCAAGAAAGTATTTTTAAATAGCACATTCATTTTCAAAGGCATCGTTAAACAGAGCTTCTGTGTGAAATATTAAGGACTTGCTATTGCTTTTAGACTTCTAATCTCACTCCCTGACACTTTGCAATTGGCTCTGTCTAGACTCTGCAGCAATGGCCAATTTGTAGTTGCACCCACCACCCTTATAAAAAGGTGCCCAATGTCTCAAAATGGTTGGGGTCCCCTGCTGTACAAAAATATGTTCTGGAATGAAATAGCAAACATTTCTGCCCGTGTTGGAAACCCTTTCTGGAAACACTTTAACTATCCTTGTTCATAAGGAATGTCAGAAAATGTAAGAAAACTAGTTCAGTGGTACTGATAATTCTATGTTTCATTTGGTGTTACCTTTCATGTGCTACAGAATCGAGAAACAATTAAGCAGGTTTCGTGGATGGCTACCTAGAAAGCCAATGAGGCTGGACAAAGAAAGACTTCCGGACCTGGAGGAGAATGACTGCTACACTGCCCCATTCAGTCAGCAGAGAATCCATCAGTGAGTAGCTGGCACTACATAAGAGAAATCTTTAGATAATCTGTTAGCATTTTATACTGGGGGAAGAGAAGCCTGTAACCAAAATATCAGTAAGGAAAAACTCCTACAGATTACTCAGACATTACATTTTTGGCTCTCTTAAGTGTGTCTTCAGGACACCACTTACTCATTACTGCAAAGGGATCCTGAAGCATAAACCCATGCCAGCTACCCTCTACTTGATGGGAAAAAAATCAAATATTGATATTGCTTATAGGATGCAGTATATGCAGCATAATCAAAAGCTGTGTTTCATACTGCACCAAACCGTTTGTATAAGAAAAATGGCCAATCCTTAGTAGTATGATAAATATTTAAAGGTTCATAATAGTGACCCATCGAATAGTCTGCAATTCTATTGTTCTTAAAAATGGCATTTTCAAATCCCTAGACCTACACATTACATACACCTAAATAGTGCAGTCGTATGCAGTTACACCAGTGGGCTTAGGCTACAGTAACTCTGCATGGGATTCTGTTGAAAGTCAATTTTTTTACAGCAGCAGCAAAAGAAAAAAATGTAAAACCTGAATTGACATATCTCTGGTGGAAAGTCAATTCAAGCAGTTTGTAAGCCATCCTGCCAAGGACCTGTGGATTGCAGAATACAAGAAATAATGTTACCATCTTTTCTGCATCCTGTTCCCATTCATCCTTCCACCGCAGCTGAACAAGTACTCATTTGCTGCTGAATGAATGAGCCAGAGGAAGCCATCTGGGTGAGACTTCTGCCCACAACCTCCAAGAATATACAGACAGTTCATACGTTAGTTTGAAACCTTTTTTTATTTAAGGGAGTTGTCATCTCTTTTGGGCATTTAATATCAATGCTCTGAATTGTACCTTAGCAAGCATAGAAACTGCCTGCTGCTAAGAAGCTATTTGTTAGCTTAAGTCAGGGATTCCAACAAGTATAGGTGGCAGGACTTATCCAAGCCGCCATTTGGCGGGTGAAGGGCGGGGCATGCTCATGCTGCGGGTGGCAGCACGAGTAACGTGAGGGGCAGGGCATGAGCAACCATCTGGGACACCATCTGCCTACTCCACCTCTTTGTTAGATTAAGTAGAGGACTCCAATGAGTATAGAACTGACATAGAATAATCTGTATGAAATAGTTACTAGTAGGATAATCTCTGAAATGTTTTAATCATTTGAACTATTCACCAAAGCAGTGTGTTTTGTATCTACAGTATTCTAAACTAATTCCCAGTGATAGGGCCTTCAGTTGTAATGATTGTAGTTCATAGAGACAGGGTTGCCAGCTTTGGGGGTGGAGCCAGGAGCGGGTGGAATTTGGGGGGGGGACCTCAGTGGAGTATAATGCTATGGAGTCTACCCTCCGGAGCAGCCTTTCTGAGAAGTTTCAGATTTCTGAGAAATCACACTTGAGCTTTTGAATTCCCTACTGACAGAAGCATATTTGATTCACTACTTACCTACTCTCTTCTATTTTAGAAAAAAATATAATTTATTTGTTTTCTAAGGCTATACCTTGCTTTTAGTGTTTGCTAGTTTACAGATGACTTTATGGTAATGTAACAATGTGTTTTTTCAGTTGTGCGGACTTTTGTTCTTAGTGCGTTAAATGTTGAATTGTTGCTCACTAAATCAGCATGAGTCTAATAAAGCAGGTGGGATAAAAGTTTTTCCTTACTCATATATTCACTTTTATTCTATGACCTTCTTTCTGTGTATCTCTTTCTCCCCTCTCTGCACTGTTGAACCAAGCAACAGACAAATATCCTTAGTTTCAAGAAAATAAAATAATTTCTAAAGGCAGTTTTGACCTACCTGATATTGGGGTAAATGTTGCACCAGCAGACATAATAGTAATAATAGTAATAATGATGATAATGATAATAGTCAGTGCAAGAGCTGGAATCCATGCATTTTTAACTGTTCTGCTGCCATCTGTTGTACTTCACTTTGTCAAATCACAAAAAACAAGCCGCCAACCCTACCTGGTAATGGTGAGATGATTGTGAGCAGGCAAGTGTTTGAAAGTAATATTTATTAGTATTATTTTGAGAGCACTTGATTCACAGATATATGAACACATAACAAAGAACGTTGATGGAACTTCTATGGATTTTTCCTCAAGGCGTGCAGACAAATGGGGCAAGGTTGCCGTGAGCTACTTTCATTTTTAACTTTAATAGTTGGGAACCACAAGGTTCTTGTGTGACTAAATGTTGCTCGCATGGTGCTGCTGTCAAAGATCCAGGTGGATCTGAGATTATTTGGGGGAGGATGGGGTCCACTGTAGGAAAGACCAATTATTACCATCTACACAAAACAAAAGTGGTAGTGGTTGGTAGTGTTACATGGAGGTTCAAGTTGACTTTGAACAAATGGGAGAATTATCAGTGACTTGCTATCAGGTATATGGGGGTCTGTTTTTAATTAAGAATCCTTATTTAACGTAATCCTCACTGAGTAGATCACCCGCTTAGTGTCCTCAATAAATGTAACAAGCAAAGCAAAAATAGCCCAAACCTAGGTTTGTGCATGCATATCGATTTTTTTGGTCAATCAACAAGGAGGCGCATAGACATTTATTATAGAGCAACATCATATTTGGTCTAAAGCTGAAGTTTGTAACCTGGAAAGTTTCCAGCAAAAGAGATTAATTGGCTGGCTTCTTCCCAGCTGCAGTCAAGTTAGTTCAAGGCTATTTTTTAGATGTCACCATGGTGCATTCCCTTTATTTTGTTTGTTAGCTGTAGTAAAACTGATTTGAACTTTCCAAGTTAATGGGATTCATATCAAAGTAATTACTCATCTCTTAGGAAACTGTTTCTGCAGCTTGGCATTTAAAAAAAATGGATATGATAAAAGCTGGATAAAATAATACCCCGGCATCTGTACTGCATCATTTAAATTTAAGTGTCTCACTGTAGCCATGCATAAGCATCACTATATTTGTATTAGGTGTTTGAGATGACAGTCCATTGTCAGGTTGCTCCTTAATCCCAACAGCTTTGTTAGGGTTCATAATGTCAAGTTGGAAACTGACATGTCACGGATATCAAGCATGCAGTCCTATCTGATGCATGTTTACTCAGGAGTAAACATTGTTTACTCAGTGGGCTTATCTGTAACAGCGGGCTCGCTGTTAATAATAACGTGCTAAGGGCTAAGTGGGTAGTGAGTGGGCGTGGCCGTGGGGCACGGGGGAGGATTCTCTTTCCTTCGGCCCGCAAAGCCCTCTCGTCGCCTTGCAGAGCCAGTGAGAGGGCTTTGCGGCCCAAAGGGAAGCGGCCGTGGCACCAGTGTGTGTGTGGGGGGGGAATTCCCTTCCCTTTGGGCCGCAAAGCCTTCTCGCCAACTCACAGAGCCAGCAAGTGGGTTTTGCTGCCCAAAGGGAAGCCTTTCAAAGCCCATTTTTGGGCTTTGATACTAGTTTTTAATAAGTCTGCAGCCTCAGATGTGCAAAGGTATTTGGTTGTATCCATTGATCACTGTAGCTGAACTAGAGAACTGAAGCTGATGGCATTCTATAAGAAACCCCACGAAGCTCTTGTTAGCATTCTAAGTATTTGTCTTTCATGTATAATGTCTTCATAACAACTCTGCTGGGAAGAAATTTCATACTGCAATTCATTGACTTATCTTTTCTTGAGTTCTGTTGCTGGTGTGTCAGAGAAGTCAAACACTTCCTTGTAGAAGTTGTTATGCAATAAATGATAACTATCTTCTCCCCCCCCCTTGTGCTTTCAAAAATAGCTTTATCATCCACAACAAAGACACTTTCTTCAGCAACGCTACAAGAACTAGGATTGTACATCATATTTTACAGAGAGTAAAATACGAAGAAGGCAAAAACAAAATTGGTAAGTATAAGGCATCAGACAATTTTACCTTTCTATTAGACTGTCCTCGTGGCTAAGGTAAGAGTAAAAGGAGCCACTCATGTTACTACTTGGCAAGAGTTTCCAGCTGGAGATATTCCCCTCCCTGTTTCGTGCCTCTTGCACAAATTGAATCCATAGGTCTTTATTATACAATGTCTGATGACATTTTTGTGTCAGTTGTGTAGAAATGATGTAAAGAAACAAATAAATCAGGAATACCTGCAGTGAAAATGGGCAAAATGAAAATGGCCACAACAACATACAAAAACAGAAATAAAAAGGTATATTTGTCCAGCCCTACTTCTACTTGCAGTCCTAATCACTGTCATATCTAAGTTCATATATAGACCCAGTTAACAAGGAACTGTGAAGAGAAATGTGTTAAACCAGAAAGTTGTAGATTTTTTTCTTTCTTTTCTTTGGCTACTCTCCTCCAATGTTACACCATTAAAAACTACCAATGCACAGCCCAATAATATTATACTAATTCCAGACCTACCTGTAATATATTGAATTTGTTTTCTAGGTCTGAATCGATTGCTTACTAATGGCTCCTATGAAGCTGCATTTCCTCTTCATGAGGTATCTTTCCACTTTATTTTTTTCTCAAACCACTTTTAGCCTTGTTCTCCTCACTGGCATTAATTTTGGTTTTCAGAGATTTAGGAGAAAACTGAGGGTATGTTCCGTGAGATAAACGAAGCCTATGATATATCACAAACATTCTGTTGCATAATAAATCTGCTGGCAAAATCACATCTGGGGCTGAACTCATTATGCTGAAAATGTTTCTAAAATTATGTTTAGTCTGGAGTATCTTTTAGCGCTCTAGAGGTTTAAAGCTAGCTTGAATCATATCTGCAAAAAACTAAAGTAGCCTTTCTCAACCTTTTTTACTGTTGAGAAACCCCTGAAACATTCTTTAGGCTTCAAGAAACCCCAGAAGTATCACAATTGTGAATAATATGTTTGGGAAGCATAGCTGTGTACATGCCCACCCAGGGCCCCTCCCCTTCCCACCCCTTCCAGGCCCATCATTGGCCATGGGGGGGAAGAGCGGGTCAACATGAACATATATGGTCATAACACCCAATAAACATTCAACAAATTTAAATAAATTATCCTGACACATACCTGCTCTGGTGTAACTTTCTCAGGTCCCCCTTCCTCGCAAACACACACACAGAGACTCCCTTCCCTCCCCCTCTCCGTTTCCCCCCCTTACCTGTTGGTTTCTTAACCTTCTCCCTGCTTTCTCTCCCCTCCCTCACTTGCCATCACACACACTTACTTCTCTTTCCCCCCCTCCCATTTCCCCCTTTACCTATTAGTTTCCCAACCTACCTGCTTCCAAGCAAGCAAACACATGTGCACATGCACACACACAAACTCACTTCCTTCTGTTCACCCCTCCTGCTTACCTGCTCCTCTGCTGCTGCCTCAACCCCCTCACATGCAAAGTTAGGTCACATGCAAATACGCACACACACTCCCTTCCTTCCCTTCCCCCCTCCTGCCTCCCCCCTCCTGCTTACCTGCTCCTCTGCTGCTGCCTCAACCCCAACACAGTGGCTGGCTAGGCCCCAGAGGCCAGTACGGCTGCTGTGAAGGCCTCAGGGGGTGGGACAGCTGCTGCCTCGGCCCCTGTGGGTCATGCATTAGCTGCCCGGGCCCCAAGGGGCTGGTGTGGCTGCTGGCTGGACCCTCCCTCTTCTGGCATGCTTCATGGGCAGGACAACAAACGTCACTTCCATCTACATTTCCATTTGACAAGATGTGCCAGAAGATGCGTCTCACATCAAAAGTATATTAAAATTAATTAACTCTCACCCATCGAGGAATTTCTTCCAAGGTTGTCAAAAATCCCCATGGTTTCATGAGACCCTGTTTGAGAAATCCTGCACTAGAGAGTTAGTACACATTAAGGAGCACTGTTATTGTGTTCTCATTCTAGTATCTCCCACCAGAAGTTGCATTAGCAGAAACATCACAAAAGTTTTCAAGAGCAATTTCAGTGCAAAACATGTTGCAATAGGCAATCCAATGAGGGTGACAGCATATCTTCACAATATTCAAGGTGCTATGTTGTACTTCTGTGTATATTTGTACATGTGAAATAACAGTTTGCATGCATGCAGCTGTAAACTCATGGCAGGGGGGGATTTGAAGCCACATTTTCCACATCCCAGTCCGTCATTCTAACCTGCATGACTAGCTTTCTATATAATGTTTTCCTTCTAGGCACATTTTTCTCTGGGAGGTTGTGGCCTCTTCCCCATACCAGCCAAAAATAATTATCTGAGCCACTATGTGTATTTAGAAAAAAGCATTAACTTTTGTGGAAAACAGTTTCCAATAATGGTGCACCTTTTTTTTTACATGGTTTATACATTTATTACCAGAAATGGTAATTTTTAATGAATATTTCTTAACCAATTTCACATTAATCACATGTATTTTAGGGTGGTTTCAGAAGTAAAAAATCCATAAGAACCCATGGGCCGGAAAACCACAGGCATCTGCTCTACGAGTGCTGGGCATCGTGGGGAGCTTGGTATAAATACCAGCCTTTGGATCTTGTACGGTAAAACCTTTTAAAAGACCATATGTATTCATTGGTGTATATATGAAATCACCACATACTGTGGTAGGGAAATGTATGGTACCCCCCCACCCCCAATAATTTCATTGTGTGTATCTCTATATATATATCTTAGCTGTGTGAATTGGGGTTGCATGCTCCAGTGCGTTTCAGCCGCTTCAGCAAGCACCGCAAAGCGAGGCAGCCAACAGCGTGGAGGGGAGGGGCTATGCTGGCACACACAGATGCTGAGCTCTGTGCCTGCATGCAGGCACTGGCTGGCGCACCACAGCCGGAGCTGCCCCTCCGTGCCACGGCACTGGCCGCCTCGGGCTGCAGGGTTCGCTGAAGTGGCCAGAGCGCGCAGCTGTATTCAGACCGGCAGCTCAGCTGTGTTACTTCCAAAGATGAGTTGCTCCGCAGCTTTTTAAAAAAGCAGCTTGTACCACTGACAAAATTAGGATCTATGGTAGTAGCTACCTGGATGACTAGTGCCGTTATCTTGCACTAAGTGTTAAACTTTATTTGGTGGCCATAACAAACTATATTTCTGGCACATGGTACATTTCTGGCCATAGATTAAATTAAACTCACATTGGCACCCCGTAAGGGCATCTTGCCTTCAGAAGGACTGCAGTATGAAGTCACAAGTGTAAACATAATTTCCTTAGTGAGGGGAAAAAGCAGTGGCTTGCATCCCAATCCTACCATTTGGAATGCCAACACTTAAGTGCTGCTTCAGAGGAATGCCAACCTTTCTGCCAGCTCTGAATGTGCTGTTGCCTCTGCATTGCAGGCAGATATGCCAGTACCAGTGGTTAGGATTGGAGTGACATTGAAGGACACATTTCCTGGGGATTTAGGAGGATTGTTTTAGAAGAAGTAGGTTGGTTCTTATATGCTGCTTTTCACTACCCGAAGGAGTCTCAAAGCGGCTTACAGCCGCTTTCCCTTTTCTCTCCCCACAACAGACAACCTGTGAGGTGGGTGAGGCTGAAAGAGTCCTGATATCACTGCTCGGTAGGAACAACTATATCAGTGCTGTGGTGAATCCAAGGTCACCCAGCTGGCTGCATGTGGGGGAGTGCAGAATCGAACCCGGCATGCCAGATTAGAAGTCCGCACTCCTAACAACTACACCAAACTGGCTCTTTAAGCCTACAAACTACACACTCCAGTGAAACACTTTTTAATACACAGCACCTGCCATACAAATTTATTTACTCTATAGTTTTAGTTGTTCCTAAATAGAAAAAATCATAGAAGTTTACCAGGGACCAGCAAGCTCATATCTTGTAATATTTTAGAGTGGAATATTATTTCAGGAGAGAACATTCACTAAGGAAGTACAGTAAAAGAAGTATAAAAAGGTAAAGGTAAAGGTAACCCCTGTGCAAGCACCGGGTCATGTCTGACCCTTGGGGTGATGCCCCCTAGCGTTTTCATGGCAGACTCAATACGGGGTGGTTTGCCAGTGCCTTCCCCAGTCATTACCATTTACCCCCCAGCAAGCTGGGTACTCATTTTACCGACCTCGGAAGGATGGAAGGCTGAGTCAACCTTGAGCTGGCTGCTAGGATTGAACTCCCAGCCTCATGGGCAGAGCTTTCAGATGGCTGCCTTACCACTCTGCACCACAAGAGGCTCTAAAAGAAGTATGCATGATGTGTAATTTGTCTGAAGAGCGGCTTTCAGATTCTCTTATTTATTCTGATGGTGATGATTTTAGCCATTCAGTTGATCCAACTCTTGGCAATCCTATGGTTCAGCTGTTGCCATAATTTTCTATCTTTCACAATTTCTTTTAGTTGTGTAATGTTCTGGCCAATGTTTATTTTGATCATATATAACCACCATTTTCTTTCAAATGATTCTGTTTCAAATGTGCTCTGTATCACAATGACCAATTATGCATGGTGGTAGCCATGGCAGGCTGCCGCCATGCCACTGTGGCAGGGTGGGATGCCCGGCCATTTCCCATGTGTGCATGGGGGAGGGGCTCCCTTGGTGTATGCAGCTGCACAAGCACAACACGGAGCTGGAAGTGCCAGGTACGCTTTGCGGCAGCAGTGGCGAAGCGGGGTCCAGAGGGGCCTACACCACTATGGCAGGGGAGAGGCACACCACTCCCCCACCTAGGTGGGGGTGGGGGAACACCCCGTCCAGCTCTGCAGCTCCACAAATCTGGCAGGGGTGT
Organism: Paroedura picta; assembly: GCF_049243985.1. Taxonomy (NCBI): domain Eukaryota; kingdom Metazoa; phylum Chordata; class Lepidosauria; order Squamata; family Gekkonidae; genus Paroedura; species Paroedura picta. The sequence continues at coordinate 95,584,614 of NC_135373.1, forward strand.
GTGGTGTCCCTGCAGGGACACTGTATGTTGGGAGAAGAGCCAGGCCAAAAGGCCCAGCTCTTTGATTATGCACAGGGCTAGTCCACTCTAGGCCCCGATGGTTCCCATGGCTTCTCAGGGAATATGGAAGACTCCAAGTTCTCTTACCACTGGGAATCTGAGGGCCTGAGTTGGGCCAGGGCTCAGTGGTGCCCAGGGGGGTGGCAATGTCGGGCATAATCGCAGATAAGCCTCACAGCCCTGTCGCTGCCAGCCTGGGCATTCTACCCTGTGCATAATTGGTCAATGAGATATTTCCAGGGTTAAGTTGAATAATGCTATGTAGGCTTGAATCCTATACAGGCATTCCTAAATATTATGGAAATAGAAGTCCATTTCAGAGTTCTGGTCACTGGATTATTTTGTTCTTTGACAGTTGTTTTCCAAGGTATTTTAGCACCCCCACTGTATTGTTTTCTCCTTTTCTCAGGTCAAGATATTGATTTATTTCCCTCTGTCTAGAAAACAAATGAGAATTTTCTGTGTCTGTGAATTATGTCAGCAATGAATGTTGTTATTTTGTTGGGATCATTCTCTTGCAGTAGTATTTACTTCTGGTTATTTGTGTCCTAAGAGGTCAATTTGGCTTGAATGGCCAATTGAATGAACTCTTGGTATCCAGAGTTACAGTGAGAGGGAAAGGACACATAAGCCCACATAACACAACACATGTTAAAACCACCGTTTCAATTGACAGTACATGTTTATCCATCAAGTAGAGTTGTGCAAACATGATTTGAGCAAAATGAGATCTTTCTATTGTGGGCAAGGTAAGACCCTGGATTTATTAAATACACAAGACATCTGTGGTAATTTACTAACATTTAGATATATATTTGGAGGCTTCTGAACTAGCTTTACAACTATAAAGTAACACTTTATTACCATTACTCATCATGAGTAGAGAGGCCAAGGAGTGAACAAGGCACAGAGACCAATCCGGCCAGTCTCCTGTTTCCTACATGAAGTTCTACGGGACCATATTGCTACGGGACTGAAAAAGGTTCTCCCCCTTTTGTTTACATGCATCTTCTCTAGCTATAAAACTGAAGTCTTAAATGTGCAGTGCCATCAATTTCACACACTCAACAGTAATTAATTTCAGTGTAATCTCACCAGCTGGCTACAAAAGTTGCCAGAAATAAACAATGAAACAAAGTGTGTGAATGAAACTGCAATCTTAAGTATGTGTGTACCCATGAAGTGATGTGATGTGTGTAGGTTCTTCACAAAGTATATATCAACACATTTTGCTAAAGAGCATGATTGATCTCTTTTCTGCCTAAATACAGTTTACTTTACAAACTGATGTTACAGCAACAATTCTAAAGGTGCATCTATATGAATAGAAAATGGAAGCAAACCCTTTTTTCCCAGTTGGCTGTCTTTGTACCCCTGACACACCATGATATGTTAATTCCCAAATAAATTTTCTGATCCTCATGATAATTTGTATGGTTGTTAGCAATACTGTCAACTTGGCAGTTAAAGCACATGCAAGACAAACAACCTCTGTTAGTGCTTGAGTTAATTTGTGCATATTGGCATTAATTTGGGGATGATGTATCAGTTTGTTAAGAATTCTGCTAATCAGTTATTGTGGTCATCTTGATTTCTGAGCAAGTTTTTAAAAATGAAAATGTGATACTTGAGCTGTGTCCATAATGAAGTCCAATTCTTGATATCCTTTTAATGCATTCAAGCTGCAGCAGCTGATAGTGTATTAATAAACTGAGTTCTGCAATCCAGTCTGTGATGGCTATTGGGTGAAGGGTGGGGAGAATCTGAGGTGACTGCCTTCTTGACTGGAGACTATCCAGTCACCCACTATGGCCTCTCCTATAGATGTTTTATATCCCATCTACCCACAATCATATAAAAAGCTTTACAATAAAAAAATTGTAATATGTAAACTAAAGGTCGCTTGCTTGCAAACTTGCTAGACTAAGATAGTACCGCTGCTTCTTAGATTTTTGACTTGATAGACAAGACATAGATGAAGATGAACAACAAAGGATTGTTTAACAGAAAACAAAGTATTTAATAGGGTAAATATGATGTGTGGATAACTTAGATATATAAAGCTGGCTGTCAAAGAGAGATTTGATTCCCCTTTCTCTGGACAGGATACCACAGCAGTTTCAAGGCTTTTCTTTCACAGAACACTTTACCATAGAAGCTACACACACCAGTTAGGAATTATGCTTATTTGTTTAACTGAAATAAAAACCTGGCTACCTGATGCTCTATTCCAGGTTTCTTCATGATTCTCAAGCTGAGGATGACTCACCCCTTCCCATCCAGTGGAGTTTCATGGGCTCTGACTGGCTGACAGTCACTTGGGTTTTTATGTGGCCAAAATCACACGAATTGGTTCAAAGCCCTGGAGAAGAGGCAGGGCTTTTTAGGATATGAAAAATGATTTAAGGACTAGCATACCATTGTTTATTTGATAACTGTGATTGATCAAAGTAATTAACAGTGCAGTACCTCATTTAGTGGCTTCTGGGCCTCCATATGCCAATGAAACAGCTGCTGGCTATTTAAAATGTAAGGTAGATGAAGCCTTGTGGATTCCACTCACATGGAGCCATAATTTGATGTACCCACTGTTTTTACATGCATAGATTAAAGCTGTGTAATGATACTGGGGCTGTTATAAAATCACTGTTTTTTATAGCTGTAGAAGTGGTCAGCGCTCTCAAGCACAGAAAAAGTGGACAATTGGAACAGCTTTAAGTTTAGGATATGGCAAGAAGAAACCTTGGTGCTTGTAAAAGGGCCTAGCCGCATAAAGATTCTGTTGCCCCTACTTTACTTCACAGTTTTAAATTATAGACTTGGATTTTCAAGTAGGCAATGTAAATATTTGTAGTAAATCTTACAGGCTTTTCAAGTTTGCCTTCTAACAGAAGCAGACAGAGATTACTATTCAGTGTGTTAGCCAAGCAATTACGCCAGAAGGTTCTGTCATGCAGCTGAGGCAAAGGTCTGTGACTATTGCCAGGTCTTTGTGTGTTGCCAGCTCCACTGCCGTCATCACAAAGAATGATGTTATACAGTTATCTCTGTAGCCAGAAGACTCACAAGACAGAAAGAAACACAGTTTGACCACATCTGGCTTTTGGTATAGCTTATAGGTCAGGCTCTCTCAGCCATTAGGTGTTGTGAATGAAGTTAGGGCAAGTAGATAAATTGGTTGGACTGGCATGTAGTTTAGATTGCATTCATTTAAGGCCAGTCATCCCTTAATTTTACATTAGCAAAATGTCCATCATTCTGATGGGAAATCTGCCTGTGCTGACAGGAAGTATACATGTGTGCGTATTGTAGTGCTATTCTTCACATTTTATGCACACAAACACACAACCAGTGGCCTATGAAAGCCAAACTTCTCACCATTTGCAATGATTTGCAAGTTTTATTCCCATTCTGATCTTGGCTGTTTCTCATACTATTGGATTACATACATTTCTTTGTAAAGTAGAAAAGTTGGGGATACTATTGTTGTGTTGGTTAATCCTGACCCTGGGAACAGAATAATCTATTATTAGGATCAAATTTCACATCTGCTCAGTTTATTCCCAGATATTAGCCACATAAATTAATCAGGTATGCTTACTGATACTTAACACTGTATGTGAGAAAAGCCTGTAGGGAATCGGAGAGGAAAAAAGGAAAATAAAAACAAATACCCTCTGATTTATTATTGAATATGCTTTGTTTGCTAGAACCCTGTGAGAATCCCTGAAAACCAAGTTCGGCTTCAACCATTTATCTGTATGTTTCTGGCCTAGTTTCTATTTATTGATGCATGAAGATGATAAAACCCTGTATACAGCCTGTTATTTATATTGTCTAACCTGGAAGCAACATTGTGTTTTTTTCTCCTAACAATGACCCAGGATAGCCACATGGAATATAATGGTAACCAAGTGGTTTGAGAAATGTCAATAGTTGAATTAATGTCTGTTTACATGTTTCCAAGATTAGATATTTGGCCCTTGCAGGAAATATTGCTCCTATCCCCACGCAGAATTTGAAATCCCACTCTCCCCCACACACACTCTGTCTATTAACCCAAATAATCAACTGCCAAAAGACAGCCACATATATTAATCATGTAAACATTCCCTCAGTTAATGTCATATATGAGGTAAATTCTCTAGGTGAAAGGAAGAAAGAAAATGCTACCAAAAATAAATGCCCTATAACCTATTAATTACTGAATATTATAGAATTATTTTCAAAAATACAAAGCTGATGTTAGTGTTTCTCCATTGGGATGGAGTCTAACTTTGGGATTTCTTTTACCAAGTGAAACAAATTTGAAAGAGTATATGGACATTAAAAATGAATGGTGAGGGGAGTTCTCTGGTACTTCTTCAAGGGAATAAATTCCCAGAAATGTAGTGGAATTAAAAAACAACAACAACTAATACCTTAATTGTAGTCCTGGCTCCTCCAAGAATGTCCTTGATGTTAACCATCAGTACTTAAAATACTACAGAAAATGGTGATCTGTAATCTTGTTACATTGTGTTTTTGCAGACGGTATTTTGGTGAGAAAATTGGCTTGTACTTCGCCTGGTTAGGCTGGTACACAGGAATGCTCTTTCCAGCTGCCTTCATTGGACTATTTGTCTTTTTATATGGAGTCGCCACACTGAGCCACTGCCAAGTCAGGTAAAGTGCGAACATTGCTGTAGAAAACAGCAAGATTCCAGTAGCACCTTAAAAACTAACAAGATATGTGGCAGGGTACAAGCCTTCGTGAGTCACTGCTCACTTCAGACCGTGAGACCATTTCTGCACAAGTGCAAATTTCTACACCAGCAATCTTAAATAATCAATTACTCCTGTTTTCCAAATACAGTTTCTCCCCTGATCCCCCCCCCCCCGGGTTTCTGATCTGAACTTGCAGTTTTCCAGTGAGGAATAGAATAGAGCCTGGGGAGGGCAGGGACTTCAGTGGGATACACCAGAGTCCATCCTCCAAAGCATCCATTTTCTCCAGGGGAACTGATCTCTGTAGTCTGGAGATGAGCTGTAATTCTGGGGGGATCCTCCTACCTAGAGTCTGGCATTCCTATTTACCAGATACTTTCCATACTTGGTTCCATTTTACATCCTTGTGCAATTTGTTTTCCCTTTCTCCTGTCAGACCCCAGCAACATAATGCAGGCAGATGGTGCTAGAAAAAGAAATCTGCCAAAAGGCTGCAGCACATTAACTTCAAGGTTAAGTCTTGTGACTGGTTCTCATGTTCAAATTTATCTCCCAACTAGTCAAGTGGTGGCTTGAACATGGCAGATAAGTCATCCCAGATAAAACCCTACATATGTTATTAAATACAATGCTTTACAGCAGGGGTAGTCAAACTGCGGCCCTCCAGATGTCCATGGACTACAATTCCCAGGAGCCCCCGCCAGTGAACGCTAGCAGGGGGCTCCTGGGAATTGTAGTCCATGGACATCTGGAGGGCCGCAGTTTGACTACCCCTGCTTTACAGTAATGTGTTTATTCAAATAGTTGCAAGTCATTAAATTATGAATAATCAACTGATAAACACATATACAACAACATTTTTTTATGCCTGAGGGAAAAATGACACATTCCAGGATTTGTGTGTTTACTAGAAGACTTTCTGTTCCAGCCACCCCAGTCTTTAAATTATGAATATTATTTTAATTATGTTAATTACAAAATAATGTATTAATTGTTATCTCTTCTTTTTTCCAGTAAAGAAGTCTGCCAAGCTACAGACATTATCATGTGTCCTATATGTGATAAATACTGCCCCTTCATGAAGTTGTCAGATAGCTGTGTTTATGCCAAGGTAAAAATTCAAAATGTCTTTTCGAGAATCATTCATGTTTTATTTAATATCATGAGAAAATATCATTTGCTTTTTCAGACTTCCAGAGGCATTAAATTTAATTCAGGGTCAAATGAGTACATTGTCTATGGATGTGCAACTGCTGCTGGAATACTAAGAATACAGCACCAAGCATACTATTGTAATAAAAATGGCTGTTTGGTGTGTGTGTGTTTGCAATTAGTAGTTACATTCAGGGAGTAAATGCTGCAGTGGAACTGTCCCAGAAATAGGATGGGATGGACATTTTTTTTACGTATTTTTACAAATGTTTTACAATTTAAAATAAAAGGTTAAGCTGGTTTTCTTTTTACAGGTAACTCATCTTTTTGACAATGGAGCTACAGTCTTCTTTGCTGTTTTCATGGCAGTGTGGGGTAAGTCCTGATCTGAAGTTAGAACATGTTTATCAATTTTTTCTCCCAGGATAGGATTTCTGTTTACATCTGCACTGTATCATTTATTTTTCTTCATTCTGCCTTGATGCAACCCCCCCCCCTTCCCCACTGAACAATACACTGTACTTTCTACATTTGCAGAGGCAAGCCAAAATTTGTCATCAAGCTTCCACATTCCAGTTGCAAATTGCAGGATGGGAAATTCCCGGAAATTTGGGGATGAAACCTAGAGAGACAGGGATTGGTAAGGGGTCTCAGTGGAATATGATGCCATAGAGTTTAACTTCCAAAACAACCATTTTTCCAGGGGAACTGGCTTCTGTAGTCTGGAGATCAGTTGTAATTCTCCCTGGAGGTCAGTAACCCTAAGCCTCCTCTAATATCTTACACTCTTCCTCCTCCTTCTCCCACCTGGCCCTGTGACCTGCCTACAAGAGAGTAATAGTCCAGTTGTTGGAACCATTGTGCTAAACTGCAGAAAGAGATAGAATCAGGAAGTTTTTTCCCCCAACTCTAAATCTATTTCATAGTTTTTAGGATAGGCTTTGGAGGTGGCATCGAAATCTCTTAAATAAAACAACTTTTCCCCTAATTAACAGTGATTCAGAAAAGAGTTCCCAATGTATTCTTGCAATTGGTAGCACAAATAAATATATCCAAATTAACTACAGATTTCTAATGTACTTGTGCTCGGTCAGTTATTTGCCAATACAATCCATAATTATATTAATGGAATTAGATCATCTTGAAAATGGAGTGAAATCACATTTTCTGATAATGGAGCTCTGACGTCCTTTAAAAATACATCCTGCTGAGATGAAATGTTCTGCAGAGTTTGTACAAACCTTCCTGTGGGGATGAACATAGTCAAATCCTTTCTCTGGCAATTTACAGACTGTGTTTAGTTCAGGAATAATCTTAAATCTGTAGAAGTTAGTCATTGTACATTTCCTTTGTGTATTTATAGTTCCCCAAAGGGAGCAAAATGCTATTACAAAGAAGCGGAGACAGCATTCCTCTGTCCACCTACATCTATGAAATTAGATTTCCACTTTAGATAGATTCATTTGGTTAGAAATCTTTTAAAGTTGTGTTACTAAGCATGGTCAGAAGACATGTCTCCCCTAGATATATGTCCGTGTGAGTATAGCCCAATTCTCCATGTGAGCCCAGATCGACAGTAAAATATCCTGATCATACAGAGACTTCTGCTGCCACTCGGTCCAAACCTAAGGAGCTCTTGGCTTCAGTTCTAGAAAGTGACCAGCCCAACAGTAATAAGAGATAGCTATTAGCCAAGGTGACTGAGGGGAACTTCCACATTCAAAGGCACTAAACCTCCGAATCAGGCAACATCAGAGGAAGGTCTTAGCCTTTGTTCCCTGTTGTTGACCCTCCAGAGGAATTGGTTGGTTACGTGTGAGACAGAATTCTGGACTAGATAGACCATTGGTCTGATCCAGTAGGACTCTTCTTATGTTCTTGAGGGACTATGTCTACAGCTGGAGGCCTGTGCTACAAGCTTGGAAAGAACATAGATCTGGATATAATGAAAAACAAACAAACAAAAAGTAAGCAGACTAACAACAAAGGTTCGGCCTGGAGAATTAGAACTCTCAAACAGTCAAAGCAATACTGAACAACAATACTGAATTCTAGAAACTCCCTAACAGAGCCAGTCATTCTACACATGCAGATTTTATGCATTGCTCAAGAGGTAAAGTGAGAGGCCAAAGAGATAGAGCAAGAAAGACTGCAGGAAGACTATAGCTTCCAGTACTTTGAAGGTCTAAACTCCAGTGCAACAGTCCAAGCATCTAGGCAGCAAAAGCTAAAAGGTGAAAACAAACAAGGGTATGTGTCATGTGCTAATAGGCATCCATGTATGAATGCAACCAGTGGTTTGAAAGTCAGAACGTACGCTTTGAGGAAGGATTCTGTCCCCAGTTAGAGGGCTAGTGTCACATCACAAACAGAAAACCTTGCTTGGGAAAGCATTAGAGTTGGCAGCTCATGTATGTAACGAGGCTAGGCAAGGGAGAAAAGAGAGTCATGCAGAGTTCTGGCAATAATTCCAAATAAAGTAGGAGAATGAGGAAAGGTGTAGAATGGTTGTGTATTTGAAGGCAGTCTCATTCTGTGTTTTTGGACAACTTCTCCAAAACAGAAAACTTAATAGAGGCTTGTCCATCTATAGGCATGGATCCTTTTTGCAGTTATGATAATAGGGACTGCTACTGGCTGATCAATCAATGGATAATGGTTTGAATGCCAGTTATTAGGTGAGGATTAGGCTTCTCATGGCAATCCATTAGTGTGACAGAATAAGGTGTTGTCCTGCTTTGTGCCCTGACTCTCTGCCTTTTGTTCCAATAATCACTGGAAATTTCTCTGATAGAAAACTTGGAGAGATGCTGGTTACAGCACCAAGATGGGAATGATAGTGGATAAATATAAACAAAATGGAGGTGTTTTATAATTAGTGGCTAATCTGCAAGAATAACGTGTATGCTTCTAGGTTGGAAAGAGAGAGAGAGTATACCCTTCAAATGATTTCTCTTATTTAAAAATCAGTGTTTTACATCAGTAATCTCAGTCTCTTAAACTTAATTCGTATTTGAGAAGTGGTTTTCTGAAAGAAGATATTTTGAATGTAGTTTGATAAGTTAAAAAAACTATATTGTATCATGGTGGTATTTGGTAGTAATGTGATAATAAGTAGCACATTTTCTCTCCACGGTGTGATATTATACTTCTTTTTCTTTCAATTTTTTTGCTATAGCAACTGTTTTCCTGGAATTTTGGAAGAGAAGACGAGCAGTAATTGCCTATGACTGGGATTTGATAGACTGGGAAGAGGAGGAGGTGTGTGTGGATATGTGGCAGGTTCCCCCACCCCACCCCACTGCTGCACCAGGAAGAAAATCTAGCAAAACTTCCCTTCAATATTGGGGGGGGGGGAATGTTTGCACAGCAAATGATCTGTTGTCCTGGCTTGTTCTTTTTGAACCTTTCTAGGCCCTGACCCTTCCTGTTAGCTGAGTCCCTGACACAGTAGGTGAAGTTCCTAAAAATAAAGTCATTAGCAGCTGTGCTACAAATTATTTATTTATTTGTTCAGTTTATATACCACCCCTCCCTGTGACGTCTCAGGGCAGTATATAAGCCCAGGGCGGTATATATAACATTGTGATGCTCTGGAGTAACATAGGTTCAGTCTGGATTTGTTGTGACACTGTGTCATGTGAAAACAGCTAGACTGAGGGCTATTGGAAGCCTCTTTGTAACAACAGGGAATGGAAGAATCCTTTCAGCCATTTTCTGTCAAAAAGACTCCCAGTCACGGGAAAAAGGGGATGCTTTTGAAATATTTTTATTGGGTCAGCTTATGCCTCCTATGTTTGGGAAAGCCTCAAAATTAACAGTTCAATAAAACAAAAGTTCTGGTCTAGATATATTTGGAGTGTGTGCTCCAGTATTTGAGCTACATTTTGCACATCTAGTTAGCATATATACATTGCACTAGTTAAATATGTACAGTTGGTAAGTGGCTGGGAGTCCCACTGATTTCAATGGTCAAATAAAGCATGTGTTTATCTCTCTGGCTGAAAAGTAGCTAGATTTTAAATAGAGTATTTCGGAACTAGTTATTTGTAATACAAAAGACCTGGTGCAAATGCATTGTTACAACTGAATGGGTTTGTCCCAACAGGACAAACCAATTGCAAACCAGTCATAGGTTAGTGCAATTCCCAGCAACATATAGATGCAGACACTTAGCTCAGAGCCCTGCAGTGTTGACAGTTTTCTCACCTAATTTTTACAAGTGCATCCTATATCCAGATGTTGAGGCTATGAAAGGGCAGCCTACAAGAGATTTTGTTCTGAGGATGCAAGACTGTCACTTCTTTGAGTTACAAACAATACAGCATCAAGTAGCTATGGAGGTTTCCCTTCTGGGTCAGGTATACCTTCCTCAGTAAATAAAGGCTCTCTTGGTAGAAGCAGAAGAGGAAACAAATCTCTACCAAGTAATCTATTTTTCACTGGACTTAGATAAAGAGATTATGCATGTTTATTCAACTTCTATTAACTACTACCATCTGCTGTCAGCCCTGGAGCCTGACCAGACTTGGCATATTGAAGAAGCTGCTACCGCCATTTCCTAAATCTTCCTGTTTGCACACAACTTGAAACACCCTTCTTCATTAAAAGCAAAAAAGCACAAGGGTTCATTTGACTCAGCCTGCAATGGCGTGGTTGTAAATACTGCTCTGTGCAAGCAGGAACTTCTGCAGGATCAGCATCAAAGCTATTCTGTCTTATGTCCAGCTCAGGGAGGCAGTGACAGCTGTGATCCTTCCTCTTTTAGAAGGATTTCTGCAACTGCCAGAAGCAGAAAAATTCCTGGAGCTCCCCTTCCGAAGGAGCATAGTGTCCCCACACTCAGGGTTGAGAACTGACTACTGTAGGAATTCCTTTCAGAAGTTTTTGCTAGTTATCCTGCAGATATTTTTACATTATGCTGCCTGCTTTCCTGGTTTAAGTTTAACTACTAAAGATTAGTTGGTAAATACTGTGAAAAGTTTATATTTGTCTAATTCTATTTTTAAACTGTCTATTTACTCTTTAGGAAGAAATACGGCCCCAGTTTGAAGCCAAATATTCCAAGAAAGAACGAATGAATCCCATATCTGGAAAACCAGAGCCTTATCAAGCATTTGCAGATAAATGCAGCAGAATTATTGTTTCTGCATCTGGAATTTTTTTTATGGTTTGAAAAAAATTATTCCTTTCAAGATGTCTTAAAATTAGACTGGATTAGCTGGGGGAAAGGAGGAGTTTATATCTCAGTTGTATAGTGGTGTTAAATTGTTCCTTCTTTTCAAGATGGTTTGTGTCACAATATTATAAGTGTTCACTCTAGTACGCCCTTCATGAATCACATTTACTTGATAATAAGCTCCAATAATATGTACTAAGCTACATGCTTGGCAGAACGCAAATAGTACAATCCTCCTGGGACTGTATCACTACAGAATATAGGTCTGGGATTTCACAATCAAATTATCAGCTATGTCAGAAATCTCTTGCCCATAGAAAGCAATGAGAACTTTTTATCCTGAATATTTCTTGACTAGCCTTAGTGCAGGTTGATAGTGTTATTAATCCATGTCGCAGCAGGGCAACAGACATCGTAGAGACAAGGGTACAGTGCCCCTCTCAGAACACTGTTTTGCTCTGCCTACATATTTTATTTATTTATCTGCCTACATATTCCATTTAAATGATGGAAGCTGGTTTCCTTGTACATTTCTGGATGGAAACACAGCTATTGTGATCATGGCAAAGTATTGAGAGGGCATTAGAGGTAACTTGAAGCAGGGAGGCCAAATGTGATGTCACTGCACCCACCTGTAAAATGTCCTAGGACCGTCTGGCCGTCCTTAGAACTGTTGCCAGCCCATATAGTGAGAAGGGCTGGCTATAGCCCAATGTAACAGACTCTTGCACTTAGAATCATATAGTTGGAAGGGACCTCCAGGGTCATCTAGTCCAACCCCCTGCACAATGAGGAAATCCAGAACACCCTGCCCATACACAGTGACTCCAATTCCATGCCTGGATGATCCCCCCCCCCAACCAGAATTCCTGACCAGTCTGGCCTGGAAGAAATTCAGTCCTTCATGCATGCATTGGGAAACCAAATGACCCTTTTGAGCTGGTTCAGAAACAGGCTGAATTGAAGCAGTACTGATGCAAAATCTGCATACACTGAAACTTTTACAGAACAGATGCAAGTAGATTCACTTGTCTGTATTTGCAGCCAGGAAATGTTCCCAGGAAACTAAAGATGTACAGAGGTGATTCTTGCAAATAAATAGGCTTCCCTGCTTTTGAATATAATGTGTAAAAATCACACTGTCTGAAATGCCTTAAATGCCAGACAAACAAACTAAGGATTTTTGTGTAAACTGTGAATAGGAGTTTAAATAACAGCAACAACAACAACAACAACTGTTTTATAGCCCATCCAATGTAATCTTCCTTAGGGCAATCAGTAAGCCAACTTAAATTAAAATGCTGTTAAAGACAATTGGCCTGATGTTGGTAAAGATATATTTAATCATTGCCTATATTTAAGCCTGAAAAGCTAGGCCAACATTATTGATAGTTACCATGTGCAGGGGTAGAGGAATTCTAGGGTTGAGCAACCACTGCAAAGCTGCCCTCCGTTGATGAACCATTACTTTTTCACCATCCTAGGACAACTCAGAGGGAGGTGGGGGTGAGACTTGCTGCAGAAACAGATACAGTTTCTGCTCTTTGGTGAAAGTGGAGCAGCCAAGGGGCATTCATGGCCAGAAAGCAAGCCAAGGAGGTGGTATCTGGCTTCTCTCCACTGACAGCACTGGAAAGAGGAGAAGAAAACAACACCTGAGGACACCCCTCCCCTCTGCATTCTGATACTTTGCAATCCCCCATAGTCAACAAAGACTGGACCTATGGAGGGACAAGATACTAGCACCCTTCCTGCCCTAATATCAATAAGCACTGTTAAATAGTTGAAACCCACCAACCCCTCCATTTTGTAAATCATTGTCACTTTTAAAAGGCTTGAAGCATAACATTTCCTTTTAATGGAAGAGAATGAATTCTTCAAGCTACTGTTTAATAGCAGTCATAACAATAATAATTAACCAGTTTTCTACAGGTTATATGGTAAAAGCAACTTATAAGTGCCACTCAAAAGGCTGGAGGCCAATGGGCTTTTGTACTTGCTTTGTCTGATGCTGTCTTGTTCTTCTGTGGACTGAAACTTGGCAAACCATATTTTACTTTCATGGCTTTGTCTCACATATTGACAGTGATGACACTTTCCATTTAAGTAAGTGCTTCTTCAGATGCAGGTCCCTAACCACTTTGCAAACATTGTACCCTTCAGTCTACAGGGAGTGTTTTTATGACGATGACTTAGATCTCTTTAGACCTCATTTGAGATTTTAGTTCTTCTTGTGTACATCAGTGTTAATTGACTTCTTTGAGAAGGATGGATCATTGTGGCATCTTTTCAAGAGATTTGATGTACACAGCATAAAGCTGACTCATTTCATCAGAAAAGCATACGCTTTTCTGTAAGCACATCCTTAATCAGAAAAGCAATTAAGCAACTCTTGGCTTAATTGCTTTGCTGAAACTGAGCCTGGTTGAACCTTTCAGAGAAACAGTATGGAGAAAATCTACAGGGCCATAAGCTTTGTTGTGGGCAGAAGGAGAACTCTGCAGGGGTTTTATTTTCAGTGTTGTCAAACTACCTCAGCTACTTCAGAAGAGAAACTCTAAAACTTCCCTGATAGTCTGTTTCATTACATATGTATCTCATTCTTGCATGAGTTTTCCTGGTAGTTTCTTATTGTAAGGGCTTGTTGGGTAGACTTGAAATTATCTGGAGTCATTTAAGTGGATTTTTGTATACCTGCTCTGGACAAGATGAAAAAAATTACATAGAGAACATTGTCAGAAGCAGAAAGGCTTTCTTTCAGAATCTGATTATATTATCTAGTAGGGAAGGGAACAAAGTGAATCAAGCAGTCATACCAGAGGGAAATTTAGTTTATATGACCACAGAAACCTCAAGTAGAGTTTATATAATGCTGTTTATTTATTTTAGAGGATTTCTATGCCACTTCTCTAGAACTACCTATGGCATAGCAGCCACAATTCACAATGAATTCTAGCTGGATCTCATGTACAAATTGACTTTTTCCATTGATGCTAAGAGACTGTAAAAAGCTTTGCATGTGCTGTCATGTATGCAGACAGAGAGATTAGAAGATGGTATAAGTAGTGGCTGCTATGCAGGATGCAGTCATAAGATCTTACTCTCGGTCTGCACAGGGCAGGCCAATGTTTAAGCCATTGCAAGAAAATCAGAACAAATAAGCTTGTAGGCTTTCACTTGAATGTTTGGATGGCTAAACTGAATTCTTGAGAACTGCAGGAGGGGTATGCTGGATAACGTTTGTATTGCTTCCCTATTCTCTCCCTTCCCTCCTGTAGATCTGTGTGGTGATTGCTGCTGTTTTTGGCATTGTCATTTACCGGGTCGTGACAGTTAGCACTTTTGCTGCCTTTAAGTGGGCTTTAATCAGGAATAACTCTCAGGTTGCAACAACGGGGACTGCAGTCTGCATCAACTTTTGCATCATCATGCTGTTGAATGTCGTAAGTAACAATAAATGCCTGTATACATTTCAGTCAGTTACAATGCGGTTGTTTCTCACAAGTTTTCTCCAATAGGAAACAGAAGTTGCCTTATTTAGAACAGCAAGATATTAGCAGACCAAATCCTAACCATATTCACTTGTGATCTTTAAAATTAAAGGCAAAATAAATGTTTTAAAACTCTGATTTACAGCTGGAGACTGCAAAACCTAATTATTTGTTTGGTTCTGTATACTACAAGACCTTAAAGAAGAGAATTGTTTTTATGAAAACAAGAAAATCACTCCTTATAAACTACTGTTAACAACAGCCTTTAAAAATATGTATATATATATATATATATATATATATATATATATATATATATATATATATATATATATATATATATATATATATATATGTGTATGTGTATGTGTATGTGTATGTGTATGTGTATGTGTATGTGTATGTGTATGTGTATGTGTATGTGTATGTGTATGTGTATGTATATATATATATATATATATATATATATATATATATATATATATATATATATATACACTATCTGTTATATATATATTAGAGGTAACAGATATATATATATATATATCTGTTACTAACTATAAAGTGGTGTTATCTACATATGCTAAATAGGAAGGCTTTAGGAGTGCTTCATGCATTATCTTTTGAAATGGTATTAATAGAATGTTTTGTCTAAATATCTGGAAGCATAATATATGAATAATGGGTTACATGCAGTAAGGAACTAGATCTGAAAAACAGTCTTGTTTTTCTGCAAATAATGTTCTGGCATCACCTTCTGGCATCACCTTCATTTTCAGAATATGTTTGAGCTTGCACCTCAATAAACTTCAGTGACTAATAGCAACATTGCACATGCACTCTTCTGAATACCTGTGCAAAGGCCCATTATGCATGGAGTGGAAGGTCCGCATTCAGGGTGGAATGGTGGCGGGTAAAATCACCAGTTATGCACGCTGCAGGTGGCAACCGGGCGCAGAGTCAATGTATGCTGCCGAAAAAACTGTGTTAGCAAGATGAGGAAGAAAGTGGAGCTTCCCAGGACCAGGGCGCAACCAGAAGCGGCTCCGGAGTAGCCACGTGCATAATCGGATACTCTGGGTTTTGCCGCCATTGCGTTCCGTCCCGTGCGTAAGCGGTTTGCTTCGCTTCTTCCTCCTCCACGTTCTCCATGCCACTGTTTCAGTGGCCGTGCATAATAGGCCAAAGAGGCAATATCCAGGGAAGGGCTTGGCCTCTATGCACTGTTTGTTTGCTCTTCAGTGTTGGTCACTGTATGAAACAGGATGCAGGACATGATGGAACACTGGTGTGATCCAGCAGGCCTCTTTATTTCCTTAAGTTCTTAAGAGTGCCAGGTTTGAAAGGAAATTCCTTAGAGTGCCTTTTTTGTATACATTTTGCATGTGGGTGGCATTGTATAGATTGTACTCAACAGTTCTGATAGTATCCACACTAGTCTCGATCCAGTTTTAGATCAACTAGCAAGCATATCTTTATAGCAGTAAATATAAAATTTGTGTGGCAGAAGTAAGTTGTCAGGTTCAGATTTCTTTTCATTGGCTATTGGCCATAACAGGAGAAAGGATAAACAGGAGTTACATCAAAAAGATAATGCTTTCAACCCAGCAATCCAAAACAGTGGACTGCAATGGGTTTAATCATTGCAGCATGGGATTTTGACAAGATGAAGAAGAAGAGTTTGTTCTTATATGCCGCTTTTCTCTACCCAGAGTCTCAAAGCAGCTTATAATCGCCTTCCCTTTCCTCTCCCCACAACAGGCTCCCTGTGAGGTAGGTGATGCTGAGAGAGCCCTGATATTACTGCTCGGTCAGAACAGCTTTATCAGTGCTGTGGTAAACCCAAGGTCACCCAGCTCGCTGCATGTGGAGGAGGAGCGGGGAATCAAACCCGGCTCACCAGATTAGAAGTCTGCACTCCTAACCACTACACCAGCCACTACACTGGCATAGTCTGCTGACTGAGCTGTTAGTTTCTGTCAAATATTGATGGTCAGCTGAACTTTCTTTGTTCATTAACATCTGAAGTAAATTATTTATGAATAGGATATTTGAATAAGTGGTGAACGAGATTCTCCTCTTCTCAGCCATATGAAGTATGGCAAGTGCAATAAAACAGACTTTTTCTGCTTCCCAGAATAGTAAGATGTACAGTATCTGCTAAGAAGAATTCTTTCTTTCAAGTTGAGAAGGGCAGATCCCATTTTGGACTATCTGGGTTGGATCCTGTTAACTAGATCATCCTGCTGGGTACTAGGGCTGGATTAAGGCCAATTGATGCCCTGAACACCGTCCAGCAGTGGTGCCCCTCGGCCCTCCTTTGCTTAACTGACAAGACATTAAGCCTTCCATTGCAGTTTCTGAAAATTAAGACAGATTACTTTTGTTCCATATGATTACATTGAAACAGTATGGGGTGTGTGCACAGAATGCCATTGTTATGTTTTTAATGTGGAAATTCATTTCATCTGTACAAAGCTCCTTTTTATTTCAAAGCTATTTTAATAAAACTGCAACAGTGAAGTGGTACTAAAGAGTCTAAGGAGCATGAGGGCACACTTGGCAGTAATTCAGTTCTCCCAGTTCTTGATAGGATTAGATGATATGATTAGCTAGCATTCCTGCAGACATTTCCAAGACAACCACACAACCATGCACTGAAATTATCTCTGGCTTTATCTTGGAAGGCAAAAGCTTGTCAAGATCAATATTGCTTTCTATCAAATTATAACCACGAGGGGTCATTGGTGAAGCTTTAAAAAAAAAAACAACTCTGTGCATCTAGCTGTCCTGCACATATATCCCTAACTTAATGAGGACACAGTGGCATGCACACATGAGTCGAATCCCACGTATTAGCCATTTGAATGGGGACTGGATTCAACACGCTTCCTCACACTTTGCCACCAAAGTACTTACTTGTAGGATTCCAGTTTTTTGAATGAGTATTGCATGCTCTCACTTGAATCTACACATTCAGCAAAATTAATGCAGTGGGTTGCTTGAGACATGAAGAAGAAGAGTTGGTTTTTATATCCCACTTTTCACTACCAAAAGGAGGCTCAAAGTGACTAGTAATCGCCTTCCCTTCCTCTCCCCACAAGAGGCGCCCTGTGAAGTAGGTAGGCCTGAGAGAGATCTGACAGAACTTCTCTGTGAGAACAGCACTACCAGGGCTGTGACAAGCCCAAGGTAATTCAAGTAACTTCCAGGATCATCTTTTTTCAAAAGTGAGTCTTTGGTTCTTTGAGTGTTAGCTGTCATTTTTGTGGTATAGACAAAACTTTAAGCAGGTAATTTTAGATTATTTTCAGGAATCCTCTGTATTTTATTAAATGTTCATTTAATTAATCACATCTTTTTCATTGCAGCTGTATGAAAAGGTTGCTCTTTTTCTTACAAATTTAGGTAAGTGGTGATAAAAGTGATGCAGCATTTTAATAGTATTTTTCCACTTCACTTACTCAGTAAATATTAACACTTTAAAAATGCATAGATTGGCAGAGTTTCTTGTATATCTGTCCATGGAATATTAATGGTGTGCTTTTCAACATCCTTCCCAGTTCAGCCATTCATAACATGCCATGTTTTTGTTTCTTTCTGTTGATTCCTTGCTAAGGAGTCTCTACAGCATGTTGTGTATTTTATGATTGTGTTCCAGTCAGACAAGTTGTACACTCAAGGAATAAGAAACAAAGTCTTCCCCAAAGGGAAGTCAGTTTGGAATTCATCACCCAGTGTCTTGGAGCACATTCTGTCAGTGTAACTATTAAATGCAGTAGATATGGTTCCATTCTAAGAGACCAGAGTACATAAAAATATAAATGTGTTCTCTGCTTGCTATCCAATACAAAGCAAGAAACATGTCCTTTTGCAAAGTGCAAATTTCACTTGCAAATTTGCAAAGTCAGTTGCAAAACAGAATAGAATTTTAAGCATTTGTCTAGTTTATTGGCAGATAAAATTGGGTCAATCCGTTCATAAAACTAAAACTTTGATCCTACACTCATTTACTTGAAGCAAATCCCTTTGAACCTAATGGGAACTGAGTGGTTGGGTTGAACTTTCAAATAAACATGTGTGGGATTGGACTGCAAGATCAGCAGTCAAGGCTTTGCCACATGCTTGCTGTTCCTCCTAATATGAAAGTTAATCAGAGTCAGTGTCTTAAAATCTGTTCCCCTTTCTTTCACAGAGCAGCCCCGTACTGAGTCTGAGTGGGAGAACAGCTTCACTTTGAAAATGTTCCTATTTCAATTTGTCAATCTGAACAGCTCTACCTTTTATATAGCATTCTTCCTTGGAAGGTAAGATTAAAAAGATATGCATCCTCCCTGCCTGGAACCCTACAGAAAGTGTCCAAAGAAGGAAACAGATATTACTGTTAAATTACTAAATAATAGACCTTCAAACAAAGACAATTAACTTATGACTCTAGAGCCAAATGTGATTCAGCAGGGGACCAAATATAGCTCTTTTTAAAAAGATAATGAATTCTTTTAAGTTGAGGTATGCTGGAGGTGTAGGTGAAATGCTGCAATAATCAGTATGTGGAAGAAATAGTAGGCAAAGATTGTTATGGGACTTCTTAGAGATTCTTTGGCCTGACCTGGACAGCCTGGGCTAGGCCAGTCCCATCAGATCATAGAGGTCAAGTAGAGTCAGCCCTGGTTAGTATTTGGATGGGAGACAACTAGAGATGGGCACAAACCAGGAATATGCAGTTTGGTTTGCGGTTCATGGCAGGACTGGCTCATGAGCCATTAACCATCACAAACATTGAAAAGCTAAACAAACTGGCCCAGTTCATGAGGTTTGTGAGGTGGTAGAATGCCCCTGCAACTGACTCTCCTTTTCTTGACTTCCAAGTTTGGTGAGGATAGGATTTAAAGGATCTGATTTATTGCCCTCCAAAGGAGGTGACCTCATCCTCCATTGTTTCCAGTGGAAGGGGGAAAACAGCAAAAAAAAAAAAAAAAAAGCAAGGGCAACAGAAAATGAGCAAAACATAAGTAAACATGCATGGGTTCTCTGCAACATGTTGAATATTTTATGTTTGTGTCCCAATCAAAACAGTTATGCATTTAAGGGGAGGGGGGGGACTGAAGTCCCAGAGAATCTCTGCAGTAGAAGATGAAGGTGGGGGGCATTTTAAAGCCCAGTAGAACAGGTACAGTGTGCTCAGCAGAACCAGTGCCAGTGTGGCAGTGCAAACTGAACAAGACTAAGGTTAAACAAGCTAATCTATGCAGTAGAAACTGAATGTTGGGGGGGAGGGCTTTTCGCAATGCCAGAAGAACCAGTGCAGTGTACTAGTAATCAGTAAAACCCAGTGCCATTGTGGCAATGATAATGCAACAGGACTGATGTCAAGAAATCTCAGCAGAACCAATGCAATGTACTAGTAGCCAGTAGAACCCAGTGCAAATGTGGCAATACCAGCTCAATCATAATTTTATTTATTTATTTATTTATTTAGATTTTTATACCGCCCATTTCTTTGCAGCTCTGGGCGGTTTACATTGAACATTATAATACAAATTACATGGATTGATGAGCCAAGCAAGGGGGCATTTTTGCAAACCTAGCAGAACCAGTACAATATGTAGAGTGCCCAGCAGTACCAGGGTGATCATAGATTGCCCAGCAGAACTCAGTGCCAGTGTGGTAATACCAGTTCAGCACAACTGATGCCCAGGACAAAATCACAATCCAAGCAAGGGGGAGGGGGTTGGAAGCCTAGCAGTACCAGGGTTATTGCCCAACAGAAATCAGTACCAATGTGGCAATGCCAGCTCAGGACAACTGATGAGCATTTTTGCAAGCTCAGCAGAACCAATACAATGTACAGAGTGCACAACTGAATTCAGTGCTACTGTCACTGCAAGCTTAAAAGGACTGGTCTCAAAATACAATCATAAATCCAAGGAAGGGAAATTGGATTTTTCAAGCTCTGTACAAGAAAATGGAAAGTGAACATAAAGAAAAGCTGGCCGGAGGGGGAACTATCTTGAAACTGACATGACTAGTTTGAAACTGACAACAAGTGTGCATACACACAAAAGATTACAACTTGAGTAAAACCTAATTGGTCTTAAAGGTGCCACTAGATTCTAACAATTCTTCTACTCCAGACCAACATGGCTACCCACCTGAATCAATCAACTGGTATGCTTTAGATTGGGATACTAATGTTTAGATGCAAATGTGGTTTAAATGGCCTACTTTTTTTAGATAAGTTACACAAGAGATATCTTTTTGAACCTTTTCAATTTTAGTGTACTTTTGCCTTAGCTGGGATTATTGTGTTTGAGCTTTCTCTGTTTGTGACCTAACTAGTGGCCTACTACAAAAGGGGTGATAATTTGTATTATGCTTGAAGATTTACAGGTCACCCTGGTGCCTACTTGAGGCTAATAAACAGATGGAGACTGGAAGAGGTGAGTGTTTCCTACTAATAAAGAGATAATTCTCTACACTGCTGCAGCACATCAAAACGAAATCTGGAAGTCACAAAACAGTAATAATGCCTGCTGCTGACAGCATTTTCCTCAGTGGGACACCGTTTCTGCATGGTGGGCTTCCCTTCCCAGGTTCCCAGCAACCATCATTCCCCTGACCCATGCCGCCAGGCCGTGGGTTTTTAAAAATTATTATTATTGTTGCTGTTAATATACCTTTGCAACACAGATTGTTGTAAAGTGAATGTATCAAGACAAAAAGTCCCCTGGTGTCAGGGGAGAAAATGGTTACTATGGGGACTGAGGTGGGAGAGATTACTGTCATGGGGGTAGGAGTGGGAAAATCCAGATTTCCTCACACAGGACAACCAGATTTTTCTGCAGTCTTTCCCAAAACCTCAGCTAACCAGGTTTGTGAAAGATTGAAGAAAAGCTGTGGGAATGCTTTGCAATGTTTTGGGGGCACTGCAATGTTGTGGGGAAGGCAGAAAACAACAATTTCCTAAGGTCATTGAATCATGGGCATATAACCAGGCGATATAACAATTTTCAACAATCTTCTCAACCTTCAAAAGCAGCTTGTCAAAATAAAAAATCATTACAGATTTTTTTAAGCTGCAACATAGCAGCTGCATAAGTCTATCTGAGGCAGGAATTTAATAATATGAGTGACACTGCTGACAAAACTTTGTTTCATGTAGGTATACTAGTTGCCCGCTGATGCTCCCACCAGCACTCCTCCTCATCCCGCCGTGCTCACTCAGTGGAGCAGCAGGGGATAGAGACATAACCATGTGGTGTGAATCTCTAAGAATTTCCTCAAGCTCTGTGGTGCTTACAATAGCAACTGGGAGAATTCCTAGAATGTTGCTTTCTGCAGTGATGTAATTCTGGGTCTTCACCCAGCAGTGATGTCCCTGCATTATGTGACACCTCTCCTGAGTGCCCCAGCAGCAATCATCCTTTAAAATATCACCCCTGCTCCTGGGCTCTGAAGAAATCCTTATGATTTAGACCTTATGCAAATCCAAGTGATCATCCTGCGCCACTCTCCTCTGCTTTGTAATCCAAGAGGTTCTCCAGCAGGGAGTTAATTTCAAGACTGGCAGTGTCCCATTCCTTCTTAGCAGTGCTTCCCAACCCCAGGACATCCCTCACCACCAGGTGCAGCCTGTGAACAAGGCAAATTATGTTTATGAAGTGTGCATCCCTCACTGCCCTACATGTTGCTGCTGGCATCCATGGCCACATAGCCATGGGTAATTTGTCTGCCTCCCAACCATTCCTGCAGGCTACTCTTTATCATTACAGAGATGTTTGTTGCTGTGTGGTCTGCATCCCCTGTATGTAGGGGGAAACCATCTTGTAGCCAGGAGGCAGCAGATCTCTTCCCTCCTTGGCTGCGGCCCCACTACAGACTTCCTCTGGTTGCCATCAGTGGACAGTAAGAAAGAGGTAGCTGTGGTGCCATCTGCTCCAGAGGTCCACCATCATGTGGATGATTCAGCCTTGCACTTGGGAGAGTTCAGCCTTGACCTGCTGTACTATAGAGCATTGCATGGAGGGCAACGCTTACCAGCTCATGGTTCTCCCAGAGGAAATGGTGTACCAGGTAGTGGCATGTTGCATCAGCTGGCAAAAAGCTATGTTCTCTATGAGGGAGAACTGTTGGCCATCCATGGCAATCATCTCAACAATGAGTGATTGTTTTCTGAGCCCTCCCCCTTGCCCTTTTTCCCAGCACTGGCAACGTCGTCGTGAGCATGGCCTCTTGGATGGTGCCTTCCCTTGTAGTCCCAGCCACAGCACCCTGAGCCCCTCTTTGAATGGCTTGCTCCACCTCTCGCTGTTGAGTGAGAGAGGGCCTCTTCTGCCTCAGACTAGCAGCCCTCCTTCCTCCAGAGGTGACAAACTAGGATATGCCCCTTTGCAGGTGCCTCTGAAGAACTGTAATGGCCAAGTGCTGTGGGTCATGGCCCCTCTAGACATGGGTGCAGCACATGTTTCACTCTCCCATGCATGGGCACTCCTCAGGGTGTGGAAGCATTTCCATATGACAGAGCAGAACCATGTCCCACATCCTCAGTTAGAGCACAGCTGCTTCCAGGGAGTTAGGAATCTTGGGATGTGGAAGGAGAGGATGCATTGTCACCACCACCCTCCAAGTCACTGCCGTCACTGCCCTCCCTTCCAAATAGAGTTTTGTGCTACAATTTAGGTGGCAACACCAAAAACTCTCAAGCAGCAGTTGAAATATTCATAGACATGAATGAAGCAGAGGAAGTGGGTGCTGAGACCCCCAGTGATGTGCTGGGAGCATCCTCTGCTGGTGCAGGAGACTGTGCTCATAGCCCATGACCACTTGGCACAGGGCATCCTCCTACAGCCATGAGCATAATTCCTTCCACCGCCTGACCAAACAAGCACCCAACCCAGCTGCAGATCAGGTGGGTCAGTTGCCAGAGGGGGAAACAGAAAGGCACACGAGGTAGCAGGCAGACAGGCACAGATCAATGTCCCTCCAGAGGAGAAAGCAGATCAGTTGGAGGGAGGTTTCAAACTAGATGTGGAGAGCCACTGAGACTGGAACAAGTTTGAGTATGTTGGTCCTAAGAGAAAGGTCAAAACCAGTATGTTAAATTGGACCAATTGGACCAGTGTAAACTTGAATATTATATAGTTCCTACAATCCACTCCAGTCAACATCCTGGCTGCCAGTAGCATTCTGTACAAACATTTCTAAAGACTTTTCAAAGACAGCCCCACATAAAGTGCACTGCCGTAATCTGATATAGAGAACATGCACTACAGAGGCCAGATCTTTTGTGAACAGAAAAGGCTTACCTGTTAGCTAACTAGTCAAAAATGGTAAAAGGCACTCTTGGCCACAGCTGCCACCTGCTTATCTATCAGAAGGCAGGATCTAGGACAGCCTTTCTCAACTTCTTTGCTGTTGTTGAAACTCCTGAAACACACTTCAGGCTTTGAGAAATCCCAGTAGGGGTGCAACTGTGCATGATTTGGTTGGAAAGAAAAGCTATATATACTCTCACCCAGGGGCGCTCCCCCTCCCACCCCCTCCAGGCCCATCACTGGCCATTTTGGGAAGGGGAGTCAGGTCAACATGGCCATATATGGACATGTCAGCCAATAAATGTTTAACAATTTTTAAATTTACATCTATATATAACTCCCACCCACTCGGGAAACCCTCCCAGGGACATCAAGAAACCCCAGGGTTTCATGAAGCCCTGGTTGAGAAAGCCTGGTCTAGGAGCATTCCCAAGCCATAAACATGCTCCTTCTAGTGGAGTACAATCCCAACAGAACACGTGGCACCTTAAAGCATGGGTAAGAGCTTCCACTCCCCAATAACACTTTCATCTTGTTGGCGTTCAGTTTCAGTTTATTTCTGTATCCACTTCAAACCTGCAGTTCAGGGTTCCTACCTCTCTCTGTTATCTGCTGGAGGCAGGTGTCAGTGGCATATTGGTGACTGTGCAGCCTAGTTCTCCCAATAACTTCTGTATCTTTGTTTATTGTTCCTTGGCAGAGATGACAAGAACATGTCTGGGAGTGTATCCTTACTGTTCTATGGTCTGTTGCTGTTTTGATTCTCTCACCTGATGTTGCAGTTGGGTGGTGAGTCAAACCTGCACAAAATTATGCTGCAGGCACCATATTGGGAATATTCTCAAAGACTTTGTGAATTTGCGAACCCTTATTTATGGAACATAATTGTAGTAGAATTGCAAATCTTCATTCTATACTAATATAAAAATATTAAAACAGTATTGTTCTTTGAACTGTTCTTTGCTTCCTCTCTCCCACGCAGTGCCACCCTAGTGGATGCCTTATAGATCTCTGTATGCAAATGGGTATCATAATGGTGCTAAAGCAGACCTGGAACAACTTCATGGAACTGGGCTATCCGTATGTCAATAAGATATTACAAACATTGTAATTACTGTTGCTGTTGTTTGCTTAAAGAATGTGTGAGAAACCTCGCAAGTATTTCTTGGCTGACACACTTTGGTTGCTTCGACTTGGATGTTTTTCTCCACCTTTCCTTCCCAACGGAAGTACTGTTTTGGGGAGTATCAACATGGCATCATTCTTATTCTGATCTTTTATGAAAGCAGCCTGAGGGCATTAGCCGCTCATCTGGATGGGGAAGCCTGCATTTTTTTAAAGTCCTGCTGATAGCAGTGCCATTTTCCTTTTGTCATCCCCCTTCCCCATTTTTAACCAATGCACTACCAGACAATTTCCCTTAAAATCAGTAAATGTTCTCACACTATTGCTTATTTAAAATAAATCATACAACATTGTCTTGTGGAGTGAGAGAAGAAGACGTGTAGATAAAATGATGAATGATGCAAGAAAGTGTGCAAAAAACTCCATGGGGATGATCTTTTGTCAGTGGAAATTGCCTTTGCCGTTACAGTGGCTGTGAATACAGCTTAAAGAACCCTCACCATACAGAGGCAGCCTTTGATAATGCTTAATTTTTGATTGAGGTTTATTATAATAACTAGGAGCAAAGACCATTGCATTCGAGAATACAACGGGCTTTAGATTGGGAGGGTGGGGTGGAAGAACTCTGCGGACAGCCTCCCCTCTCCCCTGGACTTGGAAAGGCTGCAGGCTGGAAGCCCCTGGGCAGGGAACTCACTGGCAGGGGCAGCTCTCACGTGGCAGGGATCTGCATACTCCAAGCCTTGGAGGCAAGTGGAAGGAGGTGGTGGTCAGGGGTGGGGGATGAAAGGTGATTGGCTGGCTGGTGGACAGACAGGCAAGCCGGTTGGAGGAGGAGGCACACGTGTGGGACAGCCGCCCTTAGTGGGTGTTAAGCGCTGAGTGGCACTTAAGAAGAAGAAGAAGAAGAGTTGGTTCTTATATGCCGCTTTTCCCTACCAGAAGGAGGCTCAAAGCGGCTTACAGTCGCCTTCCCATTCCTCTCCCCACAACAGGCACCCTGTGGGGCGGGTAAGGCTGAGAGAGCCCTGATATCACTGCTCGGTCAGAACAGTTTTATCAGTACCGCAGCGAGTCCAAGGTCACCCAGCTGGTTGCATGTCGGGGAGCGCAGAATCGAACCCAGCATGCCAGATTAGAAGTCCGCACTCCTAACCACTACACCAAACTGGCTTAAGCCGTGAGACATGCTCCTCCTCCAAGCCCTTACCAGAAATATTAAGTGGAACAGATGAGCATGGTGTCACTTTAAAGGTAAAGGTAAAGGTATCCCCTGTGCAAGCACCGAGTCATGTCTGACCCTTGGGGTGACGTCCTCCAGTGTTTTCTTGGCAGACTCAATATGGGGTGGTTTGCCAGTGCCTTCCCCAGTCGTTACCGTTTACCCCCCAGCAAGCTGGGTACTCATTTTACCGACCTCGGAAGGATGGAAGGCTGAGTCAACCTTGAGCCGGCTGCTGGGATTGAACTCCCAGCCTCATGGGCAAAGCTTTCAGACAGCTGCCTTACCACTCTGCGCCACAAGAGGCTCTTTGGTGTCACTTTATAGCATGATTATTATACAAAGGTAAAAGCATATAGCAGCCTTTTTCAACCTTTTGACCATCGGTATACCACTGAAATATTTTTCAAGCTTCAAGGTACCAGGAAGTAATTTCAGCTGGCCACACCTCCCTACCATACACACACACCAGTAGTGAGAGGAGCCTTGGCTGCAAAGGTTTAAACAGCGGAGACCTCTCCCCTTCACACCCCTCCAGGCCCATCACTGGCCATTTTAGGAATTAAAAAAAATTAAAACTATCTCTCTTTCTGCTTTGCTTAGACCCAGAACTGGCAGGTATAGGTTGAGAGGGCTCTCCCCAGCTGCCATTTTGAAAATCCCCATGCTGCAGTACCATTGAGGGGCCTTTGCAGTATTGTAAAATAACATGATAACATGGTTGGGAAACCCTGGTATATAGGAAGTAAAATCATTCCAGTTCCTAGTGTACTATTTTGTATTCTTTGTTGCATGTAAGGGAATAATTTAGCTGATGTAATTTCTGACCACTTCAATGTAGGTGGTATATGTTTGCAAAGAGGGTTAAGCACCAAGCTGCTTAAAAGAATATAATAGTTTTATTGTATATAGGAGTAGGCAGTCTCTGAGGACGAGAGGGATAGCCTAATATTTATCTATTCTATTTAAATTATTATGTGACTTCTGTATCGCCCCCTCACGATTGGTTGCCTCAGGTTGGTGAACAACAAAGCCTTGGTAAAACAGTCCACATAAAACCAAGGTACATACATTTTCACTAGAAGCCTCCTTCATTAGAAGCCTGTGTATCAAGCAAAGTGATACCCAAAATCACAGGACAATCTGAGAAGTTGATCCTTAGGAGTAGAATAGACTCATAAACCCTCTGCTTTCCTGCTCCTGGGAATATGGGGGTATTATGGGTGAGGCTGGCAATATTTGCATCAACTGCATTGGGAAACAAACATTTTTAAAAAAACAAAATTAAACATGCAGGTTAATTCAGAATTGGTGGACCAGAAGAAAAGTGCGACATGAGCATGGCTCCCAGAGAAAAGCAGCCTTTCCACAATGGGAGAAGGACTACAACCTTCAGCCTATGAATGCCTACGGACTCTTTGATGAATACCTAGAAATGAGTATGAAAACCTCTTCCTTAATTTTCTTTATGACAAGGTCATTCATACAGTGGGGCTTTTCTGCATGAATGCAGAATGATTTCTTGGTGCCAGGACAAAGATCATTTAAGGAGATCACCTGAATCTTGCTGTGGTGATCCATGCACTGGTTCCTCTTCCATATTGGAGCCTATATGGGAATAAACCATGTTGCATCCTTGACATCCAGGACTGTAAGCACACTGCTGAAACAGGCACTACCAAGCAGAGAATGGCCACCATCAGCTCTGGCCATGTCTTTGGCTATCCTCTTCTCTAAGCAGCACAGTTAAAGCAGATGGTACCGACTATTGGTTTGTAAGAGAGATTCTTGTATTCAGCAGGGATTAGTAAAAGGTAAAATGAGATCAGCCGGTCATTCTACAAGCAATTAAAATTACCTCTTTATCTGACTTCCAATGCTGCTATAGTCACTTGCTTCTTGTTCCCTGTAAAGTTACTGCAGAAACATCTCTCCTTTTTCTTTTGTGCAAAGAAGGAGATGGCTCACACATGCATGTGCTTTTGCTATGGATGGGGAAATGACAGCACCAGTATCCTTTCCCAGCCACCTTTCCTCTCCATTCATGTGCACATACACAAACCCTAGCTCTGGACAAGAAAGAAGCATGTCTCCCTGCATTAAAGCTGCTATTTGTCTCCTCCAGGCACAATTTAGAGGTAACTTTATATTTGTTCCCCTGTAGGGCAAGTTATGAGGGGATATGCTTTTTGAAAATAGCAATGAAAGGCTTTCCCACCAAGCACTGCAGACCCACTCTGACTGTAAATTCTGCATGAACATCCACTTTGTCACTAGCAGCCATTTTGTGACTGGCAGCTCTCAAGGCTCTTGAACACTAAGCAGCACCCAGAAACATGAAAACTGCCCTCCCCCGGTGTACAGCCCTGCATGTTCTCTGACTTAGAGCAATTAGAGCAATTATTTCTATCAGTAAGGCATGGGAGTTTTCTTTCTTTGCGGGAAGAGATGATGGGAGGAGCATTAAATTCCAAATTTCTGGTTAGCTTCATTTCATTCCACCCCCTCCTCCAATTTCCTTTCCTCCCTAAGAGCTTTGTTATAATTCCTTATACTTTGAACAGTCGTTAACATGCTACTGGCAGATGAAGAAAGTTCTCTTGACGCATGGCACTTCAGTAATATCCCCTGGACTTATTTATATTAACATTTACAAAGTAAAATGCATAAAATAAATTGCATCTAAGTGAAATGTAATAACCAAAAAAGTGAATACCAAATGTCAAACTGTATAGTTTCTGGACAGCTGCATTAAAGGAATAAATTCTACAACGGACATGAGAACTGCATGTTATCAGCCATTTTGAAAGCTTGGCTTAAGCTGTCCAAGAGTCTTTCTGTATGCAGAAGAATGTTCACTTGTGGCTTGCAACTTGCTTGCCTTCCTTCTTCTGCAACAGCCTGAAAGAACTTGCAGAATTCTGTTCTTGCAGGATCTTGAAATCTCCTCTGTGATGATCTGGTTTACACTTTGTCATGAGCCAGAATGCAAGTTAATCAACCAGCTGTTTGAAACAGCAAGCTGGCATATGTGCAAGTGCATTTGTTTTAAAACAAATGGGGTGAAATGAATTAATGAAGCTGTATTACCATATTGAAGTGCTTGCCTGGATGAACTACTCACAAGTTGATGGACTAGAGTGTCCATACAGATACTTTCCAGTTGGAAATGTGTTCTTCATTGTGTCATTTGTATATTTTTCCTGTGCTGATCTTCCAGTGTAAGCACTAAAAAACATTGTAAGAGCAGTGCAGGAACAAAGCTATTGAAGTGAGATACATTCAGGAAAAATGAAAATGAACAAGGAATGACCAGGAGTCATGGTGCAGATAGAGCCTGTTTTGAATTGTTTTTCCAACTTATAATTACAGTGTTATTTTCTTCCCCTCCTAGTTCTTCAGTTTGGATTCACAACTATCTTTGTGGCAGCTTTTCCACTTGCTCCACTTTTGGCTTTACTTAACAATATTATTGAAATCCGTCTTGATGCATACAAATTTGTCACACAGTGGAGGCGGCCATTAGCTTCAAGAGCCAAAGATATAGGTAAGCAGCTGTATTAAACGTATGCTCAAGAACATGCTCTTTTAAGATATTGGAATCACTGATATGTTCACAACAAATAGAAAGCTGAAGCATGTAGTCCAACATAATCTAGCTACGAAGAAATTCTAAAAATTGAGTACTTATTAATTTCAAAATCAGGGACATGAAATTTATCTCCTGTAGTCCACTGTTCAAAGAAAACAAAGGCATATTTGGGACAGAATGCTGTACAAAGCAGCTTTGTACAGAAGGAGATGGAACATTCTGAACATGGGACACGCACAACATATATGGCGATCACCTTTTGCACATAACAATCCCCATGTTGGGAAGATTCACAATGACAGTCAGGAGGGGATTCATGCTTTACAAAACCCAAGCTGTGCACTTTGTTCATTCACTGGGATATCAAAGTCCTTCCTTAGCTGACAATCGGTACAAAAGTCTGAATACAGGGCTTTTATGTGCCTCTCATTTAAAACTGAAGAATTGTCTCTTGTGATAGGGACCAACATTCCAGCTGAGAGCTAGGCCTGTTCAGAGATTCAATGGAATGAGGAGTATGAGGGTTTTCCCTTCACATAGCTAATTTTGGAGAAGAGGATCTGAAGTGATAGCCAAGAATGTACTTAAGCTGCACCAGCTCAGCAACTGCACAGCACATTGTTGCGTTGTGTGCAAGTAGTGTTTTAACCGGTACTTGCATTTCTCAAGTTTGTAATATGAATGTAAATGTTTGAAAATAACTGAGGAAGTGTGCATGCACACAAAATTTCACACCTTGAATAAATCTTTGTTGGTCTTAAAGGTGCCATTGGACTCAAATTTTGTTGTAACTACAGCTTTATTTGCTTCATTAACAACCTTGACAAGGATGTACCTTACATCTCCTTTTTGTTCTGCTAACCAATTAACTTCACCCTGTAGAGCTAGAGGGCATTTGTTGTTCTTAGCACCCCATCCCACAGAGTAGCAAGAGGTCTTCTGTGCTCTAATATAGCTCTTAGTCAAAAGCTTCACTGCCATTTTGGCAGTGACAGGAAGACTGGGAGGGCTCTGTTGCCTATGGAGAAAGAATTCACATTGAATAACAGGCAAGATGAACCATCTCTTTGAGGATACCTCAGCATGAAGCATGATCCTCAGATCAGTGGCACAATCTCTTACACCAAACCACTAGATAGCAACTGTAATATTAAAGGCTTATTTACCTTTGTACTACTTCTCACATTATTGTTCCTGCAACTAAGACACCATTTTTCTTCATTTCACAGGAATCTGGTATGGAATTCTAGAAGGCATTGGAATTCTTTCTGTTATTACAAATGCATTTGTCATAGCTGTAACTTCAGATTTTATCCCCCGGCTTGTTTATGCTTACAAATATGGACCGTGTGCAGGACTAGGGGAAGCTGGACAAAAGTAAGCTTTCATTTTTGAAAACATTCTCAGATCATCCAGGTTTCCATCTCCAGCATGACTTCTTGTGTTAGCATCTGTAGGCATTTGTCCTTTTTACCATACTCCTTTTATTGTTCTAGGTCCATAATTAAACAGATCTCCTTTTGTCCAGAGTATCTCTGCATTTTCTACAGAAATGGGGGGAAATGTGCTATAGCAAGCTGTGTACTTGAACCATAGCAATGAGGCACAATGAAACAGCACACATTATTCCTGCGTTACACTGTGAGTTTTCAGAGCTCCCAGCTTAGAGAGAATGCATCTGGGCAATGACACACAGAGATAGCTATAAAGTGATATTTGATTAAGTGATGAAGCTGCTCTCACAAGTTTGGTAGAAGCACAGAGATTTGTATAATGTGTATCTCTCAAGAAGCAGGGCATAAGAGGCCAATGAGGTGGAGCAAGAGGGTGAAGAATGGCTTATAGTAACCTATCCAATCAGCTTTCAAAAAGAGCTTCAAATATTTAGGTAAGGGTCCCAAACATCAGGGCAGCCTAGAATGCAAAAGGTAAATATAAAGGTAAAAAAGGTAAATATAAGGGAATGAACTATGAATAAATGGAGCCATGTAACATGTGTCAGGAACAGATAAACCATTATCGGTACTCTCAAGGATGAAAGCTGAGGAAGCTTACAATTTGGAACTGATTCTGGCACATGAATGAAAACAAAACATTTCCTTACTTGGGGTTTGAAGAAAGGATTCAGATGAGCTATGCTTCCTTCCTGACTGGAGGATGGTGAGAAGGGAGCTACCAGCCTGGGAATGTTTCCAAATAAGGAAAAGAGGGAATGTCTCAGGACAGGGAAGAGATGGGTTGATGGCACTTTTACCTCAGTGAGGTGTGACTTTTAGAGGATATTTCAACTGATCCATATTGGGCCAATGAGGATGAAGAACTTTTTTAGGCAACCAGTAGTGAGAGCCTATCACTGGTAGTATTAATGATTAATTACTGGGAAATCCTAATTAGTGGGAACAACAAAGAGGGTGGTTTGTTTGTCTCTGAAGCTGCCTTTGTTTCCAGTATGCATGGTGAGGCAGTGAGGATTGGCTCATTCCTGCCTCTTGTTGGCTCTAAGCCTTTGTATTGTAAATGGCCCCAAGCTCTGAGTTTGGCAGAGAAGAATTAGTCTTGATTGCCAAGACAGAGGGGGAGAGAACAGCAAAGAAGAAAAAAGAAAAGAAATAGAGGGAGCTTCATAGCAACACCATTTGTAACATTCTGACTTTTAGCCCTGATGCTGAAAGCTGAGGGAGGTTTTTAAGATAATGTAAAAATATATGGTACCAAATGCACTATGTATCTTCATTTCAAAAGTTTACAAGTAGTGGGGCCCAGTATGAACATAAAAGTATAACTCTGCTAGCAGGAGTTTAACCTCATGAGCTATAACACAGTTCACAAAAAGTATATTTCATAAGACTCTCTTGTCATATTAGTTTCCCTTTCTGAAACACAGAATGGGGGGTTTGCTGGTGGTTTTATTTTTGGCATATTTTGGATGTCACAGCAGTTTTGTCACTGTGGCATAAAATGAACAGTCGAAGTAGAGTTAGTGATTGGCAGTGTGGCTAACTCATTAGGCTGTCAAGGATTGGCACTTCTGTGCATGCTGCAGGGGAAACAAATGTTCTGCTTCTGTAACGAACTGTATAAAAATCTTCCATTTATGTGGAACTATGTGGAACTTTGCGATGATGGACTCCTGCCTCTCTTTGCTAGCATGACATAGAGCTGCAAGATATTCTGAGTGTCAGCTTTTGGCTTCCTTCGCTTTTTAATACCAGCAAAATATAAATGATGAAATTCAGAATTGCACTGAATAAGGGGGTTTCAGCCTGTTCTATTGTTGCTGGGGTATCAGTAAAGTACAGATAGGCAATTCTTCACTCAGCATCAACCAAATCCACTGGCCTGAATGTCAATTTACTGTGCATTAATTTTAGCTTACTTCTATAGTGTATATGGGCATTGGAAACAATGTAACAAAATGATAGTTAAACTGAGTTTTTATCGAAGTTGGTTAGCAACATTTTGTTTGCAAAAGGGTTGTGAGCATTCTTGTTACTGACATTGACTGACACATGATCCTTAGGTCTTCCTTAACTATGATGGCTAAAATCTTCATGTCCAGAGGCAATATATCTCCTGATTACTGGGTGACAGTATCAGATGATGGCTGGTATCTCCATGCTGTGCTTGTGGACGGTCAATTGGTGGGCTGCTGCGAAAAACAGGATAGTGGACCAGATGGTCTAATCAAGGACAAAATTATTTATTAGTATGACCACTTTCTTACAAAACTGGCTTAAAATATAAGCATCTGATAGTCTCTTAAAACTGATTTCCAGCACAACCCAACCTCTGCTCTTCTACTGCTAAAGTGTAGCTTGTGCATAAGACTTTGAGGCTATATTAAACCAAACTTCACAATAAATCGCTTTGATGACACTGGAATTAAGAATATACAATGCAAAGATTTGCATAACCACTAGATTCATTAATCTTGTGAAAAATTAAAGAATTTATGCCTATCACTTTATCTTGGTCTCCATTTGACTGTCAGCCCATTCAGAATCTAAGCAGGAATCATCATCATTTTCTTCTAATTTCTTTAGTTCCTCTTGTCTTTTGTAATAATAAAGCATCATTTGTTTGTGTTTTTATTACTTATAACAGGTTCTCAGGCTGGAGCACCTTGTCCTTTTTTCTGTATCTTGACAATAATTTTTGTTTTTTCATTTTTGCCCACATAATCAGAAAGTCTAATCCTAAAAAGGCATTCTTACCTTCAGGCAGCCCAATTTTTTGCCTTTATTGCAATGCTTCCCAAAAATATTCCTGCTGTGGAAACCTTTATTGTTGAAAGCAGTTTCATAGCACAGGTGAAAAGCTTTCAGAGAGCTGATGCAGCCAATTTAACCAAGTATCTTCCACTCCTCCTTTAAAGATGTATTAAGGATATTTTCAAATGCTTCATAAATGCTAACGATGCTCATGCTAATATTTCATTATCCAGTTTTAAATATATTTTAAAAATAGTACGGGGAAAGCACCAATTCAAACAATGTATCATTAAGATGATGGGAAATAATACATATTCGTAGCGGGCCAGTTCATTTAGCTGAAAAGAATGAATATAGTTTTTTAATCAAAAATTTATTTTAAAAATAATAATATGCAAAGTAAGATGGCAGTTGGGGAAATAGGTGTGGTAGGATTTCTCCCTGAGAGTATAAATTTAAAAATCTGAAATAACTGGAAAATCTTTGAACATCTTTAAATGTTCTTAGATACCTTCATGTAAATTTCAACAACCAGTGTCCAGACCACTTGGACATTGAAGGGAGCCATTTACTCTCCCTGCAGTTCCTGCCACCCACAAATCTCATCCATTCACCTAGGTGGTTTCCATGTCCAATAAAGGTTTCCTTCCCCAGCATATTCAGCATTAGCCGATGACAATCCAGGTAACATGAACCTCGGTTGCCAACTTTAGTTTCCAAGTATCAGAAACAAGCCTGACTACAGAAATCCTTGTCTCCTAGGTGCATGGTTGGCTACGTTAATGCAAGCTTATCAGTATTTCTAGTGTCCGACTTTGAACATCGCTCAGAACCAGCATCAAATGGAAGTGAGTTCTCTGGCTCACCATTAAAATATTGCAGGTAAAGAAATGTATATAAAGAACACAGCTGTGTGAATAAATGTTTTGTCTCATTGATCATATGTATTTATTTCTAAAATGCCTTCTCGCAGTGATGTACACCTTCTTTAAAAAGACTGACCCACAGTATAAAATACAGCAGCCACCAGTCCTAAATGAGCGCACAGCTTCCTTTCCCTCTGCTGTTGCATCCCACCTCCTTTGAGCTCCCCAAGCCTCTGAAAAGTTGAAGGACAGAAGCAAGGGTTACAGCACCCATCGGTCCTCTTCTTCCCTATGAGGTTATACCTTAGACCAGACTTTCTCAACCAGAGTTTCATAATCTATTAAACATTTATTAGGTGATATGGTCATGTCGACTCACCTCCCCCTGCCAAAATGACCAAAAATGGACCTGGAGGGGGTGGGGAGGGGAGAGGCCCCAGGTAGACATGCACACAGCTATGCTTCCCAACCATATTCTGCATGATCAAGCCACATCTGGGGTTTCTTAAAGCCTGAAGAATTAATCAGGGGTTCCTCAATGGTAAAACAATGGAGAAAGGCTGCCTTAGACTAAAGCAACAACCTCTTCTCCCTGTTCCCTCAGTTAGCCCCAATCCTACACTCTTGGCCTCACCTTCATCACCTGGAGTACCATCTTTAAATTGCTTTTCCCACCCCAGCTGGCCCTCTCAACCCCATACTTGCAGGAACGTCTTCTGGGTCATTGCCTCCTGGCATCTTTGATTCTGCACTGGGCTGTGGGCTGATTGGCCCCTTACCGGTCCGTTTACAGGTAATAATGAGGATTCTGTGGAGACTTGTCCCCTACTGTATCACTGGGTGATGACCTCATCCCCTGGTGAACATGGCCCTACAGCTCCTGAGGAGGTCGGTGGGGCTTGCTCCTTATCAGGGAACCCAGGTCAGTTCCTGGCATCCCTTCCCCTCTGGCTGGGATCTTTGCTGGATGAGCAGGGGGTAAGGAGGTCTCGTGCCATGTTGGGCAAGGCTTTGGTGGCATCGGGTTCAGCTGCAAGGCCAGTGGGCTTGGCACTGTAAGCAATGGGGCAGGAGACAGGTCAGGTGCTGCTGGCTCTGGACAATGAGAAACTCTTGAGAGGCCAACTGAAATTCACCACAGAAGAGGCAGGTGGGGCAGAATGCAGAGCCAAAAAACTCTTACATTATAACTTTTGCTGTATCTTCACAGTACAGGTTCGGCTGCTTGTCCCTTTGCCTTATTCCCTTTGTTCTGGTTTTAGGGTAAAGAAGTAATCATGGTTCTATAAATAAGTTTTAGAATATCCAGTTCTTGCCAGCAGGTCTTATCATCTGGTATTCAGTAGTAGTTAATTACTGCAGTAAGTTCCTGCTTATTCCTGAAGCACCTTGAGATTGCTGGGGGGTGGGAGAGGCTAGTGGAGGCACTCCTCCCAATATTGACATATATATTTATATGCTAGTACAGATACGAGAGTCCATAATATGCATAGCACCGTATAAATTGATTACAGTAAGGAGACGGGGTGTGTGTGCACATGCTTCCTTATATCTCATGGCAATGGATAAAACTGTCTTTCCTTTT
The DNA here is from genome assembly GCF_049243985.1 of Paroedura picta. Taxonomy (NCBI): domain Eukaryota; kingdom Metazoa; phylum Chordata; class Lepidosauria; order Squamata; family Gekkonidae; genus Paroedura; species Paroedura picta. Next base: position 95,621,118 of record NC_135373.1, read on the forward strand.
TGTTTCAGGTACAGAGACTATCGTGACCCTCCTCATGCTCCAGTGCCCTATGGCTACACACTTCAGTTCTGGCATGTCTTAGCTGCACGACTGGCTTTTATTATTGTATTTGAGGTAAGATTTGGGACATTTGTAAAATGTAAGAGTAGATGAAATTTCAAATATGATGTTGGCTTTTGAAATCAAAATTTTTTACAGTAGAGTTGTAAAGGGCAAAAAAAGCACTTCATCGATCTTATGGAAGAGATCCCATTTATAGCATAGCATTAAAAAACATTTCAGGTGACAAATTTCCATTTCAGTGCTGGGATTTTAGAAGAATGTGACATAAGAGATGCATGATCAGATGGACTGTCTGACATTTTTATATTCCTATATAAGTAGGCACTAGGAGCTGCAAGTCAAATTTTATTTTTGTCACAATTTTTAGATACCTTATATATTTTACTTATCCAAAACACTCAAAAGTAAGTATGCTGATGACACCCAGCTCTTCCTGCTGATGGATAGCCATCCATCACACACACACACACCCGCAAAGACACTGACCAGATGTTTGAAGGCTGTGGTGGATTGGCTCAAGCGGAGTTGGCTGAAGTTGAATCCCTGGATACTTCCCTGTCCATGGAGGCCCAGATCACAAATGTTGCCCACCAGGCATTTGACCATCTTTGCCAGGCAGGACAATTTGCATCTTACCTGCTGGCTTCCAATCTTGCCACAGTGATCCATGCAATGGTCACATCCAGACTAGACAGTTGTAACTGTGTAAGGCTACCCTTGAGGCTGCTCCAGAAACTCCCATTGGTTCAGAATGCAGCTGCTCAGGGCCTTAGTGGGACCCAATGGAGAGCACATATTCAACCTGTGATCTCCCAGCTGCATTAGCACCAGATTTGAGGCCAGATCAAGTTCAAGGTTTTGGTGCTAACCTTTAAAACAGTAAATGGTCTGGGACCCTTGTATCTTCAGGACCATCTTTTCCTTATGAAGATCTAGTGACCAATTTGATTAAGGTCCCTGGCCTCAAAGAGGTGAAACTGGGCTCAACCAGGGCCATAATATTTTCAACCGTGGCCCCAGCTCTGCCTAATGAGATCATGGCCCTGCGGGACCTTAACCAGTTCTACAGGGCCTGTAAGACAGGGCTGTTCTACCAGGCCTATGGCTGAGGCCAAAAACAACAAGAAGATTCTGGCCTCCCTATTCAAAAGTCCACTATGCAAAAAGAGGCAGCTATAGATCTTCTTAATGAAACTTATTTATTTTAAGATTGAAATTAGATTTTAAAACTGATATATATATTTAATTATTGTATTTTTAATTTGTTGTAAACCGCCCTGAGCCCTCTGGAGAATGGCAGGGTAAAAATCTAAAATAAAAAATTAGGGCCTGACACATGACTGTTTCTGGATCATCTCATGCCATTAATTGTATTATTCAATTAATTGCCTATTCAATTAAGGACACAATCCCATTGAGCACACTGAAGTTAATTAAAAGTGTTCAATTTGGTCTATGTGCATCAATCTCTTTTAAAAGCTGTTTCTATTTTTTGAAACTGGACACTGATAAGCAACGCTGACCAGGAATCACAAGACTATGGGAGTGGCTAATAGGCTTTGCTTGACATCTCATCAGTTGGCTGTCCCATAAATAGCCCTTAATCTCTAATAGCCCTTGATCTCTTTAAAGGAACACATTCTAAATAGAAAATTGTCTTGGTGACTGACATTTTAACCAATATTGATGTTTCTTATATTCAACAGTAATGCTTGCATTAATACTGATATTATGATATGGAACAAAATCTGAATGTGCGCACACAAAAATGCAGGTTATACTTTTACTGTGGTTTAAAGAGTTCTGCTCCTGGCTTCCATGCTAAAATCACCAATTTCAAAAACTTTTTTTTCCAGCACCTCGTCTTTTGCATAAAACACCTGATTTCCTATTTAATCCCAGACCTTCCCAAAGATCTAAGAGATCGAATGAGAAGAGAAAAATATCTGATCCAGGAAATGATGTATGAAGCAGAACTGGAACGTCTCCAGAAGGAAAGGAAAGAGAGGAAGAAAAATGGAAAATCATACAACAATGAGTGGCCATAAGTAGGTGGGTGTTGGATACTTCAATTTCTGTAGTCCAGTCTAAATAATTTGAAGAATTCTACAGCCTTTTCAATAATCAAGCAACTGAATGATGATTTTTTTTGGTGACTGAGTGCCAGTTTTGTACACTGTCAGTTTTTCTCCACATTTAGCATCTTTTTAACACCCAGACCATATGCAAGTTTCCATCCCCACAGATCCATTTAGCTCTGTGGAGGGACTGACCTATACTGTGTGCTGTTGAAGGTCCCCTCTTCCCTCTATAGCATGAGTTGGGCCATTTCTGGGGAAAGAAAAGGCAGTCGTATCAAGCTACCCTTGAACTCAGATGCAAACTGCCCAGGTAAGAAGAGCTGGATGGGAATATAGGAAGTGTGCATGAGACTCCTGTTTCCAGGAAAGTGGTGGAGGGTACTAATTTCTGTAAAATAAACAGGCCACAACAATGCCTAAATGCATCTCTCTCACATTCTGGAGGTATTGGATAGCTATGTAGAGTTGACTGCAGGGGCTATGTCTTCTAGGATAAGGAGAAAAAAAACCTAGCTGATTAACTTTAAAATGTTGTGTTGACATTTATTTTTAACATGTTATCACTCTGCATCTAGATAGCCAATAAATTTAATTAATAAATATGTGCACTTTTCCTAATCTAATACTGTGTGGTAGGATTACTATTTCTTTTCACTTGTGTCTCCAGAGAGTAGATCTATATGTTGTTTGCCTTTTCCAGCTCTGCAAGAACACTACCTTCAAGAGAATGAAAAAGATGCAACTTCAATGCATGCCACAAACAACTGACCTAACAAAAAGGGCATCACATTTCAAGGTTGCTACTGTGGAATCATTTTTCAATCTGCATATGATCGCTATTCATCCATCACCCTAGACAAAACAAGCATGCAGGTCCAGTTTTTAAAATGAAGAAAACTTGTGTACCACGGACTGTTTTTCAGCCTGTTTGCTACTTTTTTGCATTATGTCCCATGTAATTTTTTCAACTGTTCAAATAGTACATTTGCATAAGCATCTGGATATGTCAGCCATGACTATGTCATCTCCTGCCACAACATCGCATACATCGAGCACTCTGTTTACATATATATAAATATATATACTCTTTTTTTAGGGGACTTGCTATACCCCATATGTATAGTATATATAAAGTATATAGAGATTGTTTATTTGTAAATAGCAAAAATTGAAATATACATCCATGGCAAAGAATGTCAGATGTTCACACTCAAATATCATCAACATAAAGCCACGTTTAGCACTGATATAATGTAATACAATAACCTTTAAAATAAATTATGGATGAAATTCTTGCTGTAGTGTCTCAGTAAATTATTCTATAAAATGATACAATTACAATTGTCAAAAGGCAGCATCATAGGTAGATCTACTGCCCCCCCACCCGGGCCTTCGGGCATTCAGGCTCGGAATGAACATCATTGGACCTCTTTCTCCACTCCCCCTTATAGTTATAGGGGTGAGGAATGAGGTATTTTGCCATGTTGGGGGTATTTTAAAGTCTTTTAAAGGGAGTTTTAATTTTTTTTTAGACATTGTGACCAGCCACAAGCAGATTCCCATCACTGGGACCAGCCCTGGCATGTAAATAATGACCTCCCTGGCATGTAAATAATGACCTCACACTGCTAACTGCTGAGGCTGCAATTTGAAGTGGAAAACTGACTTTGGTAAAGAGGTGCTTCCCAATGTACTATTTAGTCTGATGAAAATTGTGCCTCTCCCCATTTGTTTCTACCTTGCTGGGGGGAGAGGAATAAGCTGCACTTATTTTTCTCCAAGAAAGAGTAAAGGCAACTGTAAGAGGAGCATTTTCAGTGAGGAAGTAGCTCATGGGAAAAGAATCAAGAAGCCCTTCTCCCATTTCAGATTAATAGCTTAATCCCATGTTTTTCAAGGATCTTCTGAAAGAAGGTAAACTCAATAAAAGATTTAGATCTAGTTTATCAGCATGAAAAACAAGAACCACTCCACTCAACAGCCATTTGCACAGGAGATCTAGTTTGACAAATTAGAAAATATTTATTTTGGTTTAACTCTAATTCTTAGTATTCATTGTAGTATCTTGGTACAGAAGCCAAGCATTTATAATCTGTAAAGCATTCACAGTATAAAGGGTCTTCTGTTCACATGTGCCAAACATTCAAACAAAACCATATTTAATATTTGTCAATCAATTAGAGAGATATCTACAAATATATATACAAAAATTATGGGCTTGCTGCTTTTTGATAGGCTCTTGTTTATGCATTAGTGAAATGGGGTAATTCTCTCCAATCTACATATAGTTATAAAACTGCTAAAATTCATTTACTGGGGGAGAAAGATTTTCCTTATTCAGTTTAAAAGAAACACATACAAATGTTTCTCTGTATCGCATACAATTCATTTAGAAATATTGTTTCCAGGAATGCTCGACTCTTTGATGACTGGCAGTGTAGCAGAATGCCGCCTACAGCAAGGAATCAGGATTGCTGATCCAATCAACCTTACTCAGGACCTTCCTCCTCTGTTGGATGGATCTTTTCAGCTGGTGCTCCCTACAGGCATAATAGTGATCATTTCAAATAGGTTTAAAAAAAGAGGGTTGATGCCAATTTTCGCTTTTAAAAAAATCATAAGGTAGAGTTAAGCCTTTTTCAATCTTCTGGCCATGGAAGAACCCCTGAAATATTTTTCATGCTTCAAGGAACCCCAGAAGTGGTGACATGCCTTTTCACATAAGTAGATATGGAAACCAGCCAATCAATCCATCATTTACTATTTCCATTGTGAAGAAAGAAACTAGGTCTGTACAGCAACAGAAGTGGACTCCAGTGACATCTAGTGATGTCAACAGCCATCTGAACTGGCTGTGTAGCCCCTGGGGAGCTCTCACATAACCCCAGGTATCCTTGGAAACCTGACTGGAAATCCCTGATCTCATTGTCAGTCTTCTGTTCAGGGCAGGGGGGTGGAATGCTGTCAAAAAGATGATAAGCCGACAGCACCTACAATCTAAAAAGCAAGAAGACCACTAGGAATTTGGGAGTCTCCTGGGATTATAGCTCATCTCCAGGAAACAAAGATCAGTTCCTATGGAGAAAATGGCTAATTTGGAGGGTGGCTTCCATAGCATTAGACTCCACTGAGGTCCCACTCCATCCTAAATTCCACCCACTCCCAGCTCTACCCCCAATATCTCAACCAAGGGCTGGCAAGCCTAGAGACCACTGGAGGCTTCCTGTGGCATATAAGTATCTCAGCACTAATTTTTATATTGAGAGTGCATGCCCCAATATATCTGAGGTTAAATTCAGAATTTAAAGAAATGGGTGGATTATATAAAATATATACAAGTGGGCACTGCCTGCATGAAGACACATGAGAACTCAAAAGTATACTTACAAACTTAGATTTCAAGTACACATAGTTGGCCATTAACTCCTCTTTGCCATACAGAAGTCTACGGTCCACCTCTTGATTTAATCCTCCTAGAAGACAGTTTAGCAATATGATTTATCATAGAATATGGTTTATTCAGGCTGGTGCAGTTCACATACTGATACAGTCAACTTCATGCTTGCTTCCTTTGATATTAACAACTAACATAGAGATATACATAGAGATGTATAAAAAGGTATACTCCTGTCTACAGCCAGTTTACTTACAGATGGAGTGATGGATTTTGCTTTGGGATTGCAGCATGAGCATCAATATTTGGGGGACTTGAGTTCTGAAACCCAAATGGCATTCCCAGAGACATTTCACTTACAGCAGTGTTCTCCCTTTGTGCAATTGCCAATTTCCAAACAAACAGTTTAATGGGCAACCATTATTGTTGTAATTATCAACGTAAAGCTGCAGAACTACAATCACTTTTAAGCATTACTTTCCTTGACCTATTCATTTTAGTTTCAGACTTCCAGTTTCAGTCTCAATTCTGGGCTGCTGGAACCAGGTAACGACCATGCAGGAAGTAGATGCATTCTCTGAGCTTGTGCAGAGAACAATCTTTTATTTGGAAGGAGATTATATATCTATAAAGTTAGCCACCACTACATCTGAACAAGCTTATGCATTAAGAAAAGCTCTCTGCTAGACAATTATTGCTATAGAAAAAGATTTAATACAAACTGCACAGATAACTGATTGATATGTCTGTTGACTGAAGACCTAAATTTAGGAAAATATTTGAGAAGCACTCAAGCCTTTTATGCTCTATTAAAAACTGGTTTTACTAAACAATAAGCATATAGTGATTCATATTTGAATAGATACTAGAAATAAAGTCAAAACCAATGAAGGTACCTGTTGATAAGCTCACAATTATTCCCACAATAACTGTGAACAGTGTTCCCAACATGCTGAAGTATAGATAAGACATGGAGTACCAATTATCATGAATGTGAGATCTGAAAGAAAAATATAACTAATATTTTCTCCTCAAATTGTATACCGACCATATCCACAACCCTGTTGAAATCAAACAGTAATGTATGCAGATTTAAATCAATAGGACTCACTTATACTATTAAAATCAGCGGGATTTAGTGCTAAGCAGACAGTTATCATCAAGCTATTTATCTCATTCAGATAAAATTTCATCCAAGTCACCTCTTACAGGCCAGATTCTGAGGTACAAGTATCATATATTTTTGTACCTGTGTGGTTTAGTTACTAAAATCAGTGGTCCCCAACCTTTTTATCACTGGGGACCACGCAACGCCGGGGACCACTCACCGGGGACCACTCAGCGCCTTTTACTGAGGCCCGGTTGGGGGGGGGTAGTTTACTCCTCTACTCTCAACCACTGCCCTAACACTCTCTGATCGCTATGGTAATGTTTAAACATCCCTTCAAAATAAGATACAGACACGCCACAACAATTAACATAAGGAACATTTTATTTTCATGGAAATTTTAACTCATGACAATGACAAATCAATGGGAACCCTGAGCTTGTTTCTCTGCAACAAGATAGTCCCATCTGGGAGTGATGGGAGACAATGACACCCGAAGTGTGTTGTAAAGGGACAGGGGGGATGAAGTAAAGGGCCGGGGGGGGGGGGGAGAGAAGGCGTCCTTCGGGGCCCACGTCCAATTAGTCGAACGACCACATGTGGTCAGCGGCCCACAGGTTGGAGATCGCTAAAAGTTACATCGGAACTGGTTGTTTCCTATTAATCTCTTCACAGAGCTGGATTTGTTCAAAGATAAGATTGTTCTGCAAAAACGTTAAATGGATATTCATTTGCTGGGTCCAAACTGACAAATCATCCCTGCAATGTGCTATTGACAGCTATAGTTCAAACTATTCATTAACATCCATACTTCATTTTCAAGGAATTGTCAGATAGTGACAGGACAGTTAACTATTTGAATCAAAATGCATGTTCTGATCACACTCTGCTGTCACATTCTCAGCATGCTGAAGAGATTATCTGTTGGGAACCAGTTGCAGAGATGAGGATTTAGGACATAGACCGACAAAGAAGAGTCTACAGAGCAGGCTGGAGCAGAAATTTATCTTTTTTTCTTCCTGGCTCCAACAGAGTGGAGCATTCCACTCCCACCCTCTATTCTTAGGAAGAAACTACTGGAAGGTGGTATTCTACAATAAAGTACCAACAGGCAACTCTGTGGTTTGGGCCTAAGTCTAACATATATAGAAAAAAGGCAGGGTCGCCAGAGATGTTTTATAAAATGAGGTAAAATATGAGAAACTATTTTCTCTGCCTCTCATAATAATAGAATTTGGGGTCAACCAATAAAATTGATTAGGGATAGATTTAGAACAGGCAACAATGATTTCACATAACTGACTTATGGAATTTGCAAAATGCTGCTGTGCCCATAGATCAGATAACTTTCAAGGGATGCAGGATTAAATGGATGCTTGGTGTGATCCAGCTCTTGTGTTCCTCTTGACCCAGAGTGAATGCTCTGGGACCAAGGACTTTCTAGTCCACAGACTTTTTTGTGGAAGTTACACGGATTTCTATTCATCACTTGCTGATGCTTAACAGAAAGTGGTAATTCCGTCTTCACCCACAATGACATATGGCAGGAGTAAGCTTCCCATCAGATATAGAGGTGAACTACCAACCCACAGTATAAGCTGTGCATTCAAGCACATGAAAAAGATACAACTCTCACACCAAAGGGGGGGGGGGGGAGAAGTAGTTCAGAACTGTCAGAGCCTTCAAAATGGTATAAGTATGAAGGAAAGAAAGACAGAAGAAGAGAAAGTTTTTATTCCTGACTTTTTTCTATTTTAAGGTTTTACAATCTTCTTCTCTTCCTCTCCCCACAACAGGCACCTTATGAGGAAGGTGGTGCGGAGAGAGTTCTGAAAGAGCTGTAATTGGCCCAATGTCCCCAGCACATTTCATGAGGAGTGGGGAATTAAAGTCGGTTGTCCAGATTAGAGACCACCATTCTTAATCACTACATCACCCTGGCTTTCTTGCAGGATGCCACAGAACTCTGCAACAGATCTCCATGGCACCAGTGAAAGTGCCTTCACTGTTTTAATTGCTTGAGGCAAGAATGACAGTTCAGTCGGAACTTTAATTAGCAACATATTGATTTAAAAATAAGATATTTTAAAACATTTTTACCTTCAATGCAGGTATTTGGCAGGTGCCACTGAGTGGGGGAGGGGAAATTACCCACACTTGTGACCCAGGTAACTGTTGGGACCACCACACCGGCGATCCAACTGATCTGAGACAACCACAAATCTCTCTAATGCAGCAGTTTCAGAGAGAAGGGAAGGGACAGCCAGCAGGACCTGGCAGGCAGTCAGCCTTGCTTCTTTTGTGCCTTCTGGCACAGAAAGCATGAAGAGAGCAAGAATGGTACCTCCCCTGGGGTTAGAGCAGCACCCAGGACCCTAGCAAGCAGGTAGGCTCACTGCCTATGCAGCTTCTGGCTCAACAGCCTGAAGACTTGCAGGCAGGGAGAGTGACACGTCCACTGGTCCAGGTCAGGAACAACATCCAGACTGGCAGGTGGATGGTCTTAATTTATTTGACCTTGTATAATTTAAGAGGGGATTGTATTATAAGCACTGCAACAGTTTGAGCATTGGCAATCAGGCCTTTCCCCAACCCTTATGCTTGTTAATACATCTTCTAGCCATAAGAGCCTGTTGCCAATAACAACACAAAGATTCCTCAAACCCTCCCAAGTAATATTGACATGTGCATATAAAACAAGTCTACAGTATTTTTTTCCTGACAGAACTTCAGAGTGCCTTCTATCCACTTGTTACACTCACTCAACTGTACAAACATATAGTTTATGAATTCTTCCACTGATAGGAAAACTCACATCACCCAAGCAAAGGTACACTGGCACACAATTCATTGGTTGTTCATACCTTGTAGGAGTAGGAGTTGGAAGAGTAGTGAATTGTGTAGTTGTTGTGAAGTTTATTTTTTCACACCCTGCAGTTGAAAGGGCTAATGGCAAAGTTCTGTGAATGGGTGGACGGTAAAAGTGGGAGCCAATTCCAACCCACATTCCTACAGCAAAGCCACAAATAAGACCTGAAAATGCACCCTGTGAAGTAAAAAGTTATACACCGTGTGACCATAATAGTATCAAAGACAAATCCTTTGATAAAGCAAAACAGTAGAGCACTTCTTTACACTGATATCCTTTCTTCCAGCATACTCTGAATGGCTGGCTTCTCCATGCAGCCGAAGGTATGTTGTCTGGAGTAAGGAAGTTGCTGAGGAAGGAGGCCCATTCTCCTGAGCAGTCAGATGTAGCTATTGTCAGACAGCCTGAGTAGTCGTGGCCAAAACTGTGTGATCAGGATCCACTCAGTGCAATACCTCTCTATCTTTCCCAGATCTTTAGTGATAGGGGACTAAAGACAATGCATAGAAGGAATGCATCTCCCAGGAAGGAAGGCCCTTCCACGCTCTGAAACAGAACTGCTGAGGGTTGATGTAGCAATGACATCAATTTCTGAATGGTTCCATAGCTCAAATATCCTGTGGAGGGAGGAAGAGCTGAGTTCCCATTCAAGAGCCATAATACCCTGATAACTGAGTACAGCTACCTAGGTTTTGTTCTCCCATAACATGGATGGATAATTTGTGTGATGTTTCAGATCTGCCTCATAGGCAGCTGACTAGGTTGTTCAGTATAATACATTTATGTTTACTAAATTTGTAACCCACTAGTCCCGGCTGGTCAGCTTGGGGCATTTCACATCAGACATAACAGCAGTTATAACAAAAAAAAAAAAAAAAAAACAGCCCACCTACCCCACCCTTCTGTAAAGCAGCAGATGTCAGCCAAGTTCATCTCATAATGTCTAATTCTTAGTTATAATTACAGAAGAGGGCAAGTATGCTGTGCTAGTTAATAGGTGTTATGCCGCTGCTCATTTATGTAGTTCATGGTGATTGTGCGGTCTGTGCTCCCTGTACTACTCTGAAGCCTGAAAAGAAAGGTATAAATTGCAATGTGAAATGCTAGATTTTCAAGATTATTACATGGAGCTTCTGTTCTTGATCTGATCATAACTGGATGATTGAATACCCCATATAAGTGGGAGGTGTCCCTCATCAAAATAGCTTGTTGTGAAGGAGGCTGGAAGGGAAGATCCCAGTATCAGTTGTGACATAGTCCAACAATGCAGAGAACAGAGGCCTTTAAGCACCTGTAGAAGCATGTTCTGACAATCCCACATAGGACAGAAGTGTTGAATCACCCAATTCTGAAGAGGTTACTTCCAAAGACTGGCATAACATACAACTGAGACTTACGTGGTCATAAGGTCTAAGAGACAATTAATGTGTTTTGCAGGCTGAATTTGTGGCAGAAATATTTCTGTGGCAGTGATGAGAACAGTCTTGCAACCCTAAGATATGAACACCTTTGTAATAGCCAGCTCCAGTAAAACAAGTATGCATGGTGGGGATCAAGAAGGATGAGGTTGAAGTTTCTCTCTACTGACTTGAAGTTCCAATCTGGCAAAACAGCCACACTGTTTGAACATGGGGAACAAGAATGAAACAGGACAGAACAGTAAGGAGCCCTTTTTTGACATATATAGGAAGATGGTGATCTCTTGATGCTGAAGGTGTACTGCAACCAAGTCATGGTAGTGGACATCTCCTACAATGAACCATCGAAAATTCTGATGTTGAGATTGGGTAGAGATATGAAAGTAGGCCTCCTTGAATTCAACAGGTACGAACCAAGTGCCTAGTTGTAAGAGGCATAGGAACCAGTTATGGAACTATCCAGAAATTCTTACTGCCAATAATAGAGATAGAGGATGGTGCGGAGATCTCTGGCCCTCTTTTGGACAACAAAGTACTGAGAATAGAAATAATGGCCCCTACTGGAATGATGCATAGGTTCTATCTCTTTCTCAAGAGGAAATCCATTCCTTGATGGAGCATTAGGAAAATGGAGGAAATATGGTGAGAAAGAACACAGAAAAGGGGGGGAGGGCATGTTTAATGCATATTCCAGGCTGATGCTGCAGAGAACACACTCCAAGATGATCAGGCCAGCAGATATTGTTGGAAGTGGAGAGAAGCCACTTGCACCTGCACAACTATTGTTTCAGTTCCAAAGAAGAATTTGTCTGAGATTGAATTTGGGACTTGAGCTACATGAATAATTGCATGTAGAAGGGGATGTCTTATAGCTGAAGAAGGATGCTTTAGAGACTATTGCTATCTTGATCCTGATGACTGTCCACATTGTCCTTGAGGCTCGTAGAAGTGAGGGAGAAAGTCTGTCAATTTAGTGCTCACATTGAGTTTTGGTAACTGCTCCAAATCATTGTCTGTCTTGGAACTGAAAAGCCTTCTCTTTTGATTCACATTCAGCAACATGCATGGATGTATGAAGTTGTTACTTTATGAAGTTGTTTCTTTGTCATGTCATACATATGGCAGTCTCAGTTCAACAGAACAGCATATTTCCAGTCTTGACGATTCTGAGGTTCCACTTTAAATCTCTCTTATTCATAGTAACACAGCTGAAAGATTGTCCAGGCATGCTCAGGGAATCATCGTAATTATAGGTTGCAAAGTCATCACATCCCTCAGTTGTCAGGCTCAGTGCTCCAAGAGAAGGTAGAGAACTAGGTACCAAGGCAGTAGGTTGTGCTGGTGCCTTGGGACGTCTTAGCAGAGGCTTCTCCAACTGGCGCTCTACAAGGGAAGCACATCAGCATATAGAGATGTCTCTAAGCAATGAAGGAGTTAGAGCTGCCTTGCAGGCCAGTGGGCTGGACCCAACAGTACATTTCTACTAAGATTTGTGCTGAATTCCTTGCACTTCAGATTTACCTCTCATGCTTCCAGGGCAGCATTCTGGGGAACTCTTTGGGCTGCAGTGGAGAAAGAAAAAAGGGCCCATTCTGCTGCTAGAAATCCCTTCCGCTGGATTCAACATAGCATTTCGAAAACAGGCTGAAGCTAGAGCAAGAGTTCTAGCAGCTCTGCAATGAGGTCCAGTGAATTCTACACACAGCACATGGATCAAGGGCATCACCAGTTTCAAGCACTCCCCTTTATACTTCAGCTTCTCCAGGACCAGTAACTTACATCTTAATTTTTGCAGTTTTGCCTCAGTCTGGCAAGGCTGTTCAATGGAGTCTAAGGATTCTGCAGACCGTAAAGGAGAGGACAAGAGGCAAAGTGCCTGTCTGTTGAGGGAGATTTTCTTCTACAGCATTTGCACCTCTTGGAAGTAATAGATTGTACCATAAATGCCCATCATGCAAGAAACTACTGCTACTGTCTAAACTAACTACAGAAGAAAATTTACAATATCCTAAAGGAAAGGCCAGCTCCTGAGGGGAAAGAAATCCTCTCAAAGCAGTTCCCCAATAATTAGACAGACAAAGAGGAAATGAGAAGGGAAGGTGCTGTGAGGTCACCTCCCCCATGGAACATGCACAATCCAGTTCTGCATCCGTGAGAGACAGGTCTTCACACCAAAAATTTAGGTCTAGAAGTTTCTGAATCAATAGCTGCTCAGGTGCAAAGAGATCATAAATTATTAAGGGAGGCTTCTTTTCTACACACATTTTTCTGGGTCCAGTTTGGAAAGCAAGATCATTCACATAGTACACCATTTAACCTATTAAACACAAAAACACGGGAACAGCTCCCCCGGCCATTCTACTCCATAATAATAGGATACAAAATAAGTACTTACTTTAGCATTCCCAAAAGGAAAAAGTATACCCAAAGAAAATATTCCCAAGAGGGGCCCGCCTACTATTCCAAATATGCTGAGTGCAGCCTATGAAAAGGGGAAAAAAAACTCTGATGAAGGCAGAGAGAAACAAAAAAGGTACATTGGACTTGCCCCAGAATGCATCTTGGAGTGGATAGCCTCTATAACCAGCCTGGAGACAATGTTGTCATTTTATACTTTCCTGTCAGAGGATCTCCCATCCAGTTTGGGGCATGTTTTCATCTTCCAACAATTAGCATGCTTTGTAAATGCATTTTAAATCAAAGAACACTGAAACATGGCCGGTAAATGACTGCTGACCCAACGGGACATATGAACAGTTCCCTTATTCTAATTAGAACTCATGTTTTAGGTGTTAGCCTTTGTTCAAGAAAGAGGTGAGACTATGTAAGTTTCCCACTGACAGGTTGTTCCTTCAAAGAATTTCTCCTCTCCCCCCAAACAAAACTCCTTTCCACCTGCCTAGGACTGGGAACAGCAGGGTTTGGAGAGGGGATTGACCACAGTAGACTGTAATACCATAGATCCTACTCTTCAAAAGGAGCCATTTTCTCCAGCGGAATGGATCTCTGATATCTTGATATCAGCTATCATTCCAAGAGATCTCCAGACCCCACCTGGAGGCTGGTGATCTTTACTCCTGTCCCTGTCAGGCCTGAAGCAGGCAAAGGCCTTAACTGACTGCCACCACTCTGGTTCTTGGGCTTTACTAGAGAGGACTCAGAGAAAGAATGCCTTGCCTGAACCCAGCCTATCATTCCTCCTTATGGCTGAATAAAGGAGAAACCCACAAATGGTACTCACAATGAAGCAGACTTGCCTATAACTGCAAGTATAAACCACACTTGCTTCAGGAATTTAGGAGAAGCAGCAACAAGATATTTGTTGTATTCCTACCACAGAGACTGTTGTAAATTTTAAACACCAACAGAAAGAACACAAAAACATTTGAGAAACATTCTATACATGGAAAAGATAATTAAGTACATATGGCTCCAATGAAGTTACTAGAATTGTCATGGTGTATGCTAGCCAAGTTCCATACCATTGTTAAAATAAACACTTAATATGCATTGTTAATCTTCTGGAACCCTACATTAATCAAAATAACCTCCCTACACAATTGAATATCAAGGGATTAAACACATACCTGCAACAGGCCACCCATAAGAGATGCTAGACCAGCCATGATAAGGCATACCCCGCCAAACAGAATATCTAAAAGAATGATTTATATAAATAAGTCAATTCATTGTGCAAGTCACTATTCTGAACAACACTTTTAATAGAGTAGGGAAGGGGGCACTGGAAATGAGTTATGGAACCATGAGGGCAATAGCCTCAAAACGTTTGGGAACCACTGATCTATAATGTGAATTTTGACTGACTAGTTGAATCACATTAAGCCAAAAATCACCCTCTAATGGCCATTCTTTTTGGAGACAGGATGAATCTATTCCATGGGACTCAACAGAATTCAGTGCAGCAGCCTTTTAGAAAAGGCTGCTGCACATATTGATCTAAAGGCAAGGTCACCCAGGTGTTGGTATCCTACCTGAAAGACAAGCCGAATGTGATTGATTAGCCTGTTTATCTGCAGAAGAGTGAAAGTCTCAAGATGCAAAATTCCTTACACAGAATGCAGACCTATTCCAAGAGCAGTGGGTAAATCTGGTGTCTCAACATCTGAACTGAGATCTGAAAAACCTAATCTGCACTGACTTATCATCCTTCTTGAGGGTTGAAAGTACAGGTTCTTCTTAGTGCTTAATTTCCACAAGAAGATCCTCAAATGCTTCCTTGGCAAACACCTTCTTGCCCTGAGATAAGACACTAGAAAGAGTATTTCTGGAAAACTGAATTGACATGCCATTTCTGAAGCCAGTGCTCCTCTATGAATACATCCACATTTCTCCATTAAAATTGGTGAAAAGAAATTAAGATCAAATTGTAGGTCTTGTGCAAACTTACTCATTCCCATGGATATCGCTGACAACTGGGCATCAGTCAATGTTCTGAAACGAGGTTTGACAATGTCCTCCACAGTTACGGCAGCTAATGCATTGATGCTGGAAGACACAGTACTAAGGGATAAAAAACAAAAATGCTTTGCATTTCAGATATGCAGTGATTATAAAACTAGGACCATTAAAAATGTGACCTACCCTCAAAATGGCCAGATTCAGCTACTGCATAGTGTTAGAGTAGATAGTAAGGAAATTCCTCATCAGCATAAAATGGTGAGCTTGGTTTCCTCACCTACTTTACAAGCATCTTTAATCCTGTGGAGCGGATTAAATAAAGGAGTAAGGGCTGTCTGGGAGGAGTTAGGGCGGGCCCTGTCTGGGATAAAAACGCGAAGCGGCTCCTGATTGGGCCCTCCGACTGTCCATCCACAGCCAAGCCGCCAATGGGGAGCCGCTCGAAGTGCGGCTCCCCATTGGCGGCTTGGCCCGGCCTCGCCTGCCGGCCCGGGGATTCGCCTCGCAGATTGCGATGGCAACCCGCACCGACAGTCCTCTGGGCCAACACTCCTCCATCTTCGGAAAAGAGCAGGGACGCCACGTCTCCGACGCGGCGTCCCTGCTCCTTTCCCACCCCGGGGAGCCTACGTTCTCGCCATCCCCCTCGCCTGCCGTTGCCGCCTCCCCCCGCGCGCCCAAGAGGTCCCCGCGCCCCTGCCGCCACCTGCAACGACAACCACTCCATTCCGCCCTCCCCGCCGGCCCGCGCAGCCTGCAGCTACCCGCTGCCACCACCAACGCTGTCTTCAACCTTGAGGCCGCACAACACAGCCGCCGCCGCAACACCTTGCTCGCCACTGCCGCGGCCCTGCCGCGGCCTCCACCAACGCCCACTCACCTCAGGCCTTGGCGCCAGCCCATGCAGCCGAGAGCGCCCCGTGCCACCAGCCGCCGGGAACTCGCCCTTCGCCCTCGCCGCTGCAAGACCCGCCCACCCACGGAAAACCTCGCTTGCCGGCCCCGTGCCCGCGCTTCTGCTGCCGCCGCCCCCTCACCCCACGGCCACTGACCTCGGGCCTCACCGCCGCCACCCCGCGCACCTCCCAGCGGCCCGCGCTGCCACCCACCACCAGTGCTGCCTTCGCCGTCCCCGTAGAGGGGCCCGCCAAGCCGGTAAGCTAGCACCCACTGTATTTATAACACAGCGGGCTTATTTTCTAGTATACCATAATTCTAATTTACCTTAATGTCCCACTGTAGGTCCCAGCCACAAAGAGTCCTGGAATTCCTGGAAACTGTCCCAAAATGTCCAATACCAAATATGGCATGAGCTAAACAAAATTAATAAAATATTACACCTTTTGTTTATATTCTACATCAAGAATCAATTTACTGAAGCTGTGTATAGTCAGACCCAGCCAAATTTTTGTTAGAAGTATATTTCTTAGTTGAAACTTTACAAATGAGAATTCCCTCACTCTAAAACCGCACAGAAGATGCATCTTCCTAAAAATGCTTTACCATAGACCTTTAAAAGCCAGGGCTTTGCCATAGATCTTTAAAAGGTAAAGACATCCTCTAAGATACAACAGGTGCCTTCCATTTAGGCCTTTAAAACGTCTGCCTTCTAGACTTGTGCCTAGAAGTTAATAGCTAGCTTGTAATACTGAATAAGAATGAATGTGGTAGGCATTCTGTTTCTGCCTCCCGTCATAAATGGCACCATTTTTGCTGTTTCTGAGAGGCCATTAAGGGAAGCCCTACACAGCATTCGCAGGAATGGAAACAGCAAGGTTCTTGCCCTCAAAGAAAGGGTGCTGGCAGCTTATCATATGTAGGTGCCTGAGACATCATGGTTATAACTTGCACTGCAAAAGCAAATCTGACTTTAAAAAGCACTACAAGATCACAGACTGAATATGCAAGCCTATGAATCATTACATAATGCTGATCAAGTCCACTCCCATTTTATGGGCTTTCAGAAGATAGCGAAAATACCAGCAAATGTTTTGCTAAGAAAGCAGGCAAGGAAAATGGATAGCACTTGGATACAAAAGTATAAGAAATAAAAAGGATACAGTATTGACAGAGAATGTTTGCCAGGAGGAATGCATTTCTTATTCTTGGTTAACTTTCTTAAATTGAAGCATTTCCCACAATTTAAATGAAAAATAAATCAATCCCTATGTCAAAGTGCTTAGTTAACACACTATACTAAAAAAAAAACTTTAAAAATACCTGAAGGTACAGAAACTAGGTGGAGACAGTCCCCCTGGACAGACTTTGTCACAGAGAACTACATATAAATCTAAATGCATATGATTTTTCACTTGTCAGTAATACTAAACCTGATCTGGTTGTTTCACAAACCCCATAGTCAGTGGGTCACAATCCTTGTAAATAGAGTACATTGAGAGTCCACTTAATACTGCAGAAGAGATAACGATCCAGAGACCCACAAGGTTGAAATAGAGAGAACTGTAAGAAAAATGTACAAGACATAAGCACTTTTTCCTGCTGAAATTATTTGAAAAAGTTTTGCCCAATTTTGTCTCGGGATGAGCGAAATTGCAAAAAGTGGATTTGCCACTTTTTATCTCACATCCCATCAGTGAGCAACCAGTGAGCAACCAGGGGCAAGCCTATATGGAGGGGTAAAAGCGCAATAGTCCCTGCAGCACTGTCTCACCCTCCCAACCACCTTCCCATCTCTATTTCCTGCTCTGAGTAATTTTTTGAAATAAAAATGATATGGTCCATGTTGCAGCATGACCACAAAGCTACACTGTCCAAAGGAAAATAAAATCTTCTGCAAAGTGTTCATAGTCTTTTTTGGATCAGGCAGACAAAACATAATCCCGTTTGTGTTTCCTGGAGGTGGGGAATGAACAGGGAAAGGGGAGGGGGGGGTGATCAAGCAGCCTTCTCCCGATCATCCAGGGGTCTGAGCGGTTTGTTTTTAAGCCAATCGTTTACAAAGAAAATGACTTTGGAGCTACAGTTACCATGTCCAGCCTTCTCACAACTCAGGCAGGCAAAACACAGTCCTGTTTCTGTTTTCTAGAGGTGGGGAATGGGCTGGGAAAGAGGGGGGTGGGTGAGTTGAAGCAGCCTTTTCCCAATCATCCAAGTATACATGCTGCTTGTTTTAAAGCCTACTGTTCACACACAAGCACTCCTTGAGCGCCATCTGCCATTTCCAGCATTTCATAAATTCACCCAGACATAGAGTCCAAAACCCCACGAATCCCCCCAAAGGGGGTGGGGGTGCTGCATTGTTCTGGTGTTTCTCCATAGCAACGTGAAAGTGTTACTTTTTAAATTAAAAATGCATCTGTGTTGTGGCATTACCACATAGCAACGCAAAAGTGCCTTTAAAAAATTTCAGGGCTCGGGGGGGGCAGGGGGTGAATTGGCTCGAGGGGGGGGCAGGGGGTGAATTTCAGTCCACAAGAGAACTGCTGTGCTGTGACTGGCAAGCCATGGAGCGAGGGGGGGGAGACGTTTGTTTTGCTTTCTCTTACAGCCTCATCAAGAGAAAACGGAAAATGCTGGAGGGATCTCCCGTAAGGAGGGCTGCAAACACAAGGTTTACCATCCCGCGTTTGCAAGCAAGAAGCCCCACACGTTTTACCCCTCCATGCAGAAACAGTCTTATGAGTTCACCTTCTTGCTATACAAAGTCCTGCATTACATGGCAGACTCCATGGACCTTCCTGTTCTCCCCTACTTTGGATCTAAGTCTGTATTTCATTTTGTCCCTTGTCTTCACCCCTGGGAAGCACCTTACTGGCTAACTCTAAGCTCTTCCATATATACAGTAATAGATATACAATAATCCTTTTTGGATTATTGACTGGCCAGATGCTTGGAACCCTTACCTGAAATGATTACAGCTCGAAAGGTGGACTATAAGTATAGCCTCTACCTTCCCTTTCTTGAGCAATATGTATCGCTAGTTAATGGTTGTTCATCGACATCTTATATGTAGAGAGACACTGGAACTGCACTTGCGCAGAACAGCTGCAGACAATTTGGTGCAGAGTGGTAAGGCAGCAGAAATGCTATCTGAAGCTGTCTGTCCAAGAGGTTGGGAGTTCAATCCCAGCAGCCGGCTCAAGGTTGACTCAGCCTTCCATCCTTCTGAGGTCGGTAAAATGAGTACCCAGCTTGCTGGGGGGGGGGGGGGTAAACGGTAATGACTGGGAAAGGCACTGGCAAACCACCCCGTATTGAGTCTGCCATGAAAACGCTAGGGGGCGTCACCCCAAGGGTCAGACATGACCCGGTGCTTGCACAGGGGATACCTTTACCTTTACCTAACAAACTCCTAAAATGAGGGCACTCTGCCCCAAATGGAGCCTAGGCTCACATGGACTTTCCTGCTATTGATGTTACATGCTCTGAGGGTGGACTGCCCCTCTCCCTCAGTTCCTTTTTCATCACTGCAACAGTAGGAAGCACCTAGCATTCACGCTGTTGATTATTAATTTTTCTTTAGTATTGTGTCATTTTTCCATCCCAAGGAGTTTTGTACTTTTCCCATTTTCGGGGATCTTTTGGACACCTTCTGCATCTTCTCAAAAGGAATCACTTAGGATCTGAGCTGAAAGGTGCAATGTAAGTTTCTTCTAGAATCTTCTGAACTCCCTTCTCTAGCCTTTGCCTTCCTCTTCTTGAGTGATATGCATGACCAGTTATTGTACTTGCATGTATTACTCCCTCAAACAGTGTAAAACTGAAACCAGTAGACCTTTTTAGAATGGAAGCAAAGTCTCTTTTTTATGGTCAAGCATTCCAAGGGCAAATTTTGCCAGACAGGACAATGGGCCTCGTTCACATGGACATGTGCATTCTATATGTGTGGCACTTGAATTCGTCCAACCAAATTTGATGTCACCCGATTTAGGTATGTCATATCAGCCCTGGGCAATGCACAGATTTTCTCTGTGACAGCACCTACATTGTGGAATAACCTCCTTCAAGGAGGGCGACTGAGCATCTACTTTGTTGTAATTTCCAAAGGTGTGCAAAGTCAAATTATTTTGGAGCAATTCTGAAGGTCGGATTCTACTGTTGAAGGGACAAAAGTTGAACAAAATAATGGATCCAGGACACAAATAAGGATCCAAAATTTATATTTTCAGAAAAGTATGAAATAAGATTAAGTTGCTACATATTTGTAAAACTGCAATTTATTTTTGATTGCATTCCTTAGATACTTAGATATGGTAATGTATATTTATTGAATCGATATTGATATCCCCTTTTTTCCCTACGCTATGACTTTTCTTTCCAGGCATGAGCTCCCAAAACACATGTAGCATCATTACAGAAAACAGACTCAGAAAAACTCTATCTGCATAATGGTACTTCTTCCTCTATGAAGATGTGAAATCTCTACACCACTCTTTCCCTAGTTCTGACTCGTTTTGGCAAATGGCTACAGTCTATCAAAGTATCACTCCCAATCTCAGCCAAAATGTGAATGTATTCATAGAGGAGCACTAGTTGCTGCCAGTATGATGAGGGGACATATGAAGAACTGAACCAATTACACCAATATAAGATGGGGAAGACTTGTCTTGGCAGTAGCATGTGCAAAAAGGGTCTAGGAGTCTTAGCAGACCATACATTGAACATGAGTCAGCAGTGTGACTCAGTGGCTTAAAAGGCAAATGGGATATGGGGCTGTATCAAACGGAGTATCGTGTCCAGATCATGGGAGGTGATGGTACCGCTTTACTCTGCTCTGGTTCAGCCTCACTTGGAGTACCGTGCTCAGTTTTGGGCACCCCAGTTGAAGAGGGATGTTGACAAACTGGAACGTGTCCAGAGGAGGGCAACAAAGATGGTGAGGGGTTTGGAGACCAACATATGAAGAAAGGTTGTTTAGCCTGGAGAGGAGACAACTGAGAGGGGATTTGATAACCATCCTCAAGTATTTAAAAGGGTGCCATATGGAGGATGGAGCAGAATTGTTCTCTCTTGCCCCAGAGGGACAGACCAGAATGAATGGGATGAAATTAATTCAAAAGAAATTCCATCTAAATATCCGGAAGAAGTTCCTGACAGTTAGAGCGGTTTCTCAGTAGAACAGGTTTCCTTGGGAGGTGGTGGGTTCTCCATCTTTGGAAATTTTTAAACAGAGGCTAGATAGCCATCTGATGGAGAGGCTAATCCTGTGAAGGCAAAGGGGTGGCAGGTTACAGTAGATGAGCGATTGGGATGTGAGTGTTCTGCATAGTGAAGGGGGTTGGACTAGATGACCCATGAGGTCCCTTCCAACTTTATTATTCTATGATTCTATGAACCATCAGAATAATTTGAAATCTAAGTCTACCGTTAGAGACAGTATAGTTAAGGACATCAGATGTGGACTTCTTCATTGCTTTATCTTTTTCATTCCCATTCTACCATTCCTTACAATCACGTATGTTACATACAATATCTATATGAACACATGCTGAAATTCCTTTCTCTTTACAATTTCCCCAAAGCCCTTTGCAATGAATATATGCTAAGTGAACTTACAGTTTTGCATGAACGATTGTTTTGCAAGCAAGGTATCGCTGAATTTGAGACTGATTGACTCCATATATGCCAAGCCAAGTGAAAGTGCCACCAATAATGAGCGTCCAGAATGTATGTCTTTGCATTGGACTTGGGTTAAAGCTAAGTAAAAAGAAAATATATCAAAAGTAAGGAGAAAATGAATCAAAATAAATGTTTACCTTTTGTTCTTGAAAGACAATGAGAATTCTGAACTTATCAGTAAAGTCCTATTATTCTAATGTCAGTAGGGCACTGTCCTTTAACCCCTTGTCGAGATAATAGACAGAGCCCACAAACAAATGCTGATAGTATCCAGCAGTTTCCACCATTCCTAGACCATGCTACAGAAATCACTACTTGCTATAGTCTTGCTGCAAAACACTTCATCTGCTTCTGAAAAAAATACAGCCGTAAAAGTGCACCATTAATGAGATAAACTGACAAAGATAAAAATTAAGGTTGGAAAGTGGAAGATCCCTAAATATATCGTACATCATATAAACATGCTAATGTTAAAGTGGGTGAGACTGCCCTACAGTAACTAATAAGAACAGCAGACATGTTTAAAATTCACTTTTCTCCCTTTAGTGTTAGTAAGACAATATTGTCTTCTGGGAAGTACATGAACATCTTCATCTTTAAGTGGAAACATGTCCTAAGGAACTAATCTGCAGTTCCATTCTGTATTCTAGTAAATAGAATGTCCGCCTGACCTATGGTTAGGTGGGGACTAAGAAGGCTGGAATCAAGTACAGCATGGTTTGTTAGACCCTCTAGGCCCTGCAGCAAAAGAAGAAGAACTGGATGGATCAGAGGTAAGATGAAATTTTGGTGGGGAGCAACTGTTTCCTAAAATCCTCAAACTAGAAGAACAAAATAGAACTAGAAGAACAAAATAAATGATAAAATGTTGTCTGCTTGTAGTTGTCCTTTATGGTTGAAAGAAATTCCTTTTTTGACCTGTAATCTACATCTCATCAAACTGGTCTGCAGGTGGCCTCCAGAACCAAGATCTACTTCCAGGCTCTGAATAGACAATTCTGCTGACAACAACCATAAAATGCCAAACTTCTGGCTCCAAGCTGCACTGAAATAAATAATCTTCAAGAAGGCTGCAGGTAATGAGATTTTCTGAACCGCAACCTTAA
This sequence comes from Paroedura picta, assembly GCF_049243985.1. Taxonomy (NCBI): domain Eukaryota; kingdom Metazoa; phylum Chordata; class Lepidosauria; order Squamata; family Gekkonidae; genus Paroedura; species Paroedura picta. Next base: position 95,644,155 of record NC_135373.1, read on the forward strand.
TTTATACTTGACAGAAATGGTCAGACTATCAACCTACATAATCATTACACCATTTGGCTTGAGATTACATCAACAACAGCAGAAAGACGGGCATGACAGTAGGAGGAGTGTTGGTTTAGGGAGATTAACAAAATGAATTGTTTAGATGAGTTGTTCAATCTGTCTCTGGTCCTGTTCCCGGAAATGAGAGTGTGTCAAATCTTAGTTGAAACTTTGATCCTAAAGTTGTCTAATGTCAACTTTATAAGAATTAATTTTTTTCCCAGATTCCTGAAGAACCATAGTTTGGGCCCATCTAGAAAAACTCATTGGTAGAATCTGTATGGAACAAAGGGTCCAGTTAAACACTGCATAGTGCTTCAGAGCCAGTTTGGTGTAGTGGGGACTTCTAATCTGGCACGCCAGGTTTGATTCTGCGCTCCCCCACATGCAACCAGCTGGGTGACCTTGGGCTCGCCACGGCACTGGTAAAACTGTTCTGATCGGGCAGTGGTATCAGCACTCTCTCAGCCTCACCCACCCCACAGGGTGTCTGTTGTGGGGAGAGGAATGGGAAGGCGACTGTAAGCCGCTTTCAGCCTCCTTCGGGTAGGGAAGAGCGGCATATAAGAACCAACTCTTCTTCTTCTTCAGCCAATGGATCAGAAAAATATTTAGGAACAAACATGCCCTGATCAGGCTCAGTAGGGACTCTCACTTTTTAAGTTCTCCCTCTATTTTAGCAGAGATCCAACAGAAGGCACTCAGGAACTGCACAAAGCAGCCTCCCCTTCCCATATTGGATACCATCACACAAGAATCCTTGTCCTATATTGTCCTACATTGTGGATAGATGATTTGCACACTGTCTTAATGAGGTTTATTTATCTGGATGCTTTTAATCTACTTTTCTCTACTCGAGACACTCAAGTGTCATCTTTGGCCATCTTTGGAGAGTATATTAAGTAACTTCAGACAACTCATGCTGACTGATGCTAAAGGCAGAGAAGCCAACCACTTGCTCTCTAGACCCATGTCCATCATGGCTGCTAAAAACAACAGATATAAGATTGTCTCTCCTCCGGGAGATAATCAACCTCTCCCTATCAACAGGAGAATTCCCAGAAGGGTTAAAAGAGGCAGTTGGTTTCCCCACTGCTCAAAAAAACATCTCTGGATCTACGACAGCCTATCAATTATCACGCCATCTTGCACTTAGCATTTCTGGGGAAGATGCTTGAAAAGGCTGTCGTAGACCGCTGTATTATTATTGTTATAAATATTGAGTTATCTATCATTCCTGTTTTGTGTAAACTGCCCTGAGCCTTCGGGGAGGGTGGTATATAAATATAATTAATAAATGTATGGATTGTATGCAGTTTTGTAAAAAGAGAGGATCATTTTAACCAAAAATACTAATCATAAACAAAATAGGTTCAGTGCCCAGACATGTTTGTTTTTGGGCTCAATATAGTTACTTTAAGAAATGGATATAATCAACGACTAATGATCAAGTATTCTCCTTATAAGTACATTTTTAAAACATTTGAAGTTCTTAATTTGCTTTCCACAATAAAATACTCTCAGTGACATATTGGTGAGGAAACCACCGGAATCATCCCACAAGCTGAAACCAATACTGACAGGTTTTTTTCAAAAGCCTTTAAGAACTTCTGAGTTGCTTATACTTTCAAGACCATAGGCGGTCCAGTGTACCTCAAGGACCATCTGTCTGCATATATTCCCCAAAGAGCGACTTGCTCTATCCATTCCAACAGTTTGGTAGTTCCTGGCCCCAAAGAAGTCTGCCTGGCTTCCATCAGAACTATAGCCTTCTCAGCTGTGGCCCCAACCTGGTGGAACAAGCTCTCCAACAAAGTCAAGAGCCTATCAGAACTCAAACAGTTCCAAAGGGCCTGCAAGATGGAGCTCTTCTGCCAGGCTTTCTGATGAGGCCACAACCAGTCCCTCGACCAGGCAACCTGACATCCTATTGTCCCTGATTGCTGCTGATGCCCCTTAAATCATTCAAGATTACCCATATGTTGTGCTGTTAACTATTTATATCTTTCTTGTTAATATTGTTCAATGCTCCATTTACCTTTCCCACACACCTCCAATGGTTATGTGTACACCACCCCAAGATGTCACAGCAAAGGGCAGTATACAAATTACATGAATGAATAAATAAATACTGCTGCCTAAACATGAGAACACTTACTCCCAGAGACTCAGTCTTCCTCCTTGGTGAGCATCTTTTAGAATAGTTTTGAGTCCTCCTTTAATTATCATGGTCCGTATAATCACTGTTAGAAACCCAGCTATCATCAGTATAAACTGGAAAACATCTGTCCAGACTACTGCCTTTAGACCACCCTATTTGGGAGCAACAAATATAGTGTACAATGAAAGATCTGTTCCACCAACATAAATCTGCAAATAGAACCTGATTCAAAGGAATAATTTTAATGTTTATAAATTGCTGACACCTGTGGTATAACTTCACATAATCAGTTCCACTTCTTATAAAGACATAGTGTTGACATGCACCATGTAAACATCAGTTGTCCTCAGAGGAAATAAAAAGTTAAGGAGTGCTGAACCCCTGTTTACATTCTGTTGAATCATTTGAAAGTTCTTTTGATTTAAACAATAGCAAACTGACTATGGTTTCACAAGGATTTACAGAAAGGGAACAAACCCTTCAGAAATCCCAGTCTGCCTTCCCAAGAACTCTTGCTCCAGAATTTCATAAAGCCGCAGGAGCCTTCAGCAAGTTCATCTCTCTGGCAATTTCTGTACATCAGTAAAAATAGTGTTATGCCAGCTGAATGGCAAAGCACTAAATTTTATTGTGCTTCCCGGGCCCCATCACCTTTTCTGCTGTCTCACTTTTGTCTGCCGCCTTTTCATGCGTCTCACCCTCCACATCTGCTGCTGGAAATGGCGGAAGAGAGCAACACACCATATGCGCACCGCGCTTCCGCCTGTCAATCAATCCAGGCAACCCAATCCCCTTTCTCCATATTTTAAAGGTCCCACGATGCCTGCTATTTTTTTTTTTGTTAAATCATACTTCGTTGAAATAGAGTCATAGGCGCATAGTGCTTTTTGAATGCCACCCCTTATGGCATCACAAGTCCTTTGATACTTTTAAAAATTAATATAGTTCCTGTTTTTTGGGGGGGAGAAAACTTTGGAGAGGCACGCATCATGTTACCACTTTGAAAAAAAATATTTTATTTCTGGCATTACCTGCACGTTTGTCTGCCTATTTGTTGCTCTATGGAGTTATCCATTTTTAAATAGAAATTCCCGTCCGCTGGTACAAGGGAGAGGGAGGTGGTTGCGAGGGTGGGATGAGGCAGGCGCCTTTAGTGCATTTGAGCCTCCATACCTCCCCTCTGCTGGTTGCTCTCTGGTAGCTAGCACTAAATAGGTTAGTGAATCCACTTTATGCTATTCCCGAACTCATGCTTTAAAATCGAGGATGTAGCGAGCCAGTTGCCATCCAGACGCTGAATGTTGGTGATGTTATATGGAGGGGCCAGAGTATAGCGACTTCTTTTTGGCAAACATTACGCTACATTTAAGGGGTGCGGAAATACCCTCTGTTTCCCCTTTAAATGTCACCCAGCTGCTCTCCACATGCCAACTCTTCTGGAACATAGTCTTCATTGTGCTGTGGGATTTTTAAGATTCTGCCTAGTTTTCATTAATTTACAAAGGGTCACACACCTGAGGCCAGGAGACACTTAATATTTCTGGATAACCTGAAGGAAAAAAAAGTTCTGTGTCCCATTAATAGAGGCTTGTGTAGAAATGGACAGTTAATGTGGACACATGCCAAACAAACCAAAAAGTCTTCACTCACTGTTGAAAGACAATAGGAGACAACTGAATATCCTTGGGGGGGCAATCCCAAAGATTCAGAGCCACAAACAAGGAGAGCTTTGTTTATTCTCAGATAGTGGGGACACCTGAAGCAGGCCCTCCAAAGATAACCAGAGTGGGTGGGTAGATGCACAGGATTAGATCATCTTTAAAGTATGTTGGCCCCAAGCCATATAGGTCTTTAAAGGTCAATACTAGCACCTTGAATTGAACCTAGAAGTAAATTGGGAGCCATTGTAGAAAAAACAAGAAGCCCTTATGAACAACTCCAGTCAACATTCTGATCACATTATTATACACTGACTAATTTATATAGTGTTCAAAGACAGCCGCAAATAGAAAGCATTGGAGTAATCTCATCCAGATGTTACCCGAGTGTACACCATAGTGGTAAGATCTCTTCCATGCAGGAAGAAAGGAAACTGATGAAAGACATCCCTGGCACTGCTGCCACTTGCTTATTCAACAAGAGGCTAGGGTTCAGCAACGCCCTCAGGCTACAAACCCAACCCAGAGTAGGAAATACTTCCATTCCTGGATCAGACTTTCCCCCCACCAGTAGCATGTCTGTTCTGTTGAGATTTTGTTTCAGTTTGTTAATGTTCATCCATCCCAAAACTGACTCGTTTCAGTTTCCACAGATCCCTGGGATCTGCTGGAAGTGCAAGAAAGACATCACCTGTATTAAAGTTTTATTAAAGGGGCACGACATTTTTTCTGCAGGCATGTGGCAACCATCCCTCCTTCTTCCCATCTTCCAGCAGCTTCACCAAGAACAAGGTGACACCAAGTAATTGCAGAAGTTTTGCTTTAATGGCTTAAATCACTTACAACAGCCAGCTCATTAGAGTAATTCGCCAGTCACTATCTCCACAAGCATCAACCCAGGTTCCAGGTCTTTCCTCGGTTAGAGGCAGTAACTAAAGGATGTGAGGATGCAGGATGGAGATAAAGGATGCAGGTGGAGATAGTGACTGCTGAACTATGCTAATGAGCTGGCTGTTGTAAGTGATTTAAGCCATTAATGAAAAACCTCAGTATTCCTGAAAGGTCTTAGGGGAAGACTGGTCTCTAGACTACAGAGACTGAAGGCCTTGTTGGCTTCCGTCCTTCCCAGTCAGCTGATTCTTCCTTCTGTTTGAACCCAGTTCCAGACTCCCCCAGCTTACTTCTGAGGAGATCCTTTCTAACAAAAATGCATGTGCTACACCAGAGACCTTTACTGCGGAGATTAGTACTTGCTGCTGTTTATCCTATCTTCTCCTTAGTTGTCCTTAGGGCTTGCCTTGCCCTTTTACATAGTTTACAGAGGTGCCACTGACCCCTTAGAGTTACTCTTTTCTTCTGCCAAACTGAATGTAACCTGGGGTATGATACAAAATTGTATTTTCTGCATACCCAAGTAGGCAGAGGCCCCTACCTTCTCTCTTGGTGGTCCACTGTGATGCTTTTACCATTAACACAAGATCAGACCTCATTCTATTAGATATACTAATTCTAAACAATATGCTAGAATCCCTGATGAAAAACACAACAGTTTAGCTGGATGGGACAAGAAGTCCTTAGAAGAGAAATTTTCCAACAAGTTTGTTTTTCATCTTTGCGCCCACCATCTATCTCCCGCATATACAAACTTCTCTTGCATGTTTCTCTCTCCCATCTACGGACTTCTCTATATAGATAGAAGAGACCAGTGGGGAGACTGTTAGCTTAGCAATCATTTCTCCTTCCCAGGAAACTGTAGTTCTATGAAGAGGAGTTAGGGATCTCTAACAGAGTACTCAAAGCACTTCACTAAACTACCATTTCCAGGATTCTTTGGGACAGCCATAACTATTAGGACGGTATATGATCAATCTGTAAACAGCCCGTGGCGCCACGGGCGCCACGGACTGTATAAAGGAGTAAGGGGTAGTGGGGAGGAGTTAGGGCGGGACCGGTCCGGGATAAAAACTCGGGGGGGGCCAATCAGGAGCCGCGAAGCGGCTCCTGATTGGCCCCTCCGAGTGTCAATCCCGCCCCAGGCAGTCAATGGGGAGCCGCGCGAAGCGCGGCTCCCCATTGCCTGCTTCACTCGCTTGGAAAATGGCGGCCCGCCTGGTGAGAGCCTCGGCTGGGGGGTGGCCCGGGAAGCCTTCTCTTGGCCGGCGGAGCGGCCTCGCAGCGTTGTGGACGCTGCGAGCCTGCTCCGCCGGCCGAGAGAAGGCTCCAGAGAGCCTCGGGGGGGTGGATGGGTGGGGGGGGGACGGGAAGCCTTCTGCCGCGGGCCGTAGCGGGCTCACAGCGTCGTAGACGCTGTGAGCCCGCTGCGGCCCGCGGCAGAAGGCTCCAGAGAGCCTCGGGGGGGTGGATGGGTGGGGGGGGGACGGGAAGCCTTCTGCCGCGGGCCGTAGCGGGCTCACAGCGTCGTAGACGCTGTGAGCCCGCTGCGGCCCGCGGCAGAAGGCTCCAGAGAGCCTCGGGGGGGTGGATGGGTGGGGGGGGACGGGAAGCCTTCTGCCGCCGGCCGCAGCGGGCTCACAGCGTCGTAGACGCTGTGAGCCCGCTCCGCCCGGCGGCAGAAGGCTCCAGAGAGCCTCGGGAGCGTCGGTGGGTGGGGGGGGGGGCGGGAAGCTTTCTGCCGCCGGGCGGAGCCGCCTCACAGCGTCGCCGCCCGCCTCACCTCCGCCCGGACTACGGCGTTCAGAAGCCTGCCAGATCAGGAGCCGAAGCCGACAAAAGGTACGCCGCTTCCCCTCCATGTAGCCCCGGCCCTCCCCAACACCTTCTGCGCTCCGCCGTGGGGAAGGGGGGCAAGCCTCCTGCAGCCCTGTGCTGCCCTGTGCTACGCCAGCCAGGCCTACCCTTGCCCCGTGCCAATGCCATCTAGCGCCCATTTTATCTACAGTAAAATGGGCTTAAAATCTAGTATGTATATAATGTAAATAGGAAGATCAGGAAAAAATCAGAGGATATTATATTTCAATTGAATGTTAGCACTAAAACAATATCCAGTTTCTTACAATACTAAAAAGTTTGGAGGATTAATTTATTAAAATGAGTTGTTAACATACCAGTGTGCAATAGAAAGTACAGACCAGTCCTGTTGCAATAACCGATCCCCACAACTCAAATCCTGTTACTGAGAAATGCACATCAAAAAGTGACCATTATCATATTTGTGAATCTGAAATCTATAACTACTAGAACAAGAAAGTGAAAAAGTAACACAGGTAAATAGCAAAAATACTTCAGAAGTATATTTTAGCAAGAATCATCGAAATACCAAGTCATAAATAAACTGCAAAATTCCCAGAGGTTCTCCTTAGCTGAGTCGTTAGAACTCTAACCCTGCTCAACTCCAAAGCTAGTTTTTATTTCCATTCCCTCAAGTCTCAACTGATTTATGGCCATCCATAGGATTTTCAGGGGAAGCGATGTTCAGAGGTGGTTTGCCATTACCTGCCACTCTATTGCTTCGGTTTTTTTAGTGGTCTCCCATCCAAATACTGACTAGGGCCAATCCTGCTTAGTCTCTGGGATCAAACAAAATCAGACTAGCCTGGACTATCCAGGTGACAAGAAGCCAGACTTACTCCCTACTGAAATGACAGCATAATTCTTCTCCCTTATCCTCCCTTTCAAAAAAAATTATAATACAAATTACAAAAAAATAAATCAGAAACAACAAAATGAAATTATATAACTTCCACATTACTTGGAGTTTGTCACTGATGTTTTAACTGTGGATTGTAAGCCACCTTGCGCTATGTGGAAAGGTGGGATATGTTTTAATAAATCCCTGGAGACAAGGCAATTTAATTTTTTCATATCTTTAGAAAAATTCTTAATAGCTACTAGGCATGACTTACCAGCAAAGCTCTCAAACACAACACTGACAATTAGGGCAGTTACAAAAAGTACATTGTATCAATTTTTACCATTATTCAAAACTGTCTTTTGATAATTAAAAAACAAGTTACAGTGTTAAAAATTAGAATATCTTTACATTACCTTGATTTAGAGCTAGGGATGGAGTATATATAACAATTCCTGTATATAATATCTGGAGAGGTACAAAAGTTAACATACTTGTTTAAAAAGTGGCCATAATAGTAAAAGTTAGCTAGCATTTAAACTTCATAGATTCTCTTTAAAGCAGAACTGTAAATCAAATTAAGAATTTACATAGGCAATCCTATGCAGCATCACCACATTCTAAGCCCACTGGTTTCAATCAGGTTAGACTGGATAGGATTGCCCTGAAAATCAGCCATAATGTAACAAAAAGGCTGTTTATACTGAATAATAAAACAAGAACAATAAAAACTAAGCAAGCATCTCCAGACCCCTCAGGTGTCTCCATCATAATTATAAAAATGTGCAAAAGAACTGAAAAGAAAATCCATGAAATGAAGTTGTTGCTGGATTGATGTTATTTATTGTCCACCCTTCTCCCTGAGCCTCATGGTGAATTCAAATTTAAGCAATGCAATCAATAGGACCATTTACGCACTGGAGGTTTCATGTCGGGCTGCAGGCTGGAGTTTTAGTCGTGGCAGGTTGCCCCACCTCTTCCTGCACCCACACAGAGGAGCATTTGGCCTGGTGCACCTCATCCACCCCGAATTTGTGCTCCTGCATGGGAACTGAGGCACTGAAGTTCCCAGTGCATAAACGGTCTAGGACAGGACTTCCATTAAGCAATGTAATAGGGCTAATTGGAAAAGGTCTGGAACAATTTGAAACAGCTTAAGTATTAACATGGCATATTAAACAATGCAGAAATTGCGTAGCATGAGGGAGGGAGGGACGCAATGATTCTGTCGCCACTTGTAGGGTATTTGATTTTACTGATTTTATTAATTGGGGTATATATCATAGTTATATTGTATTCTCTGGGTTGTATCTTGATGCGAGCTGGCCTTGGCTGAGAGCAGGAACTAATAAATTGAAACATAAATAAAAAATTAATAAATAATATATAGAGATGCCATTAGAAGGCAAGAGATTGTGGCTAAAGCTCACTTAATTTGGACACATCATGTGATCTAACTCGCATTAATGCTCGGCGTGGTCAGCGGCAAAAGGAAACGTGGTTGCCAAAGGATCCGCTGGCTCAATATGATCAAAGCCGATACAGGGATGGCCATGAACCAACTAAAAGAAGCAGTCAGAGATAGGGGCGCATGGCGAAGACTTTCCTATAGAACTGTCGAGAGTCGGACACGACTGAACGGATAACATCATTATCATATAGAGATGGGCACAAACCAGCTCATGAACTAAAGCTTGTCACAAATTTTGGCCAGTTCGTAAGGCAATGTTCACAAACTGAAGAGGTACCAAAAGCTTTTATTACTTTTTGTGCAGTTTTTGGAGTAGAAATCAGGGGTTTAAATGGCTCTAATGTTTTGTTTAAGAGCCTCTTGTGGCGCAGAGTGGTAAAGCAGCAGACATGCGGTCTGGCCATGAGGCTGGGAGTTCAATCCCAGCAGCTGGCTCAAGGTTGACTCAGCCTTTCATCCTTCCGAGGTCGGTAAAATAAGTACCCAGCTTGCTGTTGGGGGGTAAATGGTAATGACTGGGGAAGGCACCTGGCAAACCACCCCGTATTGAGTCTGCCAAGAAAACGCTAGAGGGCGTCACCCCAAGGGTCAGACATGACTCGGTGCTTGCACAGGGGATACCTTTACCTTTACCTTTAATGTTTGGTTTAAATGGCTTGCATCACTTTAACTCTCTGCTTTCTGCTTGCCACCCAAAACTGCTCCTGCAAAAAGGGGCACGGTGTTTCTTTCCCTTTATTAAAGCATTCCTCATAAACCATTCTGTTATCTTTGCAAAAATTCCCTCCTAAATAATTCAGTTTTGCATAGTTTGTGAAATGCCAGGAGAGTGCAAACCTTCCTGACCTCATCAGGCAGGCCATTCCACAAAGTCAGGGCCACTTTACTGAGAGATATAAAACATACAAGACTCTTATTACTTGGTTTTTATTAATTAAATCTTCATTGTTATACAGCCACTCCCTTTCCAAATCAAAAGCAGCCTATCCCAGGTACAGAAGCTATTATCTTCCCAGTTTCCTGATTCAGTGAAAGAGTCTCCCATTGTTTCTGTCTCCTTAAGCCACAGTGCTGTTTCACTACTCTTAAATCACAGAGACTTGTTATATGTTAAAATTGCTTGTTATATGTTAAAATTGCTCCAAGAATGTGGAGAGGTGACTTCACAAACAAGGAACAGCCAGCTAAAACAGTGTACAAGAGACTTCTTCTAAGACAGTAATTGAGACAAAGGCTGACCAATCGTTGCTAGGCACATCTGGCTTGTTATTGATTTAGTACATTTTTCTCAGCCTCCCTCCTAAAAACTTTGTTCTTCATGATAACCTCACAACATGAGGTAGGTTAAGGTAAAAGACAGTGCCTGGTCTGAAATCATTCAACAAGCTTCATGACAGAGTAAGGATCTAAACCTAGTTCTCTCAGATCCTAAATTATTACATCATGCTGGCTCACTTTTTAAATACCAAAGCAGATTTCCCATAATGGAACTAGGCCAGAGTAAGAAAATGTTTAGGATTGACCCTGACATTAATATTTATAAGTCTGAAGATTCAATTATCATTTACTAGCAGATTAAATGACAGTCCGTTCTCAATAGTATTTTGTGCTTTACTTGCCGTTAGTATCATAAACATCGTTGTTCCTGTCAGACGCAGGAATCTATTATACCGAAGCTCCAGATACTACAAAACAAATAAATTATTTTATACATTAAACATATATATGCACACACACAAATATCCCAGACTTGAATAAATAATATTGACACACCATGTCTAAAAAATAAAAATGCTACTGCTGCTTGAGGCTGCAGTCCTATAAACCTTAATTTGGGACTAAGCATCCAGAGGCTGAAGCTACTTGATTGCAACCCTCTGCATCAGTGGTCCCCAACCTGCGGGCCGCGGCCCGGCACCGGGCCGCAAAGGCCATGGCGCCGGGCCGCGGCTCCCTCTCCCCGCCCCTCCCCCCCGCAGTAAAAAACTTCCCAGGCCGCAAGCTTGCAGCCCGGGAAGCTACTTACTGCGGGAGGGCGGGGAGAGGGAATCAGGGCCGGGCCGCGCCCGCGCGGCCCGAGGGTGCGGCCCGATCCACGGGTGCGGCCCGCGGGCGCGGCCGGGCGCGGCTCGTGGGCGCGGCCCGATCCGCGGGTGCGGTCCGCGGGCGCGGCCGGGCGCGGCCCGATCCGCGGGCGCGGCCCGATCCGCGGGCGCGGCCCGCGGGCGCGGCCCGCGGGCGCGGCCCGCGGGCGCGGCCGGAAGCGTGGGCGTGGCCTGCGCGGTCCCTGCGGGCGCGGCCCAATGCCCTGCCGGTCCCCAGCCTAATAAAGGTTGGGGACCACTGCTCTGCATGATTGCTGCAGACCAGTTTAATGTCTTTCACTGAGAAATGTATGATGCAGCTCCCCACAAGAACAAACTTACATTATTATTATTATTATTATTATTATTATTATTATTATTATTATTATTATTATTATTATTATTGAATTTATTTCCCGCCACTCCCTTGCGGCTCGTGGCGGGTTACAACAGTATAAAAACCCCATAAAATACATTAAAACCAATTAACATGTCAATAGTTAATGACTACCTGGCAAGAGCAGCTAATCAACTACCCATTCCCCCCCTAGCAAGTGGAGAGGGGATACTGATGGTACTCGTGTCTAATCCCAATCCTCAGGTCCCGGGGGGGCGTAGATGTTAAGCCTGGCCTCAACCGTAAACCTGGCGGAAGAGCTCCGTCTTGCAGGCCCTGCGGAACGATGGAAGGTCCCGCAGGGCCCGCAGCTCTCCCGGGAGCTCATTCCACCAGGCAGGGGCCAGGACCGAGAAGGCCCTGGCCCTGGTCGAGGCCAGGCGTGCTTCCCTAGGGCCGGGGACGAATACAACCAACTAGTGGTGCTAACTGGACTGGGGAACAGCATGGAGGGGGGGGGCTTTATCCATTTCTCCATTCACCATTTTTCCAATATAAAGAATCCATTTCAAACTATTACTGGGGGTGAGGGCACTATATCATGGTTGTATTTTCTTCTGCACAGCAAACAGATTTAGAACCCAGAAAACAGAAATAAATAAAAGCATTTTTATATTTGATTTGGGGAGGGGTAAATTTAAAGTCACTTCAAGAGCAGCATACAAATATATATTAAATATGTGTGCTTCAGAGAAGCACAGCTAATGCATTCCTTGGTGATTTCCTTTTCACAAGTATCTCAACACACTTTTCCCACCATGCTTCAAATTAGTGGGCCACACTGTCAGATAAATTATGTTCAAAACCTACAGTGAATAGAATCCAGCCAAGTTTTTTTACTTTATCTCACCCGGTTCCCCTCCTTACTGCAGTCCGCCCCTTCTCTGTCAGCCTATGTTGTATTTGTACATGCAGGTCTTGTGTTCCTGAGCATAAATTGTTTTTGTTGGTTAAAGACCACATCAAGCAGAAAGCTACAAAGGTGTTGTTGTTAAAATTTCCGACTGGGAGGCCCAGATCCAAATCCTGACTCTATCATGGAAGCTCACGGGTGAACTTTGTGTCAAAAACTCTCTCTCTCTGCCTCACTTAACTTACTGGTTTGTTGTTGTGAAAATAAAATGGAGGACAGAACAATACCTAAGCTGTTTCATTAGGGAGAAAATTACTAATATGCAGTTAAATAATGTGGATAAAGGTGATTGGATACATCCCAAAAACTTCAACTCTACATAATACTGCAGCTTTATTTTTGTATAATACTATGTGTAATATTAATTTTCTTTTGCAGTGCAAAATACTGAATAATTGGCAAGATGCTACTAAAAATTGCAGTTTCTTGCATGCATTACATTTTTAAGACTAATGGCATGAACCAATATGTGGTTATGGCTAAGTACATGGAGCTGAATTTGTCCACACTGCAAAACCAGGAACAATTGCTTTGGGGGTGATATGGAGAGCTCACATTTTCATTTCCCAGAACTCGATTACATGTCTGGATCTATCAAGGTCCTCTCTGCAGTACATCTCTGAGTACCAGATGCTGTGGGTGAACAGTAAGAAGAGGCTGTTTTCCTGCTTGTGGGCTTCCCAGAAGAACCTAATTGGCCTCTGTTGAAAGCTTAATATAGAGCTTGATGATCAGTAGCATCTACTTCCCCAATCATGTTTGATTTTATGTATAGTTGCTGTGAGCTGCTTTGGAAAACGATGTTAGACTGAAAAGCAAGGCAACGTTACAATAAATTGAATCAATAAATTCTGCAGGACTTTTCTTGTGAATGTCCTTTTACATCATTTGATTTTTTTTTTGCAACTCACCAGCTTAATGTCTAACAGTTCCTACAGTCAAGGTGAAAGAGTATAAAAAGCACAGGTTTTTTATACCTTGCCCAAAGAGTCTCAAAGCAGTTTGCAAACACTTTTCCCTTCCTCTCCCCAAAACGCACACCCTGTGTGGCTGGTGGGACTGAGAGCACTCTAAGAGAACTACTCTGCATGAACAGCCTTAAGAGAACTGAGACTAGTCCAAAATCACCCAGATGACCTCATGTGAGGGAGTGGCGAATGAAAGCCGGCTCTCTAGATTAAAGTCTTAACCACCCTGCCAAACTGGCTCTCACACTGCGCTGGAGATCTCCCACACCCCAAGTCCCAGGCCAGTTTCCGTGTGGAAGAACTGCGGCCTCTACGGGCCAGGGCTGCTAGAGGGAAGCAGAGTACAGGTGTGAACGTGACCTTGGGCGCAGGATCCTGAGTGAGGAGGCCCCTGAAGGGCTCCTCCTTACCTCGTAGGCGCTCGTGATCCCCAACCGGTAATAGATGGGCAGGAAGACTTCCGCTGTGATCACCACCATCAGGACGTAGGAGAAAGCAAAGAGGCCGAACTTGGCCCCAAAGCGATAGACCTCGGCCGGGGTGCCCAGCACTGTCACGGCCGACATGAAGCTGGCTGTCAGGGAGAGCGCCACGGGCAAACTGGTGAGCTGGCGGCCGCCCATCACGTAGTCCTTGTGGCATTTGTGGACTCCCTTGTAGGCGTAGTACATGCCGATGAACGCGGAGATGACCAACATGGCTGTGAAGACCACATAATCTAAAGGGCGGAAAAATGCTTTCACCTTCGAGTCGGAGAAAGAGGAGGGAGTCGTCGACATAATGAAGGCGACATCGAGTGCAGCAGAGCGCCCTGAGGGAAGGGGGGCCCGCTTGGGCGCCGGCTGCAATCCTCCCTCCGCTGCGCACCGGCTGCAAGGGAAGGCCCTCCCGCACCCCCAAGGCCCTCCGCCGCCGGGTCGCCGCTCTCGGCCTCTTCGCGCTCAACTGCGCCAGCCCAACCGCCCGCCGCCCTCTCCGCCTTGGGCGGCTCAGCGCGCGGGTCCTCGCAGAGGGGTCCGTTATTCAAATCCCGCGCGCCTCCTGGCCCGGCCGCCCCGTCACGCCCTCGGCGGCTCTCCCTCGATCGCTCGCCGCTGTCCCTCGCTGCGCATTTACTCTCTTTACGTACAGGCCCGAGTAAAATACTCCGTGAAGGGTTTTCTCCAGCAACACGCGCCAACCGGCCATTAGAAACAGTTCACTTGTCAGGTTTTTAGGTAACGTGCATTTTTTAACTGATTCTGCCCGATGCATTTTGCCTAGGTTCTGTTTAAAAATCAGACTGGGAAGTTTGATTTGGATCCCATCAAATATTTTCTACATTTTTAAAGTATCAGATTAATCTAATTTCACAGACGTTTTAGTATAAACAAGGAGCAGAATACCATTTTGTCTAAAAATGATTGTACAAACAATCTTCTATGTCATTTATTTCAAATAAAAATGCATCCAAATAAAACTGTACTTTGTATATGTTTTAATAAATTATTTAGATCTTCAGTTCAAATAGAACTTGGCATTTTCTTTTAAACCATAAACTCAGTGGGCACAATGCAACACAACATTAATCAGGTTTACATTTATTGAATCAGCAGGCTGGAGTGTGCCTAACATTCATTTGTATCACATTATTATCCTTTGTTTATACAAAAGAAGCACAGGTTGATGTACAAGTGGTAGCCTTTCTTATTTTCACAAAAACCGTCTGCTGTAGGTGAAGCTGAAAGTGTAATCTGTGGTTCCCGAATTTTGTGGCTGCGCATAGATTCAGACATTCCAAATACAGCATTCTGCTTGCTGCACATTGTGTCTACTTTCATGCACACTAAATAACACACCTTCTACTTCCAGTTCACTTTGCAACTCGTTTTTTCTGTTTGAAATCATACAAATCTACTTGCACATGATCGCTGAAGTGGATTGAAACTGCATTATTTAGCATGTGTGAAAGAGCCTGTCTCTGTTGGATTGTCTCAGTCCCATTACTACAAGCTCAAATTACAATGGGAAATAGATGGTATGTATTCCTGAGAAAACGATATAGAAATTCAGCATGATATGAATGCTTGTAACCATTTCAAGTAGCATTTTTGACATGTTTTATATTCCTCTGGCAGAGTGTTGTTGTTTTAAATTATTACTATATCAGAAATTGAAGCTCAAGTTAAACACTAGTCATACAGAAAGAGGGAATGGAGCTGAATAGTAAAAGAGGGCACATGATCCTTCCCCAGACCATGGTTTTTTTGGAGCTATAGTTTCTCTTCCTGAGCTAAACTCTGGCACTGGAAGTTGTGAACTGGATTACATTGGAGAGGGGCTGTGGAGAGTTAAATTGAAGAATGGGTGCCCATATTCCCCATTTGTTGTTAAACTTCCACCTCCCTTCATTTGTATGCTTAAACACTGAACTGTCCCCACCAAATCCAGGTGGCCCAGAGAACTGTTTATACACAAGTGGGTTCTTAGAACTAACAACCGTGAGCTCCCTTACACAAGAAAAAAGATCTATTGAAGCATTTTCTTCCAATTCATCAACAATGGTAACCATACATACAGTTGATTATGCCAAGATACATCAAGGTTCCAGTGACCCATTGTTTGATTATACTGCTGAATAGAAGCTGCCCCGGAGCAACAGCCAAGCAACAAAACAAAACATCCTATACATACCATAGTATTGTTCTGTTTAAAGTGCTATGAGAAATTAATGGCACAGTAAAGTACTAGAAGAAGTGAACATAGGACACTGCCTATTAAATGTTTGTCTTTGTGACTAGATCCTTTTGTAGTTTACTACTTCTTAATGCTAAAGAGACCATAGTCCTTTGATGCCTGCAATTTATGTGTTGTTGCTGTTGTTTAGCACTGAATATAGTTATAGGGACTGCATTAACAGCTGCCTAACACAGCTTGGACACAAGAAATTAACAACTCTAGACTGCACATTGCTGCCATTGGTGCATTTTCAGCCATAAGTCTGGGATCTTCTGAGTCAGGTGGGCTGTGGTAAAGTATTGGTAAAGTATTTGTAATGCTGTCATGCTACAAGCATAGAAAATGGCAGTGGGTATAGATTAGGCTTTCTCAACCAGGGTTTCTTGACTGCCCTGGAAAGGTTTCCTGAATGGGTGGAAGTTAATTTATTTTATTTTTTATTTGTTAAACATTGATCCGTGATATGACCATATATGGTTATGTTGACTGGATTCCCCCCTCCAATGGCCAATGATGGGCCTGGAGAGTGGAAAGGGGAGGGGTCCCAGATGGACGTGTAGTCAACTATGCTTCCCAACCATATTCTGCACTATTGTCCCACTTCTGGAGTTTCCTGAATGTTTCAGAAGTTTCTCAAGGGTAAAAAAGTTGAGAAAGGCTGGTGTAGATGGAGGGGCAATAGGGAGTGGCCATGTAAGTTGAGAGAAGAGTACTGCCTTCTATCATTTATATGACTGGTTGAAGAAATATAGTATTTGCCTGGCATGTTACTTAATTTGTTGCTGATATAGACCCAAATCTAGAGAAACTGCAATAGGTCAATATTGGCAAAACAGACAGTGGCAGAAAATTAAATGAATAATTCTTCTGGTATTTCCACATCAGATTTATCATAAATTAAATTAACCAATAGGGAAGCCAGTAAAATGTAAAAGCACCCTAAAGTAGCATTGCCCAGACAGACTCATCATAATATCAGAGCAACAGATTTGCTTTGCTCCTCCAAATCCACTGTTAGTGTTTTATTTATTTATTTGTATTCTTTGTATTTCTCATGGTAAATTTCAAGTATATTGGAATTATTTGGTCAGTAAACTGATTCCATGACAAAGTACTCAGCTTTGTCAATAAAATATAATGTGTGCTACTTAATTTGTTGACTGAATTTTTATAATGAAATCTACTTGTCATCTGTATTAAAAGTATATTCTTCATCGAGCTTACTTGAATTTTTTATGAAATTTGCTTTATTTTAGTGACAAAATATGGGCCTTTTGCAAAACTAGTAATTTGTGTAAGGTGTAAGATTTGATTGTACAGTTCTCAACAATGGACTGAACAAAACACTCAGCAGTGAACTGAGATAAGATCAAAGCAAACTGACAGTAAACAGATTTTCTGCTGATAATAATTTAACATTGGACAATTGCTCTTTGTGCTATAGTCCCTTATATATTTAAAAAACCTTAACCCTGGTTTCACTTTTACATATAGAAAATAGAAATAACACTCTGGAATAATTTACACATGATTCCTCAGTAAAAACTGACCTCTGTAAAGTCCAACTTTGTTATTGTTGCAAGTTCACTGATATTTATATTTTAAATACGTCAAATCTGCTTCCCGTGTTTTCTGAAATCAGCAACATGATTACTTTCTATGTGCAATGTTTGTTCATGTACATATTGTTCAATTTATTCTTGGGTCCAAGAATCCATCTCTTGGCTATGATTATGCAAAATTTAGTCAGCAGTTATCTTTGTAGTCTCAAGTAGGATTACTATCATTTTTCATTGGAATGTTATTCTTTGGGATGCATGTCTGAGTAGCAGCCAACCAGCACAGAGTTCAAAAGGATTTTCATGTATAAACACCATTGGCTTTTCCTTTGTCTGTGAAATTCATTTCAATGTGATTGAAAGCTGGATTGTCTGTTCCTTCATCAGTAATTTGTTTCCAGTTCAAAACCTCAACTTTGTCATCCTGGAAAACAAAATCAGAACAACAGTGGCCATGAATGCACACTGAAGGAGATCGCTGAAGGTAGTGACAGCATTTCTCATGCTAATACAGGTTAGTATTTTTACTATACAAGAAGAGTCAAATTATATTATATGTTATAAAACTATACTTACTTTTTTAGGTTTCAAAAATGTGAAGTTTGACAGAAAATCCTCTTTGTTTAACATGAATTTCCGATCCACACTTTGCCGTAAACCTCCTGAAAAATATCAGTTTAGTTGATCAAAGCCAGTCGAAAATTTATAAACTAGGATCAGTGAGTGGTTCTTGTACCAAAATTTGTTGAGAAGGCCAGTGGAAATATTAAACAGGAAATAAATCTGTTCCTCAACAAGAGTCTTTATTCGTCAGGACTTAATGAGTTAAAAATAGTATAGCCCCTTTTGCACCATTTTCTTGGAAATAGCACTTTTGAGATAACTTGCAGATTTCTTTTTTCTATCAGAGCATAACTGTATTGTGGGGGGACTAAAAATAATCCACTATTGTGGTATTTATTTAACAGATTTTTATACCGCCACCCCCCCTTTCCATACAGCTCAGGGTGATTTAGAAGAAGAAGAAGAGTTGGTTCTTATATGCCGCTTTTTCTCTACCCGAAGGAGTCTCAAAGCGGCTTACAGTCACCTTCCCTTTCCTCTCCCCACAACAGACACCCTGTGAGGTGGGTGAGGTTGAGAGAGCCCTGATATCACTGCTCAGTCAGAACAGCTTTACCCAAGGTCACCCAGAGCCCAAGGTCACCCAGAACAGAGCCCAAGGTCACACAGCTGGTTGCATGTGGGGGAGTGCAGAATCGAACCCGGCTCGCCAGATTAGATGTCCGCACTCCTAACCACTACACCAAACTGGCTCTACACCAACATTGTGGGATATTACATGAAACGACCTAAGCATAGAACATAGTCAAAATAACATCAACAATAATCCAACAGTGGTTTAAATTAACATAATAACACAATTCCTACTTGCTGAATCAATCTGGATTTCTTTACTTCTTTATATTATTTATAGTCCACCTTTCTCACTTGGGCTCAGGGTGGATTAAACAGTCTATATAATCAACAGAATGGGACATTCAGTGAACAAACAGTACAATAAGAATGAGGGTTACAGAACCAACTCAAAGTCTAAAACAGAACTAAAGGAAAGCTCAAGTAGTGACACATTAAAGGATGCAAAAATAACATAAGAGGATCCTATTTTCAGCAAATTATACATAGTGGTATAGACCAGTGGTCCCCAACCTTTTTATCACTGGGGACTGGTCAATGCTTGACAATTTTACTGAAGCCTGGGGAGGGGTAGTCTTTGCCAAGGGACGTCACTGCTGCCTGAGTCCCTGCTCCACTTGCTTTCCCACCAGCGCCCCTGACTTCTGGGGGGGCGTTGCCAGCAGAGGGAGCTCCAGCCATGGTGGCCACTGCAGAGCACCAAAGGTGAGCCAACAACAGAGTGGCAGGGCAGCCCCCGAGGCAGCAGCTGGGGAGGAGGACGAGGAGAGGCCATGTCCTGGTACCGTCTGATCCACGGACCGGTACTAGTCTCCGGATCGGGGGTCGGGGACCACTGGTATAGACTACAGTCCCTAATAATTTAGTGCAGTGCAACTCGATTGCCTATATATAAAAGCCTTTTGAATAATTCAGTTTTGAAGTATAAACTTAATCAGATTGTGAAAAATCAGATGAAAATGAAAATCACATCTACCTCTTTGCACTGAAGATGAACTGTTGAACACTAATACAAATCTAATGAAGATCTCCTGTACATGGATGTCTCACCACTCTGTTCTAGATACCATGTCCTTTAAGAGATCTTTTCTTATTCTAGAACATGACTGTATTTACCTACTAAAGTGTTATTTTATCAGTCTTCAAGTTATAGGAATTATTTATGTTCAAGAAGAAAACATGAAAGAGAAAATTATTTCCAAACAAAAGGTTAGAAAACTCTAACGCTTGTCACTCCAGACATGCAGTGTACTTACATATAAGGATAGTTCCAGCATGTTCAATAAATCATCATATAGATTCTATAAAATGAATAACCACAAATAAGTACCTGTTAAAAGGCTGACAACTATTCCCACAGCAACCGTAACTAGGGTTCCAAGTGTGCTGAAGTAGAGATATGATAAGGAATACCAATAATCGGCAAGGACAGGTCTAGGGAAAGAAACAGAATTTATTTGCAACCATTTTCAACAACATGCAGAAAATCTGAAGACAGAAAGTAAGAAAACTACATATCCTAAGAAGAATTAAAGACAGTTTTTTTAAAAAGAAGAAGGGTTGATTCTTATATGCCGCTTTTCTTTACCCGAAGGAGGCTCAAAGCGGCTTACAGTCACCTTCCCATTCCTCTCCCCACGACAGGGAGGTGGGTGAGGCTGAGAGAGCCCTGATATTCCTGCTCGGTCAGAGCAGTTTTAACAGTGCCATGGAGAGCCCAAGGTCACCCAGCTGGTTGCATGTGGGGGAGCGCAGAATTGAACCTGGCTCGCCAAATTAGAAGTCCGCACTCCTAACCACTACACCAAACTGGCTCTCTCAGTGCAAAGAGGTAGATATGATTTAAAAGGCCTCTGATCTGATGATAGGCATCAGTTATTGTGATGGAAGACAATATTGATTGACTCATTTGATTTGATTTATAGCCCTCCGCTCTTGAAAACCAATCCAAACAATAAAACCCAATAAAATACCCCATAAAATCCCAATTAACTACAATTACAGTAAACCCAAAGGATGGCAAAAAAACATAACCTTCCTTAAACACGAAGGCCCTACGAGGGCGGCATGGGGGGAAACCAAGCTGCATTGAGCTCATTCCACCAGATAGGACCGAAAAGGCCCTTGCCCTGGTCAAGGCTAGTTGAGCCTCCCTGGGGCCAGGAATGACCATTCAGGTTTACATACTATTTCTGAACTCAGTTTGTGGCAGAGCATGGGTTTTTATGAGTCACTGTTCACTTCTTCAGATACAGCTAGTTGTATCTGAAGAAGTGAGTAGAGACTCACAAAAGCTCATACCCTGTCATACATTTTGTTAGACTTTAAGATGCTACTGGACTCTTGCTCTTTTCTATTGCTACAGACAGACTAACACAACTACCTTCTTGAACTCAGTTTGTAATTCTGTATAAATTCTATGGGGGACATTGGCAGGGCTGCATTATTGGCAGGGGGCTCTCCAACTGAATTTGCCCCCATACTGCTATTATATGCCTATTTTTCCTATAAAAGACTTAACAGCAACTGGGATAGGGATGATTTCTGTGGAGAATATGAAATGTTAAGAGTATTTCTTTTCTTTTTTTCTGTCACAGCCTTCCTCCAAATTCTACCCACACATATAACTACTTTAAAACATTAAATGCCAGGAAATCCAATTACATATCTCTTTCATACTGTGTAGTTTGCCTGTAAGCTTGCAACACTTTCAAAGAAACAATGACACTCAGACTTTGACTTAATAATTACAGTTATTCTAGGGTTGTTTGGTTTGAATCCAGTAGCACCTTGGAGATCAACAAGAGTTTCAGAGTATAAGTTTTCAAGTGTCAAAGCTCCCTTTGTCAGGCTAGATCCCATTGAACAAGTTCACAAGTGAGTTTTATCTCATAAGTACGGCAGCTAATATATGAACATCTGAATGTATCATCTGCTTGTAGTAGTGGGGATGGAAAGTAAACTGGGAAATAACAAACCAACATGTGCGCTTTCAACTTAAAATGGATTTACAATCAGTTTGAGATGACATTTTGATGGAAATATATATGTTATATGATTCTGTGCCTTTAGTCTTTTGAATTAATTTCTTGGTTGGGAGCCAAACAGCTTGTGATGCTGGAGTTCCATATTGGAATATGTATAGAGAACAATTGGTGCTAGAGAACAATTGCAGGTTAGGTTGATCTGGAATGGCAGCTCAACATCACCTCTTCTCTACGGCATAAATTATATATCATAGATCCAATTAAGGATTCCTATAGCACGCCTACTTTGACCCTTGGGACTTGCTTTTTGCACTTGAATATTAGTTCTGCAGCATTTTCAGTAAAAAGATGGAAATTCTTTAGCCCATTTTGATATTGGATTTGTTAACATAGTAGATATATCAAATAAGAACAATATATTTACTACTTGTCATTTTGGTGCAAATAACTAAGCATGTGACCATACACCTAGGCAAGTTCTATTACATTGTAATATATAAGGGTGACTTTCTTCTCTTCCCTGCTATACTTCTTATGTTTTCTCTTATCTCCACAGTGTTTTGGACATGGAGCTACCCAGAACAGGAACGTTTAGGGCCCTGGGATGAGGGAGCTGAGGACCATGCATGGCACTTTCCCAGTGGCTGCAAACTTCTCTCACAGGGTCTGCTTTGGGGAGTGCAAAGCTGGCATGGGGGGAATGTGATATCAAAGCAATTTCCAAATTTTGACAATTTACACATGCTGGAGAAACTAAGATAATAGCAACACAATTCACCCAGGGCACTTCCACATGTGCAAAATGTAACCGGACAGCCTCCAAATGTTGGCGGCATATTCAGGCCCCTCCACATGATGTTGCCAACATCCCAAGGCTGCCCAGTAGTGGGGTTGCAATTTCACCATTTTTAATTTGTGATGTGGTAAATCCAGGAAAGTGGATTTACCACCTTAAAATGCACGAGCCAACAGTGAGCAACCAGGGAAAAGAAAGTATCAAGGGGAAAACACATGATAGTCTCAGCAGCTATTTTCCTCCCTTGCTCCCACCCTTCCCTTTCCATTTCCTGTCCTGCGAGGGAGGCAGATTCCCACCCCTGTGTCAGTTCAACCTTCATTAAGGTTCTCTCTAGTGGTTTTTTAGTAAGTGCCTCCTTCCCTTCCTCCTCTCATTTGTCAGACCCCCTCCCTTCTGCTCCTCTCTTCCCCTCCACCCTGCTGGTCTGCCCACCTGCCTCCCAGACATTTCCTTCCCTAATTGCCTAGGATTCCTGCCTTCCCTTTCCCTCCCTAAGCACTTCTTAAGCAGGGGCACTGCTGCCACGCCACCTGGGGCAGGGGGGGGGAACCCTCTAAACTAGCGATCCCCCACCTGTGGGCCATGGACCCACTTCGACTAATTGGAGGTGGGCCCCGAAGGACGCCTTCTCTCCCCCCCCCGGCCCTTTACTTCATCCCCCCAGCCCTTTACAACACACTTCATTGTTGTGGCGTGTCTGTATCTTATTTTGAAGGGATGTTTAAACATTACCATAGCGATCAGAGAGCGCTAGGGCAGTGGTTGAGAGTAGAGGAGTAAACTACCCCCCCCACCGGGCCTCAGTAATAGGCGTTGAGTGGTCCCCGTTGAGTGGTCCCCGGCGTTGAGTGGTCCCCAGTGATAAAAAGGTTGGGGACCACTAAACCACTTAAGTAAATCAGTAATTTCACCTTAAAGACATGAGTGTGCGGGTAGAGATTCTCTCCACCATTCAAACGACACATCCATTAAACATGAGCCGCCCTTCCCCTCTTTTTCTCCCCTTTCTCTCTCCCTCTCTCTCCCCCCCTTCCAAAGTCTTTTTCCCTCTGCTTCAGCCACTCAAATGAACAGCTGAAAATTGAAGAAAGGGGAAAGGGGCGGAGGAAGGGAGCCGATTTATCGTTGCCAGATAAATCACTCACCTCTTGATAAAATAAGCAACATTTTTACACATGAATTTCTGCTTTGGTTTCATAAGGGCAAATGGCATTTTAAACATGCCATGGAGGAGGGGGAGGCCGGTGTGGAGGGAGGGGATGGGTGTGTGGAAACAAAGGGGCCACCCTGTGCCAATTTCAGAGTTGGAGGGGGGCTCCAAACTGGGCTCCCTGCAAAGACCTGGGGGGAGGGGTCCCCTCCCCTCTTTTAAAACAGCCTTAAAGTTATGGTCTCTTCCTCCCAATATAAAAAGAAGCCTGGACAACTTTCTGACCACTTTTAACTAGATGGAAGAGTTAATGGGGCTCAGGCAGTGTGGCAGAAGCACCCCCACTTAAGAAGTGCTCGGGGAGTGAGGAGGAGGGCAGGAGTCCTAGGCAACTGGGGAAGGGAATGGCTTAGTGGCAGGTGGGTGGACCAGTGAGGTGAGGAGAAGAGAGGAGTAGAAGGGACGGGGGCTGACAAACAAGAGGAGGAAGGGAAGGAGGCACTTACTTAAAAAAACGACTAGAGAGAACCTTAATAGAGTCTGAACTGTTGCAGGGGTGGGAATCTCCCTCCCTCACTGTGCCCTCCACTGGCTGGCCATGTTTGGGTTTGTGTGTGTGTGTGCTTTGCCTTCTGTGGCAATGCATATGCATATGCATACACATTGCCATGCATAGGTTTCCATTAAAAAATAAACTGCTAGACACCCAAACCACACAAATTGGTTGCCTCCTTTGATTGACAGGCCCAGGAGCAGGGAGTAAAAGAACGTGTTGCTCTCTCCTGTGCTTTTTTTCAAAACTAGTGAGGAGGGGGAAAGGCAAGATGCCACGGCAGGAAGGCTTTAATGCGTGGAGGGGAGAAGTAGTGCAATTTACTGTCCCACTATTGCAGGTAGGAGACATCACGCAATTTGGTCCTCTGTGCGGAAATGGCCCCACTTTCCCCAGTGCAGGGGTTTTATTCATAAGTGTGTGTTTGAATTAAGAACCTACAAAACAATATTCATACTACCAGTCAGGTAAAGAGGCCTCTGTTGAAATAACTGAAATGTCCAACCAGCTTTTATACTGTCTGCTCCCCTTTACTTGTGGCTACTATTTCCACTGCTGATTCCCATAGAATTTGGAAATATAGATTCTTGTTACCAAATGAATCCTCAACAAATATAATGAATTAGGACATATTACTCAGTTGAAACGTTTTTCCCCTCTTGCAAAAAACTGCAAGCAGGACTCCACCTCAACTTAAGATACTATCAACAATTTATTTCCTCTGACACTTCTCTGTCACCTTCTTTGTACAATGTTAGAAGACAGCGTTCAGAGATTAAGGGGAAGGTTTACAAAGGACCTATGTAGGACAAAGAGGATGAATATCATTTATTAATTTGTAATTATCCCATCACATATCTGCAGGTCTAGAAAAGCTTAATTTCTTTGCCACAATGCACACTTCGTCAACTGTGCTATTACATGGTTTATGTATGGCTCTTTATTACTTGAGGTCTGAATATAAGCATCTAATTCCATCTGAATAAGACGTTCTCAAAACATATAAATATGAAATAGCAGCTGCAGTAACATATAATCAAGTAATCAGCATTTCCTCCTGACCCAAAGTCCCCCTCCCAGATCCAGTTCCTAATCATGTCAACAGAAACCGTTCTACCAATTTAAGTGGGCCAGGTTTTAGTGGACAAGAAACCACAACATTTGACATAATCAAAATAGCATTTTTCTAGGCCTACATATAGACCACTTTAGATTTGAAAAATGTGGGCTAAATTTACCATGTACCCACCTTTCTGAAGCTTGTGGTGTCATGAGTGTTGTCCAGTTGCCTTCAGCTCCTGAACTGGTTGTATTGCAGTGTGCAATGCTAAGGTTTAATGGCATGGTATTGTAAGAAGGTGGATGGTAAATCTGAGCTCCAATTCCAACCCACAGTGAAGCAGTAAATCCACCAAGGAGACCTACAAATGCACCCTGAAAAATAGGTTACATTATATTCAAGCTTTAAGGAAAATATTCAAGGAAAAGAAAACCAGCTAGTTTCTTCTTCATGTCCTATTACAATTTCTAAACTCAGCCCAGCTCAGTCCACCCAAGGCACATGAATATGTATGATGAAATCCAAAGCTGTTGCTGTTTCTTGACACAACAGCTTCAGAGATTGCTGTAGGGGAAGGAGGTTATTGTTGCCTGCCACTTTTCCTCTTGTAGGGTTTTCTAATGCATGTCTATAAAGTAAATAGATGTAATGTGTAATTTATATTGGAAGCACCATCCATGATTTAACCATGAACAAAGTATGCAAAGAAGCATTCTAGGACAGATAACAAGGAACATCCTTCCACATCGAGACAAAACAATTAGTGGTTTCAATTAGTGAAACTGAGAAGGCCTTGAAAGGTCAGATTCCTTCTTTCTTTCCACACCTGCCATCCAAGTCAGGATTGCATGTACTTTTCTTTGCCTTTTACAGAGAAAAGCGTGTGACTCAACCCCTTCGAATTCAAATGAGGGCTAGAAAGTTTGAGTAAATAAGTAAAATTACAGGCTGTCTCATGTCAATACTCCTTGCTCATGGAAAGTGAGACAGAAGAAAATCTAACATCTTATCTCTCAGTGCTAGTGTATGGGGAGGTTTCTATACTTCCTGGCTTACGGAATGGTGATAAACCCTGGGTATTTTATCAAACAAACAAGTCCTCTATATCAGGGGTAGGCAAACTGTGGCCCTCCAGATGTCCATGGACTACAATTCCCATGAGCCCCTGATAGCAGGGGCTCATGGGAATTATAGTCCATAGACATCTGGAGGGCCACAGGTTGCCTACTCCTGCTCTATATTTCATATAGAAACCAACTCTGGGGCCTGTGTGGTGAAGTGGCTAGAACAATATGCTGGGATCTGGGCAATCCAGTTTCAGTTTCCTACTCTGCCATGGAAGCTGCTGGATGACCTTGGGCCAGTCACAGACTTTCATCCTAACCTATCTAACAGGATTGTTGTGAGGAAAAATGGAGGAGAATTATTTGATCAACTGTGGGTCTCCTTTGGAAAGAAAGGTGGGATGAAATAAAAATAAAAAGATACACATTTTGTTTTTGTTGCTAAATTATGTGAATATTGTTCACATCTAGAAATCATCTTAAATGTCATGACCTCAGAAAGGTTGGTGTTTGCCCAGAATTGGAAGTCCTAATTGCCAATCAATAAATTTAGAGAAAACATGTGTTGTCATTTAAATGATGAACAGCTTCACAAAGATCTATCTAAAAGTTCTAAGTATATGAGAGAAAGCTGATAGCAGTTATATTGGAATTTTGAAAAAAAAATCCGGCAATCTAAAAAATGAATACATTTAGAAAATGAATGTTTGTCCCACCTCATCTGTTTGCAATCAGGTAACTGAATAATTATTTTAAGAGATTGTTGTTTTATGAGTTTTTGTATAGTATATAGTATATATTGATTTTTTGTTAGATTATTTCTTGGAAACTTTGCAGTATTTATTGAAAGTGATAATAAAATGTTACTAAAAATAATAGGCTACTTCTTATCATATGGAGAATTCAGAAAAGGCTACTTACCAGAGGATTAGCACAAGGGCAGAGGATACCCAAAGTAAACAGTCCAAGAAGAGGTCCACCAACCATGCCAAAAATACTGAGAGCTGCCTGAAGAAGAAATAAAGTTGTATATTCAGAAATAAACTAACATAGAGAAGGGGACATGATCTATATCATCCTAAACTACTTCTGGGCAGGATGGGATTAAAATGTGATGATATATAGATAATTTATGTCCATTTTCTTCCAGTAATCTGAGGCCCAAAGCAGCTAACTAAATTAAAAAAACAATACAAAATTAAAACAATCCAAACATATGCCAGAAGTTGGTCACATAATTCATAAAACAATCTGCCAGCCAAAATTATCTATGGCTGCCCTTTTATGAGGTGCCGAGTACCTTTCTTAAAAGTTCAGCCTTATACTTTTCCTGACAGCCTTCAATGAGGAGGCCTTTCTCCACTATCAAGTTGCACCTTCTTTAAGCAAATTTTGAAACCACAGGTTTGCAGAAACAAAGTGCACTTTGAATGTAATAGAGATCTACATTTATGAATAAAGTCCACTGATTTCAGTGACTATTTCACAAATGCAGATGGACTAAAATTAGATTAACTCATGCATTTTAAGTGACACATTGACTGATCTGCTTGAAATTTAAATGTGCCCCATTCATAAATTCATAAATCTGTTGTTTTACAAGTTAAGCTGCATTGTTTAAACCACTCATGCAACTTAACCTCATTTAAGGCTATTTCAGAAGTATGTCGTTTGAAGAATAAAAGATAACTTTGAACCAGTGGGCAGAAGCACTGGCTGTTCTGTTTTTCAGTCAACTGAATATTAATTAAAAAATGATTAAATGCATACCTGTAACAATCCTCCTAAAAGTGATGCCACAGCAGCCATAGCAATGCATACGCCACCAAAAAAAAGACCTAAATGAGTAATGTATGCAGACATGTTAAATTACAGTTTAATAATTTTGTGGACATGCCTCACAAACACCACAGTGGTTTGTATTCAAAATACGAGCAACATTTCCATCTTTGAAAGAAAGGACACCAATTTCTACAAATCCACCTTCTCAATACAGACCCCTATTTTGACTCCTACAAACTAATAATTGAAGATTAGGTGAAATAACCTAGAATTAGCAATTACAAATAACCTAGGATTAGCAATGAACATAATAACAAGATGAGTTCCTTACATTATTTTATGTAATCCTTTGCCTACATTAAATGTTTTGAAGTTCATTGCTCTTTTTAAGGGGCATTAGAAGAAGGAAGTAATGGCTTTGAGATGGCAAATGGTATAGTTTAAATAGCTGTTTGCCTGAAGGAGTTCACCTTCTTCCTTACAGAATTCACTTGCAGAATGATATTTTATTATGTCCACTATCAATCCTTACAGAGCCTCTTGTGGCGCAGAGTGGTAAGGCAGCCGTCTGACAGCTTTGCCCATGAGGCTGGGAGTTCGATCCCAGCAGCCGGCTCAAGGTTGACTCAGCCTTCCATCCTTCCGAGGTCGGTAAAATGAGTACCCAGCTTGCTGGGGGGTAAACGGTAATGACTGGGGAAGGCACTGGCAAACCACCCCGTATTGAGTCTGCCAAGAAAACGCTAGAGGGCGTCACCCCAAGGGTCAGACATGACTTGGTGCTTGCACAGGGGATACCTTTACCTTTACCTTATCAATCCTTACCACAGTTCCTCTAAATATTTGTCAATCAGCCATCTGGACAGCACTGTCCAGGACAAAGGAACTTGCTGTCCGGCTGGCACTTCCACTCCAGCGGGCCAATCCGGACATGCCCAGCAAAGCTGCGAGGCGCAGCGAGAGGCCCTCGCGGGCCAAGGGGCAGCTCTCCCAATGGTGCGGCTGATGGCAGGGGGTGTGTCCATTGCCCGTGAATGCCGCGGTGAGATGGTAAGCTGCTGGGGAGGGGCCTTCCCCGTTGCCCTTTCCCTTACCCTTTCTTCCCCTTTTAAAGCCCATTTTTTAAAGTGCGCTTTGATGCAAGTCCAGATATAATTTGCAGAAAGGAAGTAAATTGCATATTAATTTGGAATAAGAGATAATTTGTGCTAAGTATAATAAACCGTGATGTCAGTAATAATTGGGGAATATTGGAATTGCCATTATGACATTTGACCCTTACATACCCTATACTCTACTTTTTGACCCTTTTTGATTTCTTTTTAATAGCCTGACTGATTGGGCTCGGAGGATTGATCTAATTCTGATAGTAGACTTACTGATATGTTAGTTAACTTTTGAAATGTGCTAAGTCCATGCAGTAAATTCTAGAACATATTTTTAAAAAATTGCTTCATTAAATTAGAATAAACAGAAAATATTTACTACAAACTTACTCATCCCCATAGAAATCCAAGACAATTTCCTTTCAGAGAGCGATGCAAAGTGAGGTTTTATTAGATCCTCTACAGTCACAGCTGCTAAAGCATTGATGCTAGAGGACACTGTACTGAAGAAACATTTATTCATTTAAAACATTTATGCCATGTCCCTCTACGCATGATATAAGCAGAAGCTGACAACATAATAACAATATGCACATTAAACATCATTCAAACAGTAACAGTTCTATCAACAGAATAAAACCAACAGCAATTAAAACAACAAATTACTATGAGGCTCATGACCTTTAACAGTGTCATCCTAAACAAAGTTATAGTCTTTGCTCTCCACTGAGTAACAGGGCAATCCTAGGAAGAGTTATTCCAGTCTAAACCCACTGAGATAAATCTGCATAGATTGAAGTAATTTTACATAGGATTGCTGTGTGAAAACTATGGAAACATAAAACAGTGGTTGCATATAACCAGGATAATGAACTATTCTTAATTGAAAGGAGTATATTTTCTAAACAGTCTAAGAAAATCTACATGTCTCCACCCAAAATACCCTGTAAGTTTTGTAATGGGAAAGGTAGAGATGGTCCTGTCTCTGGAGCTCTAGTATCCCTACTATCAATTGCATCAATTTCTTCTGTGTAGCCCATCTTGACTGTCAGTAAGAAAGGCAGACTATAAATCTAGTGAATAAGTATATGTTTCTCCATAAAGGTCATCTTTAATTCTTTCTTTTTCATTCATTTACTGTGATATATCAGAACCAAAATGCTCTCAAAATAAATAAAGGTACCCTTATATTCATATATATTTATTATTTATTATTTGCTCTCATTGACTAAAATTAGCCTACATCACTTACTTTATTCATCTACTGATTAATCTTATTAAAAACGCTGTTATAATTTTGATCTGTTATTAACCATTTTCCCCTTTAGTCTATTAAGAATTTAATTACCTTAAAGTGCCGCTGTAAGCACTAGCCACAAAAAGCCCCGGCATGCCTGGGAAATTATGCAGAATATCCAGTACCAGATATGGCATGAGCTGAAATATTTCAATATTAGCATACATTAGGACACATTAGCATTTAGGATTTATTTTCTATTGCTGTAGTTGTTATCTTTTTAAAAATATGAGACAAAGCTCCTTTTAAATGCTTTTTTTTCTGTACTCAGTACATTTAAGTTATAAAATTTGCATCGCTGGCAGGGGGTCATGGGAATTGTAATCCATGCACATCTAGAGGGCTGCAGTTTGAATCCTCCTGACCTACAGCTTATTAATTTATTGGATTGGAAACACTGGGCTAGATCCAACCTGCTTTCCTAATGAAAGGACATTTTAATTGAGCAAAGGAGGGAATTTCTATTAAATCTTGTTTTCACCCTTTCCCCTCTATGGCATATCATGACCACCACCACACCAGATCCAAGTCACATCTGGATCCAAGTCACTAAATCCAAATAATCCCTTTATTTCTTAAATCCAGTTTGCAGCCTTAAGTTGGAATTCATATTGTACAGGGGGGAGGACCAAAAGATTCCAGGCAAGTTTGCCCACCATTAGTCAGACAGGTGGCTTACATGTATCTTTCTGTGACACCCCCCCCCCAATTTGGCCAGTTATATGGATGAAAAGGGCAGTAGATCTAGCAGGTTCAATTTGGTCCGTACTATGTGTTGAAAAAGAAGGGGTCTGAAGGCAGCCTGGACACATTAATCCTTCTTTCCAAAAGGATGTCTTCAGACAGTGTCAGGGAATCCAAAACTATGCATTAGACATTTTTAATACTATACCTGGTCTGCTGCTGACACACATTTGGCTGTCCATGGGTCACAGCCATGATATATGGAGTACATTGCTAATCCACATAGCACTGCACATGCAAGAATTGCCCAAAGCCCCAAAAGGTTTATATAAAGAGATCTGTAAAAAAAATA
This sequence comes from Paroedura picta, assembly GCF_049243985.1. NCBI lineage: Eukaryota > Metazoa > Chordata > Lepidosauria > Squamata > Gekkonidae > Paroedura > Paroedura picta. The sequence goes on from NC_135373.1 coordinate 95,675,746, forward strand.
AAGGAAGAGCTTTTGCTATTGGAACAGTATGAAAATATCAATTGAATAATTGTACAATTGTTATGCTTATACTTTACCTGTATTAATTTCCTTTTGGCAGCCAAAAGAAAGACAATTCTAGGTAAGAACACATTTGCTTCTTGGCTAAAAACCAACCTAAAACATCTAGCACTTGCATATGTGCTTGTGTGCTGGTGCATAGGTTTTAAAAGTCATTTGTCTATCCGGTTCAGCTGACAGAACATCACAAAATGTTCACAAACATTCTGAGTCTCAGCACTGAAAGTCCCATCCAACATTTCACTGAACAATTACTATGCACTGCCCACACATTTTGAAATGATAGCTGGATAGCTTCAGCAGATTGCTGTCTAAGGATCGGCCTCTTCTCTTGTGTTCCTTTTAATGGTTCCTGGCCTTTGCAACAAACTTGTTAACCTTTTGGGACCAGGCAATATTTTAATTTTCTCAAACATTTGATGAGATTGGTTTTAAACACCTCCTGGGACTTGATCTATATTTGTTGCCTATTTTCCTTCAATCTATATTAATTTTAAGCTTGCTATGCTTTTAGGCTACCTTGCTTTTTTATAATGTTTTTTTTAATATATGTATGCTGATTGCATTGGTGTGTTGTGTTACTTTTTCATATACAGCTGCTAGTATTTTGGAGACCATATCAAGCATACTTCTGTACATGGATTGCTTCAGACCAGCATGGCTGCCCACTTGAATCTCATTGTGTTTATGCAGTATATAAATTGTAAAAGGTACAAAGCATATGGGTAACTGTATTATATGCAGAGACATCATGTACAGATAAAGTAAGCACAAAACTGCAAACTGCTACTACTTATGTATGAATCAAATATCGGTGTATATATGCTTTTGGCATGGTTCACGGGATGGCATGGATTATTATTACTCTTCATTACTACAATTTAAGTACCTACAATGTCAAGAAATAAATCCTAAATGAAAATGCTTTTGAAGAATGGGGAGAGGTCAATAAATAGCAATGAACAAACTGACTTACACTTTTGCTTGAAATCTGCTTTTGCAGGCAATGTATCGCTGAACTTGAGATTGGTTTACGCCATAGACACCAAGCCAGGTGAAAGTTCCACCTATGATAATTGTCCAGAACGTGTGCCTTTGCAAAGGATTAGGATCAAATCTAAATTGAAGAAAAACAGTCTTTGTAACATTTCTGTCGCGTAGGTCAGAATGAGAGACAAAGACAATATGGTCACAGTAGGCTGTATGACAGAGTGGCTTACTATTCCCAAGTCTAGCACATTAACTACTCTTCAGGCTTGATTACTGCAGTTCATTATGGATCACTTTTGAAAAGTTCTCAGAAACTTCATGTGATAAGTACAACTGGCCCTTGCTGACCATACTTAACACAATGAGCATATCTTACTTAGACTTCATGCACTTTCTGTTTGTTTCTGAGCATAACTCAAAGTGCTAGTTCTGACCTATAGAATATTAAACTTTCTGAGTGGTGGAAAATGCTGCTAGTTGAGATCTCCCTTTCCATGTATTCCTATTTTTGGAAGTTATGTGTATGGCTATTAGCACCTTTTCTGCAGTTGTGCCCCAACCCTGGCAGTCTCTCCCTAGACAAGGTAGTCTGTTTTGCTTAACTTAATAGACATTGGATAAAGACTACCTTGTTTGCCTGAGCTTTTGGTGGTTAGTGGTTTTTGTTAATTATTATGAACTTATGAAGCAGTTCTTACTGCTCTTTGGCTGGCTGAATTACCTCTTAGGTTGTATATATAATTTTTGTTCTCCCTCTTCTTGATTAATTAATATCAATTACTTTCAACTGTTACAGTGCTGGTTAGTATATCAGTAGAATTTGTTATTGTCAGTTTGGTGTAATGGTTAGGATCACCAACTTCTAATCTGGTGAGCCAGGTTTGATTCCACACTCCCCCACATGCATCCAGCTGGGTAAAATTGGGTTCACCACAGCACTGATAAAGCTGTTCTGACCAAGCAGTAATGTCAGGGATCTCTCCGCCTCACCTACCTCACAAGGTGTCTGTTGTGGGGAGAGGAAAAGGAAGGCGATTGTAAGCCACTGTGAGACTCCTTATGATAGAAAAAAGCAGCATATACAAACCCAAATCTTCTTTATTATTTATGACTTTTAAGAATGTTAGGTGGAGGGGACATGTGGAAATGTTTCAACTAAATATTTTTAGATTAGAATATATAACATAAAATAAGTAATACAAAATATACAAGTTACTTAGCAGTAAAACCATGTATTTGTCTAAGCTGTTAGTTCAGTCGCAAATAAGGTTCCATTTTTGAAAAATGCTGACATTGAAGATGAACCTAAATGAAAAAGTCTTAACAGAGAAACAAATCCATTTGAGCACAGATCACAGTCTGGAGAGAGTTATTTAACTCAAGGGTCCCCAACCCCCGGTCTGCGGCCCGGTACCGGGCTGCAAAGGCCATCGTACCGGGCCGCCAGTGGCCGCACCTGCCTCCCCCCCCTGCAGTGAGAGGGGGGGAAGAGGCTGGCGCGGCAGCCGGCGCAGCAGACGGCACGGCAGTGACACTAACGCGCACGCGCGGAACTGCCGCACATGCGCAGCAACTCTGCGCATGCGTGTTAGCGCCACCTCGTGGCCAAAACGCGCATGCGCGTTTATGAGGAACTGCGGCAGCCGGGCCGCTGGCTCTCCCCCACCCCCAGAGGCGGTCCCTGACCAGATGAAGGTTGGGGACCACTGATTTAACTGATACCCCAGTAAGTGACAGATTTTATTCCTAACTAAATATTATTTGGAAAGTTCTATTTTCCCCCAGCAGGTTATACTTCCATACTATAGATCCAGGCCTAGTCAGAGACGATCTTTCAGAGCCAGCCAGTTTCTCCTGGCAAGAAAGACTTATTCGGGATAGGCAAGGTTCTAGTGTGCACAGATCAACAAACATAGAGCTGCAACAAACATGTCCACATCCTGAGGCTGAAAGAACTATAATAAGATGAACAAAGTTTGAATCCAATGGCACCTTTAAAGCCAGCATGCACAGGTTTTAGAAAGTGGGATGGTATTCATAACTCTCCAGATTCTACCCAACTGGACTGCCCAGCGCTGCCCATTTAAGATTCCCCTCCATTTAGGGGAATCCTAGAGAAAACAGATGCTTTGGAGGGTAGACCCTATGGCATTGTAATCCGTTGAGGTCCCTGTCCTCCTCTCACTTTTTTTGTTGTTGCTAAACTTTATGCATGCTAAACTTTGCTTTGTCTTTTCCTTAGGTAGTTTGCAGGTAAGGATGCCTGGAACATGACATTATACAACACAATTACTTATTATTTTAAGAATACCAGCCATTAAGCCTGGATCTTACCACCACTGCATAAATCTAAGATTCTGACACAAGTATATAATTAAAAGAAGTACAAAGTAAATATGATTAGGAATATATTTTAACTAGTTAGCAATTCATGTGATCCCCTTGTACAAAATTAATTGATTAGCTTATATATAAAGAAACCCCAAGCTGCATTCTGCTGGCTCAATGGGACTTTCCTGCTCCAACTTTGCTGTAGCTAGTAACATCTCTTGCAAAACCATCAAAGGAACTTTCTGGAATGGCATGTGATGGATGGTAGGGGGCTTCTGTGAGAAGAAGAGCTGTTTTTTGTGTCCTGATTTTTACTACCCAAAGGAGTCTCAAAGAGACTTACAATCCCCTTCCCTTCCTCTCCCCACAACAGACACCATGTGCAGTGGGTGAGGCTGAGAGAGCTCTGAAAGAAACCTGGCTGGCCCAAGGTCACCCAGTTGGTTGCATAGCAAGAGTGGGAAGTATCAGCTAAAAGCAAAGATCTTTCCTCCTTGAGTGGAATTACCTTTTGCTTATGCTCTTTGCATCTTAGCAAAAACTATTCTACTAATATTCTATTAATGCAACATCAATAACAGCATAATTGTAAACTGATTGGTGAAATAAATCTGTTTATCTCAATAGCACCTACAGCAAATGAAGTGCTTAAGATTTTATTCTAAAATTATTTTTAAGATTGCCTTCCCCACCAATGAAAAACTTACTCCCAAAAATTTAATCTTCCTCCATGGTAGGAATCATTTAGAATACGACCGATGCCACCTTGAACCACCACAGCACGTATAATCACAGCTGCAAATCCAGCTACCATGATTCCAACTTGAAAAACATCAGTCCAGACTACTGCTTTTAGACCACCCTATATGGGGAAGAGCAAACACAGACCAGTACACAAGCCCAGATCAATTATTGGTGGGCAAAAATATTCAAAGAAAAGTTACAAAAAAGACAGGGTCTATATTTAATGCTTTTTACAACTTTAAACAGTGCATTCCCTCAGGGGAGCCTCAGGGGAGGGCAGTATGTAAACAAACAAACAAATAAATGTGTGTATTCAAAGGCAAGTAAAGTAAATAATGTTCTGCAATGGTAGTAATAATAGTACCATACGGTTCAAACTAACTTAACAGCTTTACACATAACTGTAGAATTCAATACAGCTTGGCAAAATATGCAGGAAAAAATACAGTTTTAGCTAAAGTTGTATAATACTTTTCATTTGTAAATGTAATAATAAAGGGTAAATAGAAAACCAGAGAGGTGAACCGCCCTTCACTGGTGATCTTTAAGCAGCAGCTGGACAGATACTTATCATGGATGCTTTAGACTGATCCTGCATTGAGCAGGGGGTTGGACTAGATGCCCTGTATGGCCCCTTCCAGCGTTATGATTCTGTTATTCTAACTAGCAATTTTTAAATGAACAGCAGACCTACCAGTGTGCAGTAGAAAGTGCAGACTACTCCCGTTGCAATTACTGCACCCCACAAGTCAAATCCTGTAACTAGAAGAGAAAATATAAAGGGCGAGAATATTATTTAAGAGGAAAGTGCATTTACACTATCATAGCAGATGGCAGGTTTATACCTAATTAATTGAACTACAAATGCAAAAATCTGGAAATAATTAAAGTAGGTAATGAATTAACATCAGCCTATTAATAATTTCTTTTGTAAAGGCAGTTTAAAACAATACCCACAGAGGACAACAAAGCAAGTATACCTCATGACTACCAGATGCTGGCAACAAATAATAAAGGGAAAATATCATCACATTCATGTCCTGGAAAGCACAGAAGCATCTGGGTAGCCCTTTCTGAAAACAGACTGTTAGACTTGATGGACATTTATCTCAAGGCAATTTAAATGTTCATAACATAAATCCTGAGGAACATACAAAGTCAGTAAAATTCAGATACCTGGCAGTCCTACTATTTTGCTTACCAAAGGATTGTTTCCGAAATGTTTTTTAAAAAGGATACAAACATGGACAAATGTAATGCACAGTGCTAAGAATGTGAACTCCGTAAGTTCTTATAGTTGCAGAACATGTTTCTATGCCTTTAGGTAGTGGATTTCTCTGTCTAGGGAACTACAATAGATGGTGCAGTTTTTAATTCTTACATAATGGATTATTTTTTCTGCTCTATTTTAATATAGACTTTTTGATATGAGTGGTTTAAATTGTGTGTTTTAGAATAGTTGCTTCTTATTTTTTGGAAGCCATCTTGTAGACTGTTAAAGTAAAAGCATGGATAATGCTTTTAATCAAATAAATAAATTTGCATGTGCTTTATTTGTTTAAAACACAAATAATATGTAATATACAATGTATTTATGGCAAACTTTCCTGAAGAGTTCAAAGCAGCTCACTGCCAACTTAGCTTAAAAATAAATAAATATTGTATTGTTAAAACATCAGCAAAAATACTAGCAAAAACACTTATTACTATAAGCTAGCAAAAAGCCAAACCAACTAACAAACAGCAAACCCAGCCAACGGGAGATAATTACATCACTGGAAAACAGCACAATCAAACACGTCAGACTCTGTAGCAAAGGACTGCCTTATAGGTTCTTCAAAAAACTGCAAGCAATGATGCACAATACACACATCCATACCAGAGGTAAATAGGATTGAGGCCAAAACTGAAAATGTCTATGACCATTCTACAGAGGTAAGCACCATCCAGATGGTGAGACCAATAAGCAAAGACCACTGTGAAGGACACAGCTGCTACACTGGTAGAAAAAGTCAATTCATCCATTGGCCATTCATGGTTTTTATCCCCCCACTCTCTAAAAACATATGTATAACATATATATATGTTATAGATTTTTTTTCATATCACAATACTTGACCTATACATCCTAGAATGTTTATGCAAAAATGCTACTGGGTTTGAAACTGAAAGCAGTAAACAGCCACAAATCTGTTCTTAAAACCCTCATAGTTGCTGTTCAAATGCAATCATTTCAGTTAAGTAACCTATGCTAAGTCAGCATGAATTGGAAGGCACAATACAGTAAATTAGTAAAAACAAATTAAGTTCTGATAAATTACCAGACATATTTCTTACCTTGATTTAAAGCTAAGGCTGGAGCATAAATGACAATTCCGGTATATAATATCTGGATTGGAGAAGACGTAGACAAATCATATGAAAATCATCTACTGAAACCTGATTCAACAGTGCTTTCAAGGCTGTTTCCACACTTGCTATATAGTCTGGAAGTACATTTAACCTGGGCCACCTCTTCACTGAGGTGAAAATATGTGTTAGTTTTTATTCCTGTGGCACCTCCAAGATTTTCCAATGTAGTATAATATTTAGAATATAAAGTTAGGACTATTACACAGCGTTGTTAAAAGCATAAAATGAAAAACGGGGGAACTATGTATACCACAATTAATTGGAGGGAGGACATAATAATGATGATGATGATGATGTATGCTTGCTATTCTGACTTCTTCCCTTTTATAGCAGTATCTTGCATAATTTTAAAAAGCAGATATAACCATTGATGAAGAGTGTTCTAATATCTGTTTTCCTTGTACAATTCCTACAGTACTATTTTGGGACACGTAGGAAGGACAACCAAAATGCTGAGCACGCTGACATTTCTGGAGGACTGATTTCCATACCGACTTTAGCAATTGCTGTCTCCCTGTTTTCCACCAAATAAGTGGAACAAACAGCCCCTTTCGTGATTATGAAGGAGAAGCTGTTTTTGAATTTTGGCATATAAGAAGTCACTTCAGGTTAAGACCAATGGCTAACCGATTCCTTTGGTGGTCCAACAACAAGACATAGAGGTTGAGGCCCTTCTCTGGTATTGTCTTCTGGCACTAGTATTCAAAGGTTTATTGCCTGTGAATATGGAGATTCATTGATAGATATATTTGCCATCTGCCTAGAATAGAATATATTACAGAAACCAACACAATTCAGTCACTTTGCACAAGGCAAGGGGTGTGCCCAAATGATTCAAAATGGCGAGTGTAGGGAAAAACCTGGTTGATCACATTTCCGCACTGGGTAGTCTTGAATTAGACCTCCGTTAGACCCCACTTGAAAAGATGAAATCCAGTTTTCTGTGGGGCAAGCAAGGAGGCAACATGGGTCTGCACCTGAAGAGGTTGATTTTGGTGTGGAAAGGGACAAACAAGTAGACCCTTTAAAAATGTAAATCCAAACAATATCGCTATTGGGGAAACAGCCTCAGTAGAACTGCTGTTCCGAGAAGTTAAATAAAAACTGTAAATGGTCTATTCCACTTCTCCCGAAGACACTACTGGATTCTGCCTTAAAGTTTACTGAAGACCCAGTCACTCTCTCTCTGTCTAACATACCTCATAGGATAAAATGAGGACAGGAAAACTATACATTGTCCTATATTCCTTGTCCTATACTCCTTAGAGGAAGGAAATCATTTAATTTGAAAGATTTAGAGAGCAGTGCTAAACTGGTCTACTCAAAAAGAATCCTACTCAGGCCTAGTCAACAGGACAGGGGGTGCCAAACTGTAGCTTTCCAGATGGCCATGGACTACAATTCCCATGAGCCCCTGGATATCTGGAGATCTACAGTTTGGCAACCCCTGCAATACGGCTTTCTCCCATGAAATTGTTCTTAGTAGTGCACTGAGAGAGAAAGGTAATAGGTTAACTAGTCTGAGTTAAAATATTCCATGTAGGGTTGTGTGCGGCTGCATCCGAATCGGCCACTCCAGGACACCACAGTCAGCGCCTCCAAGGTTAGTGGCAGCTGCCATGCATATCAAGAACAATACACATCTACTGAGTGATTATTAGCAATTTCTCATGGTAGCATTTTCGGTTGAATGTTCCTTATATGAGCACGACAATCCCTACAATGTATTCAACGGATCTAGGAGGATCACTTTGTCTTATAAGTCCTTAGGCCTTATAAAGAACTTATTGGAACTTGTCCATAATTTGCATGATGATTCAGAAGCAGGTCATACTTCTAGACCATGCTTATAAGGAAGTGCACAGAATGTCATCCTTAATTACAGACTGTTATTGATAGTAGATTAAATAAAGATTTATAGTTTTATTTTTAGCAGTTGTAACAAAGTTCAAAAACTTCATCTAATAAGAAATACACAAATCAAGGCTCTTACCGTCAGTATAATGAAGAGCACTGTCCCACATAGTCGCAAATACTTATTAAATCGAAGTTCTAAGTACTGCAAGAAATAATTCCAAATTAAAACATGTCCTTCAAAAGAAGTTCAGAAATTTTCTGTTTCTGTATTTTTGTTGCTACTGTAACTGTATATGTTTTAAATGTGTATTCTATATCTTTGCTGAGATACAAGTATATATGTTATCTATACAAACATGCACATACATTGGCAGATGAAAATGAAATTGATTCCCAGTTCCTAATTGCAGTTCCTAGTTTCATAATCTCCATCTCCAATCCAGTCACAAATACATGTCTGCAGCATAAAAAAGCTTTGGACTACCCCAAATCACACAACCACAGATTCTGAAAACTGTATCCTGAAAACTTTCACATGGAATAGGAATACTGAGTCCAAAATCTGGATATAATGCAAAATTCTCCGTAGAGAGATGTTTGATTTGCCCTCCAGGAAACTTTATGGTTAAGAACTGAATAGGTGACAACTGCTGCACACCAAAATCAGGTTTATACCACCAAAATATGCATCCCAAGAATCAGAGGATAAGGAATCCTAAATCACACACAGTGCCCTGTTACCTTAGCCTTACATTATAATGCAAACCTATGGATTGAAACATTGAAAAAGCACTAGCCTTTGATGCTTCCCTGTGGTACCCAGAATAGCCCTGTGTCTTGATACTAAGGATGTCTGATTTGGGGTGGTGCAAACCTTATTTGGGGGGTGCCTACCATTCAGGTACCTATACTTCAGTTCTTAAGAAAATTAAACCCAAGCTACAGCAGCAGGGACCATAAAAATCTTAAAAAGAGAATGCCAGCAAATATAGAAAACAAAACAATGACTTACAGATTGGATACGCTCAGTTTACATTCCAATTCCCCAAAAAAGTAAAGGTAAAGATATCCCCTGTGCAAGCACCGGGTCATGTCTGACCCTTGGGGTGACGCCCTCTAGCGTTTTCATGGCAGACTCAATACGGGGTGGTTTGCCAGTGCCTTCCCCAGATTCCCCAAAAAAGGAGACATCAAATATCGCAGCAGCTATCAGTTCATCACATTAATCTTTCACTCAAGTTAAAGCAATGCTCAAAGTCTTACATGAAGACTATTATCATATATGGAATGAGAAATAGCAGATGTTCAAGATAGATTCAGAAAAGAAAGAGGCACTGGAGGTCACATTGCAAATTTATGTTGGTTACTGGAGCATATGGGGACTGCAGCAAAGAAATTAAAAGACGCTTGCTCCTGGGGAGGAAAGCTATGGCAAATCTAGACAGCATCCTAAAAAGCAGAGACATCACCCTGCCAACAAAAGTGTGTTTAGTCAAGGCTATGGTATTCCCAGTTGCAATGTATGGCTGCGAAAGTTGGACCATAAGGAAGGCCGAGCGTCAAAGAATTGAGGCTTTTGAACTCTGGTGCTGGAGAAGACTCTTGCGAGTCCCTTGGACTGCAAGGCGAACAAACCGGTCAGTCCTAGAGGAGATCAGCCCTGACTGCTCTTTAGAAGGCCAGATCCTGAAGATGAAACTCAAATACTTTGGCCACCTCATGAGAAGGAAGGACTCCCTGGAGAAGAGCCTAATGCTGGGAGCGATCGAGGGCAAAAGAAGAAGGGGACGACAGAGAATGAGGTGGCTGGATGGAGTCACTGAAGCAGTAGGTGCAAACTTAAATGGACTCCGGGGAATGGTAGAGGACAGGAAGGCCTGGAGGATCATTGTCCATGGGGTCGCGATGGGTCGGACACGACTTCGCACATAACAACAACAACAACTGGAGCATATGAGAGAATTTCAGAAGAAAATTAGTTTGTGTTTCATAGATTACAGAAAAATGTTGACTATCTGGATCATGAAAAGTTATGGTTTGTTTTAAAAAGAAATTGTGTGCCACAACATTGGATTGTTTTGATGCACAACCTGTACTCTACACAAGGTGATACTGTTAGGGACAGAATATGGAGAAACAGAATGGTTTCTGACCCTCAAAGGTGTCAAAGATGTATTTTCTCTCCTTGCATTTAGATGATGGTGAATTGAAAATTGGTGGAAGGAATATTAACAATATGAGATATGCAGATGACACCACATTATTGGTAGAAGCTAATGAAGACTTGAAATGACTCCTGAAAGTGCCAAAGTGCCAAAGCAAGATTACAGCTGAACATCAAGAAGGCAAAAGTAATGAGGAACTACACAACTATAAGGCTGGAAATGAAGAAATTGATAAAGATTTTCTATTCATTGGTTTCATAATAAATCAAAAGGGAAACTGAAACCAAGAACTAAGAAGGGCACATATGAAGAAGCTAGAAAGGATTCTTAAATGTAAGGATGTGGCACTGGTGCTGAAGAGCAAGTTAATTTGCCATTACTATGTTTGGGTGTAAATGCTGGACAATGAAGAAAGCTGATAGGAAAAATATTGGTTCATTTGAAATGTGGTATAAGAGGAGAGTTTTATGGGTACCGTGTATTGCCAAAAAAGACAAATGAGTGGGTTCTAGATCAAAGCAGCCTGAATTATTCCTAGAAGCCATACTGACTAAACTGAGGCTATTGTACTTTGGTTATATTATGAAAATGCAAGACACTGGAAAATACAATAATACAAGGACAAATTTAAGGCAGTATGAAAAGAGGAAGAATAAACATGAGGTGGATCGACGATCAGGCAGGCCATGGCTTTTAGTTTGCATAGGGTGATTAGGACACTTGGAAGGCATTAATTCACAGAAGTGACTTGACAGCACTTGATGCACATACAAGACAAAGTTTGAGGCACAGCACCCTTCAAGTCCCTATTCTACAGTTTTTAGCAATATGAGCTGATGGCCTTTGTGGTAGCACCTCACTTTGGAGCATGTTGTACCAGAACCAGGGCTTTGGATAAGGCATTACTCTGTAGGAGGTTGCAAGGAACTGTCCTCTGATTTCAGAAATTTATGACTTTTGGTGCCTCAAAACTTTGGTAGAATTGCATACTTTGATTCCTATGGTATTCCCAGGGGGCCTTCAGCAGTGGAGCATTTTCCATTAAACTCTCTGGTCCATGGACCCTGTATGGCAACTTGCAGAATACAGTTTCCATAATTTGAGGATGTATGATTTGGTCCTCCAAAGCTTATCTGAGGGTACCGAATTAATTAATTATTATCACTGTTTTGTGTTAGGAGAGTTTTCAAAATTCTAGAACCCCCCTCCCCCCTTCAAATTCAATCTGGGAGAGAAAATAAATGCATCCTCAACATATACACCCTTTTGCTAACAAAGCAGGCAATTTTAAGAATGACAATTCTGATGCAAGTGTAATGGAATGAGCCAGGAAGCCTCTAGATGAAGAAGGGTGCAGAATATGCGGGAAGCAAAAGAGGGAAGCAAGACTGCCCTGCTGGAGAGCTTAAACCTCAATCATAGACTCTTAATGCCTTGATTAAGGTAACTATGATTCATGTATGGAAACTGGTAAGAGAGAGAGACCTTTGTTCTAATTGTAATTTTTGAATTATTGTTCTAGTAGCTTACCATTGAAATTCAAGGGTCTGTCATAATGAAATTGTCTTTCATTATGCTGATTTCTCCAGCAGAATTTAAAGCTGAAGTTTTCCCATGTTGTGAAGAGAAAAGGTAGCTCTTCAAGTGGTTTGAGTACTGCATTCTCACCCCCTTCCCATAGACATTTGCTTGTACTATGAAAGCTAATGCCCTGGTGGGCCAGATGAAGCAGCACCCCCCAGTGGGTTTTCTGTAGGGTGGTGCACAAAGGGACATGGCCCCCTACTGTGATTTGTCATGTCCCTACAATCAGCATTAGGGATTGAAAAAATTGTCTTCTGCCAAAGAGAAAGGATGTTTCCTTCCCACCTGCTGCCTCCCTCCCAGACTTTGTCAATGAGGGACAGATTTCCCTTCCCTTTTCCCACCTCCCACCTAGTCTTTGCCAATGAGAGACAGATTTTTTCCCCTCCTCCTGCCTTCCTCGTTGGTTTTGCCAATAAGGGACAGAGGGTCACTCCCTCATACAACTTCCTTCCCAGACTTTTACTTTGCACTTAGCTTCCTGTTCTGAAGCACATGACTCAGTACTTTTCCTGCCTTGACTTGCTAGCTGATGCCAGTCATGGATTCCTCTGATTGGTACCACTTGGAATCAGGAGGGGTGGGTGGTGGTAGCAGCCTCTGTATTCTCTCTCACAAGTGGATTCATGAAGTGACCCTTGAAAATATTTTTTTTTGGGGGGGGGGGAGAGTTCTGCCTCATAAGCCCACAGTGGATTGGGACATCACAACATTTAAAAATCTCTGTAATGAATTGGAGTTGGCCACAATTTTCTGCCTCTTTTAACTGGGCTCAGTCATTGTAGAGGGAAGCCTCCTCAGCTTCTTTTTCCAACTGCATGAAGCAAAATATCTGTCCTTCCCCTACATGCCAGGCAGGCTGTAGTTGTGGAAGAAAAGTGTGTGTGCACATCCTCATTAGGGCTGTCAACTCCACGCTGGGAAATTAATGGAAACTTGGGAGATGGAGCCTGGGGAAGGCAGGGAAGGGACATTAATCAGGTATGATAGCATAGAGCAGATTTTCTCAATTGTTTTACTGTTGAGAAACCCTTAAACATCCTCCAGGCTTCAAGAAACCCCAGAATTGGCACAATGATGGTTGGAAAGCATAGCTGTGTCCATGCCCACCTGGGGCCCCTCCCCTTCCCTACCCCCCAAGCCCCTCATTGGCCATGGGGGGGGCAGGTCAACATGACCATATATGGTCATATCACCCAATAAATATTTAACAAATTTTTAAAATATATAAAATTAATTAACTTTCACCCATTTGGGAAACCCTTCCAGGGCTGTCAAGAAGGCCCAGGATTTTAGGAAACCCTGGTTGAAAAACCTGCCACAGACTCTTTCCTTTGAAGTATTCGTTTTCTTCAGGAGAAGTGTTCTCTCCAGTCTGGTGTTCACTTGTAATTCTAGATTTCCAGACATCACCTGGAGGTTGGCCACCCTATTGCATTCAAGCATGAGTTTCTATACCTATCCTTAAATCCTTATAACAAATTATGTGAGCCCAAACCAGAGCAGACTTTGGAACGTTTTTTGGGGAAGGGGATGAGTCCAACAGCAGATTGTGTTGTGAATAAAGGGGCCATCCATCCCAAAAAACCGCACCTTTTGTGATTTCTGTTAGCAAAGTCTCATTTCATGTTCAGAGGAAGACTCAGGCTTTTTAATGGTGATACATTGGGGGGGGGATTCCCATTTGGTAGTCTAACTCGGGGAAGGGGGACAATATTAGGGACAATATGCCTTTACAAGAAGGGGATACTTGGTTTCAAATACAATGATGCCCTGTGGAGACTCCACAACGACACAGATCATTCCTAGCAAAGTAAAAGAAGCACTGGTGTGCTTCGCCCGTCCGCCCGCCCGCCTCCCTCCTACCTCGTAGGTGCTGGTGATGCCCAGGCGGTAGAAGACAGGCAGGAAGACCTCGGCGCTGATGACCACCACCAGGGCGTAGGTGATGGCAAAGACGCTGAAGCGGGCCCCGAAGCGGTAGACCTCGGCCGGCGTGCCCAGCACCGTCACGGCCGACATGAAGCTGGCCGTCAGGGAGAGCGCCACGGGCACGGCGTGCATGCGGCGCCCGCCCATCAAGAACTCCCGCGAAGACGTCTGGCCGCCGCCCGCGAAGGCGTAGTAGATGCCGATGCCGGCGGAAATGAGCAGCATGGCCGCGAAGACCACGTAGTCCCAGGTGCCGAAGCCCCCGATGACCCGGCAGGCGCCGCCGCCGCTCATGGCTCCGCTCCCAGGAGGGCCCGGGCCACCACTCTAACCCCCCACTCGCCCGCCCGCCCGCCCGCCCTGGCGCTGCCCAGCTGTGCGCGCCTTTCCCCCGCTTGCTCTCCTGGCCGGGAGGCGCTTGGCTTGCTCTTCTTCCACCCGCCGCCTGCTCTGGTTCCTCTGCAGGAGCCGCCTGTGGGGCACGTGCCCTCGGCGCCCTCCTGCCTCCCGCGCCCCGCGCCTGTCTCCGGGCCGCCGCTGCTGGCGTGCGGGGCCGGCCGCCGGTGTGGAGGAGCGTGGGACAGCTCCTTTCCCCCTCCGCCCCGAGACTGGCTCCCGCCTGCTGCCTCGGGCAGGTTTCAGCACCACCAGCGGCGCAGCCGGCAAGAAAGGCGGAGGGTGGGCGGGAGGAGGAGCCGCGGCACCTGCCCGCTTGGGCGGCGGCGGAGGGAGGGAGGGAGGGAGGCCAGGGCCGCCGCCCGGGGTTGTGTGCGAGGCTGCCCAGGGCCACGCCGTGAGAGCGAGAGCGAGAGCCGCACAAGGAAGCGCCTCCTCTGACTCAGCCAAGGCTTAAATCGGGGCTCAGAGGCTCCCTGACAAGATCCTCGCAGGTGTCACCTCATGGCGGATGAGCTGGGTGTGCCATCTTTGCCCTGAGTGACCCCCTGTGACTCAACCCCGGAAATTTTAACACCAAGGCATTCACCTCCCTTGCAGGACCCCCACAAGAAAGGGGTGGTGGTGGAAAGAGCCTGCTGGAGAAAAGGAGGCATCCTCCTTACCTGTCCTCCCCCACCCCCTCTCCACCTCAACTGAGTTGACCGAGGCTGCACTGGACTCTGGTGGGCCAGGCTAGGCTAGGCATTAGCCATGGTCTGGCTGGGCTGGGGAGCTCCCTCCTTGCTGGGCAGAGAGGGGGAGCCATCGGCATTCTGGAGCAAGTCCTGGAGTCTGTAATGGCAAATCCACCCCTCTCTGCTTCTGTTCAATAATTTGGAAGTTTCACTGGGGATCTTGTTTCTCTCTCATTTGTCTCATGTAACTCCAGCATGTCTTCCTTGTCTACATTCAGGAATTAGATCTCACATGGGGATGGTCAAAGGTGTGTGGAGCAGAACTTCACTCTTTACTTTTTTGGTATTTGGTTTTTTTTGTTTATAATTTGATTTATAAGACTGCCCCTCTCGGCCCAGCCATCTCAGGGCAGTGTGCATCAGATATAGCAATACAAGTTAAAACTATAAAATTCTAAAACAATATCCAATCCTTACAGGCTTCTTCCACATTGTCTTCCCATGATGGCGGTCAGAATCTCGTGATACAGGGAGATGTTAGTGGTGGCCTCGCTTCAACCAAATACTTGGTGAAAGAGCTCCATTTTGCAGGCCCTGCAAAACTGAGTCATTTCTGACAGGGTTTTTGTCTCCTCCAGGAGCTCATTCCACCAGGTAGGAGTCAAGACTGAAAAAGCCTGGTTGAAGCCAGGCGTATCTTTCGCAGGTCAGGGACCACCAGCCTGATGAAACAAGCCAAGTATTATGATCTACAAGGGACATATTTGGAGAGGTGGTCTCTCAGATACTCCAGGCCCAGACTGTGTATAACCTTAAAGGTCAAGACCAGTACCTTGAACCTGATTCGGTACTCTACTGGAAGCCAGTGCAGCTGCCCAAGCACATGGCGTATGTGAATCCTCCATGGTGTTCTAGTGAGGACTCTGGCAGCTGCATTTTGGACCAGCTGTAGTTTCCAGAGAAGGGACAAGGGAAAGCCTGCATAGAGCGAGTTACAGAGGTCTGGTTTGGAGGTGACCATTGCATGTGTCACTGTGGCTAAGTGATCTGGAGCCACGTAGGGTGCTAGAAGCCTAGCCTGGAAATCGATGGAAAAATGCCTGCTGAGCTACTTTGGTCACTTGCACTTCCAGAGAAAGGGAAGCGTCAAGAATCACCCCCAGATTCCTGGCGGTCTCTGCAACAGTTGCATGTCATTCCCATTGGGTAGACACACTTCACTGGCCCCTTCCTACCCAGCAACAGGACCCCTGTCTTTTCAGGGTTCAGCTTCAGGTAACTCTGCTTTAACCAGAACCAGTCCAGTGGCACATTTAAGACCTACAAAGCTTTATTCAATGTATCAGTTTTCATGCGTACACACACTTCCTCAGTCATGTCTCTTCTGCAAACATCTGGAGGACAATTTGGTGATCCAAGGAAGTCAGCATGGATTTGTCTCCAACAGGTCCTGTCAGACCAACCTGGTTTCCTTTTTTGACCAAGTAACAGGCTTGCTGGATCGTGGAAATTTGGTTGATGTCGTTTACTTGGATTTTAGTAAAGCTTTTGATAAGGTTCCCCATGATGTTCTGATGGATAAATTGAAGGACTGCAATCTTGATTTTCAGATAGTTCGGTGGATAGGGAATTGGTTAGAGAACCGCACTCAAAGAGTTGTTGTCAATGGTGTTTCATCAGACTGGAGGGAGGTGAGTAGCAGGGTATCTCAGGGCTCGGTCCGGTACTTTTTAACATATTTATTAATGATCTAGATGAGGGGGTGGAGGGACTACTCATCAAGTTTGCAGATGACACCAAATTGGGAGGACTGGCAAATACTCCAGAATATAGAGACAGAGTTCATCGAGATCTGAACACAATGGAAAAATGGGCAAATGAGAACAAGATGCAATTTAATAAAGATAAGTGTAAAGTTCTGCATCTGGGTCAGAAAAATGAAAAGCATGCCTACTAGATGGGGGATACACTTCTAGGTAACATTGTGTGTGAACGAGACCTTGGGGTACTTGTGGATTGTAAGCTAAACATGAGCAGGCAGTGTGATGCAGCAGTAAAAAAGGCGAATGCCATTTGGGGCTATATCAAGAGGCGCATCACATCAAAATCACAAGATGTCATAGTCCCATTGTATACGGCACTGGTCAGACCACACCTGGAGTACTGTGTGCAGTTCTGGAGGCCTCACTTCAAGAAGGACGTAGTTAAAATTGAAAGGGTACAGAGCAGAGTGATGAGGATGATCTGGGGCCAAGGGACCAAGCCCTATGAAGATAGGTTGAGGGACTTGGGAATGTTCAGCCTGGAGAAAAGGAGGTTGAGAGGTGACATGATAGCCCTCTTTAAGTATTTGAAAGGTTGTCACTTGGAGGAGGGCAGGATGCTGTTTCCGTTGGCTGCAGAGGAAAGGACGCGCAGTAATGGGTTTAAACTACAACGATATAGGCTTGATATCAGGAAAATATTTCACAATCAGAGTAGTTCAGCAGTGGAATAGGCTTCCTAAGGAGGTCGTGAGCTCCCCCTCACTGGCAGTTTTCAAGTAAAGGTTGGATACACACTTTTTTGGATGCTTTAGGATGCTTAGGGCTGATCCTGCGTTGAGCAGGGTGTTGGACTAGATGGCCTGTATGGCCCCTTCCAACTCTATGATTCTATGATTCATGAAATGGAAGTAATCAGTTCATACTTATAGGCAAAGTGTGAGAATAAGTTAACATACAGCATAATGAAAATGGTTAGCAGATTCCAGAGGTAAATAGGAAAAAACAGCAATCTGGATTTGTTTGTATTCACTTGAGATTGAATTGCATGGGAAACATTCTGGATTCAATATAGGTGTCTACATAGCAATTGATTATATATTTGCTCACCATTTTCCTAACAGCCATTAGCTAAGACCTTGCCCTTCTACTCCCTGACTGTCCTCTCAAACATGGAAGCATCTTGGGACATCATCTTCTTTGAGGTAGAGCATTTGTCTCTACCTCAGAGAAAAGCGTATGTATACCAATCCCAACTAAATTGGAAGCCGAAACCTTTGGACCAGCTGGGCAAGAGGGTGCATGAAAATGTTCAAAAGCATTGGGGAAAGGACTGCCTACTTCAGGACACTACATTGGAGCATCCAGCTATGGGATTAATCCTCTCTGACTGCTACTCTGTCTTCGGTACCAGAGGAAGGAGACTAGCCACTTTAGTGGCAAGGTTGGATACACACTTGGATAAGCAAAGGTTGGATACACACTTTTCTTGGATGCTTTAGGATGCTTAGGGCTAATCCTGCGTTGAGCAGGGGGTTGGACTAGATGGCCTGTATGGCCCCTTCCAACTCTATGATTCTATTATTCTATTCTATGAGTGCTGTCCCCCAAATCCTGGCTTTGATGAGGCAGCAAGCTAGCAGCCCATGATCGACAACGTCAAATGCTGCTGTCAGGTCTAGCATCATGGGCAGATCTGATCTGCCTCGGTCCAGCTGTCTCCGAAGGTCATCCATCAGGGTGACTAACACCACCTCTACCCCATGGCCAGGTCAGAAGCATGACTGAAAGGAGTCCAGGATCGAAGTTTCCTCTAGGTACGCTAGAAGTTGGTCTGTGGTGGCCTTTCCCAAGAATGCTAGGTGAAAAACGGGACGGTACCTCGCGAGGACCCGTGGGTCTAGCAATTGCTTCTTCAAGAGAGGCTGAAACACAGCTCCCATCAGCCACTCCAGGAATTGCCCCAAAGAAAGAGAAAGGTTGATGACCTCCCATCCACTCATTGGCTGTTTTTAGGAGCCATAAGAGGCAGAGGTTCAATGGGCATGTGGTTGGCCTCACTGAGCCAATTGCCTATCAAGTTTGTCCTGGGACAGGCACCTGAAGCTGTCGAAAATCACCTCCAAAGACGGCCAAGGGGACCTCCAGTTTCCTTTCTGTATTAATTGTTGGGGGCAAGCCATGGCAGAGTGATCAGATTTTATCGGCAAAATGGCTTGCAAAAGCCTCACAGCTAATAGCTAATTCCCTTACCTTCGAGAGTGGCAATTAGATTTACTGGAGTACTCAATGACTTACCAGTTCATCTCTTTGAAATCATCAGAGAAAGCTATTTTTACACACACAGTCTGTGTCCCAAGACAATTAAGTATGCATGTGTTGACATATTGTTTTGCCACAACCTTCTGCCTCCTACAACCAACAACACTTCTGCTATCTCCATCTGTTAAAAGGCACACCCTAAGCTGCTTTGTCAGCCCTTAGCAACTTCCCCTGCAGGGGGTTTCTGTTAAATCATGGAGCAGGCTACCACATTGTAAAAATACTTTAAAATAATGATGGAGAAACATATAGCATGTAATTCTGCCCTAAAGCAAGCCTATCTCAGGGACACTGTAGCTCTGCTCATGTGTTAAGGTTAATGTCCATTTATTTATTTTTAATTTGATTTATAAAACCACCCCTCTTGGCCCAGCTGTCTCAGAATGGTGTACTTTATTTGCATAATGCCAGTAGGTTAGACCTGAATTTGACATGGTTAAGTGGGAGAAATAGTTTCCTGGTAACATTCATGACTTCTTTGACAAAGGTGTCTTCCCATATTGCAGAGGCCAATATACATTTGGGATAGGAGTCATTTTATAGGTGTGAATAACTCAGAACATGTTTAGCAAGTAATTTTTCTATTGTACATAACAGGAAAAATGGAGATATCTCATGACCACACTTTGCCATGGAGCTTGGTGAAGTGGTTAAGAGTGGCAGTTTCTAATCTGGTAAGCCAGGTTTGATTCCTCACTCCTCCACTCTACCCACTAAGCTGGGTGACCTTAGGCTAGTTACAGCCCTGGTGGTGCTGTTCTCACAAAGCAGTCCTGTCAGAGATCTCTCAGCCTCACCTACCTCACAGGGTGTCTGTTCTGGGGAGGGGAAGGGAAAGCAATTGTAAGGGGCTTTGAGACTCCTATGGGTAGTGAAAAGCTGGGTATAAAAAACAACCCTTCTTCTATTTTTCACACCATTGGGATTTTGAAACACCTTTGTTGACTTTCATCCTTATCAAGAAAGTTAGATATTTGAAAGAGAGTAAACATCCAATAAGCAATGCATCCAGCAAAGAACTCTGAAGACTTATCACTCACTCTGCATGATATATTGTTCCTAGAGTTCCACTGTCAGCACCAAGGATCCAACCTCAATGCCTTCCAGACTCTCCATAAAAGACTACTAGGGCTTACATGAAAGGGAATCTGGGTATCTGTGATCACAGGGCCATCTTTGACTTTTCTACATTTTCTTATCCAGTTGGGCCAAAATATATGGAGAATGAAAGCATCTCTATTTGGGAGGCAGAACGGGCAAAGAGAAGTGATTCACAAAAACCAAGAAAGCAGGTAAAATCTAAGAGGACACAAATAATATATAAATTATTTATTTATTTCTTAAATTTATATACTGCCATTCCCGACTGGGCTCATGGCGGTTTACAACAGTAAAAGAATAAAAGTACAATAAAACCCACTTATTCCCCTAATAACAATGCATAAAACCATGAATACCAAGGCGGCTGGTGAAAAAAGCCCACTGGCTATCTATTCCCCTCGTCCAACCGGGAGCAAGCAGATGGACACAGGGAGTCCAGATCAAATATTGGGACCCCACCTCAACCAAATGCCTGGTGGAAGAGCTCTGTCTTGCAGGCCCTGCGGAAAGTTGACAACTCCAACAGGTCCTGTAGCTCTTCCGGGAGTATTAATGAATAAATGCCTTTGGGGAAAGCATTATAATAATTCTAATTCTTTTATATAATTGAGTGTCATAACTGTGTGGGCGAATAAGATTTTGGGGGACAAATTAGGCTCTATCTAGCTCAGAAAAACTTCTACTAGAATAAAATTTGTTCATCTTAAAAATCCAAAAATTGTTTAGTTTGCTGCAGCAGACTTCATATTCTGCACAATTGCCAGATAGGTTCAAAAGAACACTTGCCTGGAACTTGCAAGAAAATCCAATCAAGGTCTGCTGCTGGGAGGCAGTGGCCTGAACTTGTCCAGCAGACCACATTTGCAAAGGAAAGGGGTGCAAAGGAAGGCTTTTGCAGGCTCCAGGACTGTTGTGTGGGTTGGGCGGGGCAAGGTTCCTGTGGCTGCCCCAGGCCAGCCAATCGCACGCTTATGCATACTAGCCTGGCTTGGGGACGGGAGGAGCTCTGAGTGGACCTGGATTTTAATTCTCACTCCAATCCTCCCCTCCTCTATTTAGATGGGCAGCTATGGGGACCTCACCCTCAATGGGCTCTATTTCTCAGCCCACCCTTCCCGCGTTCTCAGTTGTTATGAATTGAGCTCAGTATTTCTGCTTGTTTCACTTCTCTTCGTCAGTTTTTGGGGTGGTTTGGGCACTGGGCTGGATCCTCTGTGGGGAAGGCTATACATGCCTGCTTGTCTCCTGTTTTGGGGACTCCCTTAAGAGGTCTTGGATGTAGAGCCATTGAGCAGCATGGCCCTGTTTGGGGGCTGTCGGCTGACTCTCACCACGTGGCAAGGGAACCACACAGTGGCCAGCAACCATGCATATTCCGGTTGCAATAACCTATGGCCTAATGCAATAAGGTTTGACTTGGACAACCATGCAGATTCCAGGACTTGCCATTCCACCGTTCCTCCCCAGCCGACAGCCTAGGCAGGGACAGGTATATAGAGTGGCAGAAAGGTTTCCCAATGCAGAATCCGTCCCCATGTTGCACCAATGTTCCTGCAGTTGTAATTCAATAAAATTGTGACTGGATTTATCCAAAACTGGTTTTATATACTGTTTCTATCCCACATGCAGGCAGCTGGGTGACCTTGGGCTCGCCACAGCACTGATAAAGTTGTTCCTACCGAGCAGTGATATCAGGACTCTCTCAGCCATCGTCGTCGTCTTCTTCTTCTTCGTCTTCCTTGCCCCTGGGCCAGCAAATATAGTTTTGTTTGAATCAGAGGCATGCAGTTCCTGAATCTACGCTATGTAAACTCTTTATCACATTACAGAAATCCGGTGACATTAAAGACTCACTTATTCATCTGAAAGGAATGAAAGGGGAGAAGGGGACGGGGAAAGTGAGGAACTGCATCATAAATCAGACAAGGTTCCTTATGTTAGAGCCTTGAACAGTTGACACATAAAGGATAACAACAGGTTAGAGATTCAAGCCTCTATCTCACCTTATGGTAAAAGATACAGAAGATAAAAGATGAGATAAAAGATACAGAAGGTAAGATAACATGCTCAAAACATGTTGAGAACAGTCTTTTAAGGTTTCCAAAAAGTAGGTCATGTTATTTGAAAGGGAATGGAGGAAGATTCTGCCTTACTTTCACTTCTGAGTCCAGCCTCACCCACTGGAATAAACAATATTCCTCCTATGCTCACACTGAAGCAGTTCTTGTGATTTACGTGCTCTTATTTCCAGGAGAATTACTTCAAATGAACTTGCATCATGTACTGGCTGCAGTACTAGGCAAGAGAAGTAGCAGCTCTGAGATCATGGTAAAAAAAAAAAAAAAGGCAAACCTGGTCTAGGCTGGAGCTGTAAAAGGAGTCCAGAGAACCAGTGGCAGTCTGCTGAGGAAGGGGGTCCTAGGTAGCCCTTCCAGGGCAGGTCCCTTCCTTCTGCCCATCACCTTTGCTGGACTCCTTTTCTCTCCTTCCACTCTGTTTCTTTGTAGATGCCTCCACATGACTCTTGGCCCCTTTAGACTGACCACTGGCCCTTCAACAAAGAGGTCCAACAGGAATTCCTCTGGTGAGATTAATGGCCAGTCCATCCCTTGGTGCAGTTGTAGCATTAGCCTTTACCTTTCCTCTTCAGGACAGAAAAAGCAAGTTCCTTTTCGGCAGGGTTGCCTATCACTAGGAGACTAGGTCAAGTACATCATTGACGTGTATCTCCCACCCACCCAGTTTTGGAGCACTGCTCACACATGAAGCAAAACATTTGCCCAGAATACCTCAAGCAACAGGATGTTATTTTCTTTTATTCATGTAACCATTCCTTAATTCTCTAAGTAAACTCTTTTTATGGAAGTTCAACACACATGCCTTGCATGATCATTTTTTACACTTCCCTGACACAATTCCATTCCCTCTCTTGAGTTTCTTCTTCCTCCTAATCAATCTGAAATAATATTCAGAAAAAAATGTAGTAAATGTAGTGAATTCTCTTGTATCACACTCAGTTTTTAAAAATAACATGCCAATGAGAGCTCATAAGGGCAGGAAGGAGGGAAGAAGGAATGTGTGTCTGCACAGAAGATGTTAATGAACAACAGTTACAAATAAATGCAACTCTGCATTCATCTTTTGTATTCTTGGGCAGCCCCACACCCGCAACACTAGTGAGCCGCTCACTTCAGGAGGTTCTCACTGGAACAGAGCCTGCAGCACTGCTTCTTTTCTTGCCTGCAAGTCCAGAACATAATATTCTCTTATGACCAGGTCACTGACTTGCAGACATTTAGTAGTGGCATCTGGCTATGGAACACTTCAGATGAGCCCTGTGCTCCAGTTGAATGAGCTTTAGCATCAAGAAGACATGAGACTTTTGCCATCTTATAACTGGAATGAATTACAGTCACCACCCATAGGGCCAATGACTGTGCCAAAGCTGCCCTATCTTTCTAAGGGTCCCATTAACAAATAAATAAATAAAACCGTTATATTGTGCTGTTATTTTGGTTACAATTATTAGTTATCAGTTATACATGTTACAGACTGTTTTATGTATTGTTCTCTGTTATGATGTAAACCGCCCTGAGCCTCCGGGGAGGGCGGTATATAAGTATGATAAATAAATAAATAAATAAATAAATAAATAAATAAATAAATAAATAAATAAATAAAACCTTGGATTTCCAGAAATGTTTGGCTCTTTCTAAGTAATATAGAATGGCCCTCCTAACATCTGTCTGAGAGCTTGGGGTGGGGAGGAAAACTGGTAAAATAATTTCTTGAGCCAGGTGGGACCTGGAAAAAGACCATGGGGAGGAAGTCTAACTTGGGGTGAAGAATCACCCCCTTGTTAAAGATTTTATGAAAAGGTGGACTCACCCTAAGATCCATTAACTCTCCAACCCTCCTAGCTGAGGTAACTGTGACCAGCAGTGCCACCTTCATAGAAAGTAGTCCTAATAAACAAGCAGCCAATGGCTTGAAGGTGGGCTTCATGAGGGTGGCTAACACCAAAGGCCCACATTAGAAACATTAACTGCTGTGTCGACTGATGTACCAAACAGTGGTACTTTGAACCTCCTCATGAAAAGCCACAGTGTTTATTATACAAGTCTGTACTGAGGACACCACTGAGCCCAAATGAATTAAAATAATAAACATGTAATGGGGAAGTGAATGGGTCCTTGCCTTTAGCAGAAGCCCAAGCCTTGAAATGGATCCATTTCCTATGTCTAGTTGAAGGCTTCCTAGCCTGTAACAAAACTGCTCTGACCCCTTGGGAAAAGGAATTTCTTATGGTAGAACGCAGCCGAATCAAATCATGGTGCCGCAGGGACATGTATATAAGCAAGTCCGGGGCAGGAGGGCGGGGGAGAATGTAGTCTCTCACCAGGTGCAACAGCTTTGAGAACCAAATCTGCCTGGGCCAAAATGGAGCCACCAGAATGCAGTTTGTACCTTCCAACAGCATCTTCTCTATCATCCTGCTCAGAAACAGAAAAGAGAGGGGGAAGTGTGAATGAGCATTCCCGACCAAGAAATCTGTAATGCATCCCCCCAATTATGTCTGCTTAGCCTGGCAATATTGCTTAGCCTGGCAGAGTCTTTTTGGCCTGGGCCATGGCAAAGAGGTCCAACTGAGAGTATCCCCCAAATTCAGAAAATCTCAATATATTTGTTCTGTATGGACCACACGCACTTTGTTTGGTATACCCTGCTTAATCTGCCTGCTTTTGTATTTAGCATCTCTGCTAGATCAATAGCATTGGGAGTATTTTTCATGCTGCAATTACTAATCAGCACAGTTGCTGGGAACTTATCCTTCCCTGTTTGTTAATATAAATCATAGCCATGGTGTTATCTGTCAGCACTAATACTTTCTTATCTGCAAGAACATCTAAGGAAGAGGTTAGGGAAAACCTAAGTGCACGAAGCTCCAGGACATTAATATGTAGTTTCTCTTGGATCAGGGCCCACTTACCCTGAGCTGACATGCCCTAGCAATGTACCCCGCAGCCCTCTAAAGAGGCATCTATGGTTAGTGATCTGGGGAACTCAAAAACCAAACCCCCCCCCCCATTGAGAGCTTTGAATCCTGCAACCATGTGCAGACATCTAACCACCATCAAAAGTAGCCCCCTGGAAGGTATTTATTGGAATTTTTGAGAAACCACACTTGTATGTCTCGTACCAAGTGGTACTGCAGCAGTTGTAGAAGCCATAAGCCCCAGCAAAAGTTGGATAGCTCTCATTGCTATCACTTCCTGGTACAATTCCATACCATAACTCTGAGGCTTCTGGCTCTTACTGGGGGCAAAAAGGCCCTACCCTGAGTAGCATCAGGGACAGCCCCAATGAATTGAACTTTCTGAAAATGTACAAGTAGGATTTTTTCCAATTAACTACCTAATCTAGGGCACCACATAAGGGAACCACCTTGCGTAATTGAGCACCTAAAGATTCTTGAGTGCGAGCCAACAAAAGACAGTCATCAAGGAAAGATAGAGTAATATTGTATATGCAAAAATTCAGCTACCACAGCCATATACTTAGTAAAAACACATAGCAGCAGGGAGTTTAATTTATTTGATGTTAAACATTAGCCTTTTCTCTCCTTGGTTAGAGACAATTATTCATAAATTCGTAGAACATGCTTCCTGATCTCTTTTGATATCTTCCCTTTTGTGGGAAGAACACTGGAATATTTTTCATCACTGACTTTGCCTTCTCTGAGAAGATGCTTCATGATAGCATGCCTACATTTATTACCAACACTAATAACCAAAGGTCAATATTTAAAAGTCTGTTATTCAGAGAGGCTCTGCACTTGTACAGTTAACCCACCCGAATCTATAGAGCACATATTCTTTCAGTGCGAGCGACGGAAACGGCTACAGTGTTAATTCCTTGTTCAGAAAGCTTTATGGCTCTTGACCGAATTAACTTTGGACTCATCTGGTAGTCAAGGTATTTCGAAAGGCTTTCCCAAAGGAAAAGCTGATAACTACCCATTATGGCCAGATAGCTGGTTATACGAAAATATAGGAATAATAAAATTTTCTGCCCAGGGTTCCAGTCTCCAACTCTCAGTAGGGGATGTATACTGGTCTGGTCAGTGCTGAGCTTGTCTTCAAAAATAATGGAAGTGTCTGGGGATGGGCAAAGACCCTTGGGGGGGGGGGCTCAAATCCCGTGTGTTCCCAGACTAGGAAGCCAAAGGAGGGTGCATACTGTGAAGGCAAGCAGCAGAGGGACTAGAGAGGTGAACAGAGAACGGGACCTAAGAAGAGAAGAGGGGAGACTTACCTGGGAGAACGGCTGTCACAAAAGTGGGCAACGCCCTGTGTCAAGAGGAACAAGTCGAGGGGGCAGGAACTCCTGTCTAAGAGGGAGGGGATGGAGATTGAAGGGGAATATAAAAGGGAGGAATGGGAATGTAAGGGGGAGCACAAAAAATAAATGAGAAAGAACGACTAAGCACAAACCACTGCCTCTGTGATTCTTACAAGGGAATGGAACCAAGGTGATCAAGACAGCTGAGGGTGGCAAAGGGGGGGCATGCAACCTGACGCCACAGTGGTAGAGAATGTGGGCACTTTAGGCATCCTGAAGATACACTGCAGAAAACACAGCCCAGTTGGATACACTGGACCTCAGAAAGGGACACAGTCTTTGAGGATCTACGGGCCAGTCTTTCCCAAGAAGTGGTGCTACTGAATCCAGACTTTGACTGGCCATTCCTAGTACACACCGATGCTTCACAAAATGGGATAGGGGTGATGCTGTCTCAAGAGATTCAAGGGGAAGAGCAACCTATGTTGTTCCTCAGCTGGAAACGTAGCCCGCCCGAGACCAGATATTCTACCATTGAGAGGGAAGATAAAAGGATTACCTTGGTAATGGACCATGAACCCCTAAAATAGATGTCCAAAGCCAAAGATAACAATGCCTGCATTATGAAGTGGTATCTCTCTCTCCTTTTTCCTATCAGGTCATCCATTGGCCACGACAAGCCCACCGTAATATGGACTTCCTCTCCAGGCTGTTCAATGTTGACCGTGGGGGAGCCCAAAGCCCCAGGGGGGAGGTGTGTCTGGGGATGGGCAAGAACACTCAGGAGTCAGCTCTCAAAACCCTCGCATCCCTGGACTAGGAAGCCAAAAGGAATGGGTGGAAGGCAGAGGTGACAGGGGAGCTGATACGGCTGGGGGAGAGACAAGCTCCGGACACCCTGGAACCATCCCAGAAAGGGCAGACGGGGAAGGAGTGAGGCGGAGAGGGAAAAGGCAAGACAAAAGAGAAGGAGAAAGGACTTACAGGAGGAGAGAGCTGCAGGAAAAGTCGTGATGCCGTGTTCCTGGCTGTGAAGACAAAGAGTGCTACGCGTGCCCAGCTGCAGGGAATAGATGAGGAGTTCTAAGGCATAACCCTGCACCTACTCCACCCACAAAGGGCAGGCAATCAGCAGAGGGACCAGAGAATAACATGTGAACGGGTCCTGTAAAAAGAAGAGACTTACCTGGAAGAATGGCTGTTCTGGAAATGGCTGATGCCCTGTGTTGAGTGGAACAAATTGAGGGGGTGAGTATGCCCATCTAAGAGGGAGGGGTGGAGTTTGAAGGGGAATATAAAAAGGAGGAACGGGAATGTAAGGAGGAGCAAAAAATAAATGAAAAAGAATGATTAAGCACAAACAGCTGCCTCTGTGATTCTTACAAGGGAACAGAATGGAGGTGATCCAGATGGCTGAGGGTGGCAAAGGAAGGGGGGGGGGCACAGGAAGATGATATAGTAGATGTGTTGACAAATACTCTGATGTAATCTAGTTCACTCTTTCTCCAGCTTCTGGGGAGTGGCCTGAACCAAAGCTGGTTTCTCCCATATAGAGACGGTAAGATCAGACAAGGTCTTTAAAATTGGGAATGTTATTGTACTGGGAGTATCCAAATATCAGTGACTCAAGATCTTGCACTTTGGGCGAGTATCAGATGTTGCAATGTCTAACTCAAGAACCTCAGCCATACATAATACCTGTTTGCTAAAGGTCCTCTCTGGATGCAACTGGCATCGAATTCCCAATGGGGATGGATCCAAGGCACTCTCTGGGTTACAGTGGGAAGTTATTGAAGTTTGTTCTTTGATATCATCATGATAAACAGAATGGACATCAAGTGACTAGGTCATGTGAAAATTCCATTGCAGGATCATGTTCTTCCAACAGTGGTGGTGATGTTGTTCCCAGTGGTTCAAATAGGAAAGGGTTATATAACATGAATTGCCTAGAAGGGAAAACTGGACTGGTCATCATTAGCACCAGATGAGGAGTCTGAAATCAATGCTATGTGGAATGATGAGAGTATATGGTGAATTTACCATCATGCCTGGGTCCAAATCCAAGACTTTTTTTTGTATAATACCAATCTCAGCACTTTGCTGGCCGACTTGGCTTTCTCGTGTTTATATTTCTTCATGAGCAGTTCCAATCTGGACCTAGCCTTTTTGGATAGCTATGGAGAAAGCGGAGCTGGTCATGACCCTTCTAGCTCAGGCACTACTGAAGCTGCTCTTTTTGGTGGAATAGGGGTGGGGGGTCTTGGTTGTTGAGACCATTGGAACCGAGTCAACCAAGGAGGAGCCGGAATGCAATCCACCCAATGGGGCTGGAATAGTTGGAAATGCAGCTTCCAATCCAGACACAGATTTTGGTTGAGCAGAATTGTGACTAGGCAAGTCCTTCTCCCAAAGGGCTGCTTTTAGCCTGGAAGTTCTATACGAGCGAGCCTTAGGGGTGAAACGATTGGATATAGCACATACCAAGACAGTATAGGTTTTCCCCAAGTACAACAAACACTATGCCACTATTAGGCATTTTGGTGCCACAAGCATTTTTGAAGAGTCGTTTGGATGCCATGGAGACCAGAAAAATGGTCTCAAATCGATTATCAAATGACGAGTCTTCTCACCAACTGCAAAGATTATTCTTCTGTATTTAATTAATCTTTGAAAAGTGTAAGAAGAAACTCAATACTCAGTACTGATGACAAAACAAAATGGAACTCACTAGAAAAATATCCCATTCAAGTGGCGGCAAAAAAAGAAACTGGGTGAAGAGGGCATCCCGCCTCTGAAGTACATGAAGCATTTGGTGCGAAAACCCACGCATGCGCTGGCTCCAAATAGAACGAAGCATCCTGATTTCCTTGAGAAAGTCATCCCAGCAGGGAGAGCGGGCTACAGGGTGGGAGACTGGTTCCTCTTGGAAATCCATGTAAACATCACCCAGGTCCCATCACAACACTGAGGACAAGACTGGACATAAATATGTTAAAGTATCAGAACAAAATCAGTAATGAACATATTCTCAATTTTTTTTGAAAAAGCAAGAAAAAATGCCCATGGCCAGGCTGCAAGTACAATTCCTAATATAGGGCTGCACAAGATGATGGAAGATGAATATAAAAGGATTACAGGAGTTCCCTAGGGCAAACACATCCTCCCTCCTACTCAACCTCTTTAAAAACAATGTTTATATTCTGCATAATTCAGTGTTGGGTTCCATTATAACAGATCAATCATCAGTAGCGACAAATGAACAAAAGAAAGTGTAATAAGCTAGCCGCAATGTCAAGAACCTAAGCCTAGGGGTCTAAGTGAGCAGTGCCCCAGTCCATGGGTCTTTGAAGTTATGTGTACATAAGTAAACAGACCTTTGTAAAAATGGTATCACTAAGCAACTCAGTCTCTGCGATTTAATAGCAAGAAAATAACACTAACTAGGCATGGGCACAAGCTGCATTTTTACAGTTTGGTTCATGGTTCAACCATGAACCAAACAGCAAACCAAACTGGTTCATATAGGTTCCTGAGCCATTTAAAGTTTAAACCACTGCATTCTGCTTCCTTCAAAAGTTGCTAGAATCCAATTCATTTTTTTTTTACCAATGGGGACCATATAAAGAAATCTGTGAGGAGATTGTTGAAGTTCAATGGCCAGTAAGCAAGGCAGCAAATAAATATTTATAGTTAATCCTGCAATTCCTGATTTCATTGTGAAACTCCTCATAACCTTCTAGGGAACTCTTGAACTGCACAGAATAAAATATGAAAACCACTCTATCTGCATTTAGAAATTGGATAGGCATAAGGAAGGATCACCTTCTGTCCTAACAAGGGCTTGTGAAACCCCTAAAGTACACTCACAGGCCCTTGTGTGAAAAATGCTAATATTCAGAAATATTATTGGAAACCTGAAAGCAGTTATGTAATTTCAGCATTACTTAAATATGTTTTCTTTCTGAAGGGAGAAGAGATATACACTATTTCAGTAATATGTGATATGTTTTGTCAGTTCACTGTAATATAAGCAAGGTATTTTTTCCCCATAAGCTGCTTGCTTGTTTTGCGTTCTGCTTAGTACTATTCGCGCTGCAAATAAAGTATTAGCTGAGGCACATACCTTCATACAGGTTAATCCAGTTAGTTATGCTTCCTTGCACAACGATACCATTGTTAAGAGGCACAAACTGAACTATGTGGGAATACATCATCCCACCTACGGGGCCATCCTAAGCAGTGTTACACCCTTCTAAGTCCATGGGAATCAATGGGCTTAAAAGGGCGTAATGCTGCTTAGGATGGCACTATCAGTCACTTTTGGCACAATAGTTTATGGTTTCTCAAGGATAACATAGAAGCCAATTATTATACAAAAAATTATATTTTGGCTTTCTGCCCTCATAATGGCCAGCAAGGCAGCTAACATACATAATAAAATCACATCTAAAAGCCATTAAAACCAACAAACCCCCACATCATTAACACAATTAAAACAGCGCTAAAAGTAATGACAAAGAATAAAAACGAACTGATTTTCAATAGCATCCAAACAACATCCTTCCCTAATAATCCTCTTTCTATGTCTTCCCCTGCTTAGGCCAAACTTTTCTTGGAAGTCCATAATCGGATGGATGGATGGATGGATGGATGGATGGATGGATGGATGGATGGATGGATGGATGGATGGATGGATGGATGGATGCTGCGTAGATGGGAAAGGTAAATCTCGGCACCATTTCCCCATCCTCAGCTCAGCCTCTGCCCTGGCTGCCATTTCCCATCACCCCTGGAGGTTTTTGGAGGCTTTTCTTTTTAAAAAATTGGCAACTGACATACTGCAATAATGTGATGACATTTTAACTGTTTTCATTATTTAAAGATAATTCTCTATTCCTTTTTGTTGCAGAAATATACTTCCACCCATCTCCCTGTAATGAAAAGGTCTTAAAAAATAACTCATAAGCTGCTAACGCAGAAAGGCTAACAGAAAGATCATTAGAAAGTTTTGACACTATATGTCAATTCCATTTTAAAAAGCCTGGAAAAAACCCTGTTGGCGAGGGGGGTGGGGGTGGCAGGCAAGGGAAATGAGGCAAAGAAAGTACCATGAGAACTGCAACATGGATTCTCTGGTGGCAGCTGCACAGAATTGTTGCCACATGACAGTGACTCCTGAGTACACTTATGTCAGTAGCGAGTCTACCTGTATTCCTTTTCCATCAGATCTTTCCTACTCCAGGGCATTGCTAATGCTGGTGTGGTAGCACCTGACTAGGCAGCATCTCACACTAGCTCAAGGGCAACTTTTTCAGTTAATGCTTAATTGTAAGTTTCCTTAAAACCTGAGTATATGCTGCTGAGTCTCTGTCTGGAAAAGCTACCCCGCCAAGCAGAGAACTTCTTTCACGCCATGACTGCGGCCAGAATGATTCTGGCAAAGGAATGGAAACTGTCGACTCTACCTTCGATATCGGCTTGGTTGGATAAACTTGCAGATCTTTCAAAAATGGCCAATCTTAACTAGTCAGGTTAACGGGAGACCAACACAAGAATTTCAGGGACAATGGCATTATTACTCAGACTTTCCCAGCAGATAGAACTGAGGGTGGGGCAAGAAAATATATATTCATTAAAATCCCATAAGGGGGGCTCAATGTATTTGCTAAATCTTACTTCTTCTGTGTAACAATAACCAATAATAAAAGAATATATAAAAAAGAAAGGGCAAATTTAGAAAGAACTGGGGGATGTGTGGGAGAGCACCCAGTATCAGACTCTACCATAAAGCCTACACAATCGAATCACACAGTGACGCAGCTGCCATGCTGTCATGGTATGGTGCTGATTGTACAGTGACACGCTGCCTGAGTATCTCCAGGCCTCTCCCCACATTTCTACACTGTTTCTACATTCTGCGAGCAACGGTCGAGGGAGGCAGGGCTCTTGAGACAAAGCAGGTATGGGTAGGGGGCATGTGGAAACAACTGCAGGAAAAGTTTTGAGGCACTTTGTGGGGAAGATGGTCCTTATACTCTTGGATGAAGGAGTAGAGGCTCTTTTTTGATTTCTGTGTTCTGAAGCAGAAACTTGTAATGGATCTGAGCAGAGCAGTGTTAACAATATGCTACAATAATGTTTGTTTCCATCCTTGTTTGTTTGTCCAAAGTACCCTTTCTGTGCGGTTTACGATCTCCTCCACTCTGAACATTGCCACTGCTGGTCACTTAGGTATATTGGATGAGAAGATGAGTTGGTTTTTATACCCTGCTCTTCACTACCTAAAGGAGTCTCAAAGTGGCTTATAATCACCTTCCTTTCCTCTCCCCACTACAGACACCCTGTGAAGTAGATGAGGCTAAGAGAACTTCTGACAGGACTGCTCAGTTAGAACCATACTTTAAGTATCAGGGCTGTGACAAGTCCAAGGTCACCCAGCTGACTGAAAGAGCTCTGAGAGAACTGCTCAGTAAGAACAGTTCTAACAGGAGAGGAGACAACTGAGAGGGGATCTGATAACCATCTTCAAGTATTTAAAAGGCTGCCATGTAGAGCAGTTGGCCCCAACCTTTCTGAGGCTGGGGACTGGCAGGGCATCGGGCCGCGCCCGCACGGACCACCCCCGCGGGCCGTGCCCGCGCGGGCCACGCCCACACCTCGGGCCGCGCCTGCGGGCCATGCCCGTGCATCGGGCCGCGCCCGCACGGGCTGCGCATGCGCGATGCGCGGCCCGGCCCTGATTCTCTCTCCCCGCCCTCCCGCAGTAAGAAGCTTCCCGGGCCGCAAGCTTGCGGCCTGGGAAGTTTTTCACTGCGGGGGGGGGCGGGGAGAGGGAGCCGCGGCCCGGCGCCATGGCCTTCGCGGCCCACAGGTTGGGGACCACTGATGTAGAGAATGGAGCAGAGTTGCTCTCTCTTGCCATGGAGGGACGGACAAGAACCAATGAGATGGAATTAATTCAAAAGAAATTCCGTCTAAACATCCAGAAGAAGTTCCTGACAGAACGGTTACTCAGTGGAAATGGAGTTCGGGAGGTGGGGTTTTCAGTCTTTGGAAATTTTTTAACGGAGGCTATATAGCCATCTGACGGAGAGGCTGATTCAGTGAAGGTTCAAGGGGGTGGCTGGTTACAGTGGATGAGCGATTGGGATGTGAGTGTCCTGCACAGTGCAGGGGATTGGACTAGATGATCCAAGGAGGTCCCTTCCATGATTCTAGGACTATGTCTTCTATGCTCTGTTTACTGGCTTTTCAGAGTAAGTGGTTGGACTCTGTAAAACTGTCTATTGGACTAGATGAATCCAGCAGGGCTGTTATGTTCTTATGCTGAACTGCATCTTGCTGAAGACACCCAAAATTCAGGACTGGTTCAGACTAAAAACATAAGTGAGACTGACCGAATGTAAAATCACTGCACAAACTGAGGTCAAATGAAGGAACAACAATCTTAACACTGAGAGTTGTGCTCTCTTACTAGCTTCCTGGTCAGCATTTATCAACTCCTCCTTGTATATTAATCTGGAGTTAACAAACTGGTTGAATTATAAATCTGCTCTGGTGAAACTCAAAAAACTTAAACAAACAAGGATGCCAGTTCTAAAGCCAAAAGGATAAAGTTCAGATGGGTGTAAGTATCTGGTCTTTTGAAATTAAGAATTAGCATGATGAGCTGAACAGAACACAAAATTTCAGCACTTCCCTTCTCAGAATATTATTAGTTGGCCTACAACAAGACCTGCTGTCAACCTGTTATTAGAAGAAAACATACCAGAGTTACCAGGCACAATGAAACATGACATTATGACCATCATAAGTAATCACTATAGATGCTTTCATCTGTAAAACTAAGAAGAACAGTGAGTCATAACCAAGATGGATTTATCTGTCAGACCACAGCTAGACATGCCTCTCTCTACTGATCCCTTGTGATAGTGTTTTTGGGAAGGGATGTGCAGTCAAGTCTTCAAAAGAAAAATGAAAATAACAAAACAGGTAAAATGAACCAACATACTGATATTACTGAAAGCAATATTTGTAGAGTAACTGCCAATCTAAGCATTGGAAGCATTCCACAATAAATTGAGATGACAACACTTTGCCTACAAACTGTTAGCATTGTTTGGACACTCCAGAAAAAAGAAGAGACTTAAAGAATTAAAGAATACGGAATAGATGCAAGGGAACAAAGGGGGAAAATCAGCAGATCAATACCAGTGAAAAAAAGTATATCTTTAAATGCTGCTTTGGAATTTGTATTTGATTTCTTGATGCTCTTGTTATCTCTTGGCACCCGCAGCAAGAGCCCTGAGTGCTCCACAAACTCAAGTGCCAGAGCAGCAGTTCACAGGATTGCACCATAAACATGAAATCCACCATCTTCAACATGCTGCTTGAACACTTTATCAAGTGACCCGGCACTTGTTTATTTTATCCCTACTTTCAAAAGCTCAACCCTGCATTCTTTCTGTAATCTATCATTACAACAGCCGAAACAAAATGAGGAATAAATATCTATTTCACAATGAAATTGAGATGACAACACTTTCTAGGTAGCACACACTGTTAAGTGTGGTTTGGAAGCTCCAAAGAATATAAGAAGAGCCCTGCAGAGTCAGACCAGTGGTCCATCTAGTCCAGCATCCTGTCTCACACAGCGGCCAGCGATTTACCCCAGAGGGCCAACAAGGCACAGAGGCGCAGGCCTTCCACTGATGTTGCTTCTGCTACTCTATCTGTAGTATAAAACTGGTTCTTAAGTTCAATGACAAGATCTATTTCTGTGGTGGTGAGAAAAAATAAAGTGTTATCCTAGAACAACTCTTGTTACCACAATAAAATCAGGGTCCTGTAGCACCTTTAAGACCAACAAAGATTTATTCAAGGTGTGAGCTTTCAAGTGCAAGCACTCTTCCTCAGACTTGCACTTGAAAGCTCATGCCTTGAATAAATCTTTGTTGGTCTTAAAGGTGCTACTGGACTCTGATTTTATTGTGCTACTTCAGACCAACACGGCTACCCATTTGAATAAACTCTTGTTACTGTAATTATTTGATTCTGATTCACATCTTTCTAAAATAGGAGAAGCAGTCTTAAGCCCTGACTCTTAATGGTTTACAGTGGCAACTAAGTACTGTGCCTGTGTAGGTGGGGAAAACATGGGATCTGAGCTGGCGTAACACAAGTGCCAGAACATAAATAGATGGCACCATGGGCTTGTGAGAAAGGTAGGGGGGCTTAACATAACATTAAATCCATAACATCCCTGGAGTAACAAAGGACACCCCCACCACACACACATACCTTCCCACACCCTGAATTCATGACACAGCTTAAGATACCAGCTAGTCTTTAGCCAATCACAGCCATCATCAGACACTATAGCAACCCCATCATTCAGGAGCAATTGCCAAGGTGACAACTATTACTGCTAAAAAGAATCTCCATACTGAGAATAGCAAGCAATCATTGAAGATTTAGGGGAAAAAATAGGTTTATTGAGACCTTGGGACCCCGTTCTGATTGCTTAAGTTTTTCAAAATAATAAAAAATTATTTGCAATTGCGGTATATACTTGAGAGATCACTCAACATTTAGCCCTTTCTTTTCCTTTGTGTTCAATTTTGGCTATCTATAAGGAAAATGATTCTATTATTAGAGTTCAGATGAGGGCATATGTCTGTCTGTGTCTCTCTCACCTCATGCCGGGCACACACATGAAGGGGTGTTGGCAATGGGAACTTTAGAGGAAGGGAATGTTGCTGCAGCTGGCCAAAAGCTGAGCCATGCATTCTTGCTGGCCCAAAATTAAGGCCCATGGACCCTGACTGATATATAGGTTCTTTCCCCAGAAAGCTTTTCTGGAGGGGAAGGGAGGCATTTGCACGTTCTCCTGTTGCTGTTGCAGTACCTGCATTCCCCTTACCTGAGAATTGTGCACTTGAGTCCTGCCACCCCCAAATCTGAAGGAACTTGGGTGTCCTGCTAGGGTGAAAGTAAAAAAGAAAAGTCCATCATAGCTTTTCTTCAAGGCCAGCATTAATCCCTGTTTCTAATACCTCCACGAGGTAAGTGGCAGGGCACTTTCACCTTTTGAAGAACGTGCTTTCAATCCACTTCCAAGGCACTTTGCAAATGGATTTTACTGGGAAACAACAAAAACCCCTTGCAAGCTGTCACTTGAGGCGGATTGGAACTGCATTATTTAGCAAGTGTGCAAGCATCCAGAGGGAAATCACACTAGTTAACATTTCCTGATTCAATGGGGTTTTCCCTCCAGTCCACCGATGACACTTCTGGCACACTAACTCCAGTACCTCAAGCAGCCGGGGCTTGGACACATTTCTAAAGCACCAGGAAACGCTTTCATTAAATTGTCCCGGAGAACAGTATGGTTTGGCGGTGAAGATTGTGACTCCTTCGCATGGCCATGCCCCCTTGCTCAAGACCATTGTCCTCTGTTCTTTCCAGTTGCTTGAAAGAAGCCGCAGAGAGGAGGAGGAAGTAGCCCTATCTCTAAAGCACAATGAATGAAATATATATATATATATAAATAAAGCGGCAATCTTAAGCCTACCTATCAGGCACCACGAGCACAGCAACTCCTAACCAAAGATGCATAACGACCAGGGCAGGGCTCCGCTTGGCTTCCACCGCGTGCCTTAGCAGAGCTCTTCTCATGCCTCTGCTCAAAAACCAATATTTGAAGCGTTCCGCCAAGTGAAAGGAAGACTATAAGAAGGCGGAGGCCAAGCCCATGAGCTGATCAGGCCAGGAGAGAAGCATACAAGGAAGAGCCCACTTCTCCCTTCCGCGCCCTTTCTTGTGCATTTCGCGTGACAATGAAATTATCCCGCATTCTCCGCCTGCGCCCGCCCGCCGCTCCCTTGCAGCGTTCTCAACTCAGACCAGCCCTCGCCGCCGCCGCCTGCTTACGTCTCCCAGCCACGTGATAATTGCGTCCCAGAATCCTTCCGCCAATATGGCTGCCCCCAGTGGATGAGGTTGCATGTGTTAGTTTGCCGTTCTGGTAAACTGGTCGGTCTTCGGCAGCCGTCTGCGGACTATACAATATCTCTTTCTCTCGCTCTCCCGCACACAGAGGTGGCTGTTTCCCGGAGTCTTCAGAAACATGAAGACTAAATCGTCTTCTCATAAGTCCGAGAACACGTACAGGGTAAGAAAGTTGCATTATGTCCAGATGTGCGTGGAGGTGGGGGTACTTGGATCTTCTTGTAAGCCACTGTAGATTTTATCCAAAGTATCGATTTGGTCTGCGTCTCCAAATATTATTTCATATTGTTACCGAATCCGAGAAGTAAAATGCACCTTTTGGCTTTTTTTGCAAAGAAGTTGTAGGTGTCTCTAGTGCCAGGATTCCTCTGTACCTAGTGACCAAGGCCGATCAAAAACTGTGGGCCACCCTCACCCCAAAATTAGTTTTGATTCAGAGATCCATATAGTCTCTGATATTCAGGTGGGTAGGATTTATTTTACAGCTGATCCCAGGGGTACTTCCAGGAGTTGTGAATTTAATGATGAAGTTGTTCAGAGCAGAGCAGCTTAATGTGCTCAGAGAAGTTCCTGCACCCAGAAATTATTGTTGAACTGGATCAAGAGTATTTTCTGATTAATATATATATGCAGTCTGGGCTCAGTGTACCTAAGAGACTGTGTTTCTGCCTATACCCCCAAAAGAGCATTATGCTCTGCCACCGCCAACTGGCTGTTGGGGCTGTTGGTGATCCCTGGCCCCCCAAAAGCATGTCGGTCCTCAACGAGGGCCAGAGCTTTTTCTGCCCTGGCCCCCACCTGGTGGAACAAGCAGGGCCCTGCCTGAACTCCCACAGTTTCACAGGGCCTGAAAAAGGGAGCCCTTTCTTGCATGCCTAAGGAAATGCCACTTTGGGATCAGGAAGCAAATTTCTTCTAGGCAAGAGTGGCCAGGGATTTGGGGGTTTTTTTTTGGGGGGGGAGCATCATCTGGGAATCGAATTAGAATCACTGTGGATGGGCAGGTAGTTGTGAATTTCCTACATTCTTCACTGGGTTGGACTAGATGAACCTGTAAGCCCCTTCCAACTCTATGATTCTATGACTAAAACTATGTAGAATTTGACTACTTTTAACTGTGGTATTTTTTTTTCCGCTTGCAGTTTCTCACCTTCTCTGAACGATTAAACAAAGTAAATATTGATATCATCCATCGCATTGACCGAACAGGAAGCTATGCTGAGGTAAAGATAATGAATCTATTTGAAATTAAAGTGTCAGAAGATATTCCTGATGGAGGAAGCATTGTTATGGGATGTGTTGGGAGATAATGTTGCTGGTTTAGAACATTTTATGTTTTTTGGGGGGGGAGGGGGTGAAAAATGCTTCAGAGGCTTCTTATTTTATTGTTGTTTTGTTGTTGTTATTATTATATTTCCTGCTGTTATCGGCAAGCCATCTCATGGTAGGTTACACAGTAAAAAAAACCCATATAAAACACACAACTATACTATCCCATTAACATTATATTCCCCGGTGGCAAAAACCTATCCTCCCACCCCCATAGCAACAACAATGTAAGCTTTATTCTTTGGAGGATTAAGCTGGAGATGCTTTATGTGAATATATGTTGACTAATTTTCATT
This sequence comes from Paroedura picta, assembly GCF_049243985.1. Taxonomy (NCBI): domain Eukaryota; kingdom Metazoa; phylum Chordata; class Lepidosauria; order Squamata; family Gekkonidae; genus Paroedura; species Paroedura picta. The sequence continues at coordinate 95,715,057 of NC_135373.1, forward strand.
ATACATGTTATTAGGAAGTTGAAACATATTTTCATGAAGGTCTTGAGAAATGGAGAGAGCTTAACCTCACTCGGCATTTTGGTATGTATATTTCCCCCCAAAGTGTTTGGCATGGATATTTATTCTTGTGAATTGTAAAAATGTGATACTTTGTGGAGTGCTTAAGCTCGTATTAGAAATGCACATTGCAGTCTGGGATTTTTTCTTCTTTCAGACCATATCAGCTGATTGTTCTTCTATTGAAGCTAGTAGAAAAAATATTTGGTGTTTTGAGGAACAGTTATTTGTTTATTCTGAATTTTATTTTTTTTAAATATAGAAAAGAATAATATATATTTCATTTACAGAACTGTGTCATATATTTTTCCATTGTACCTGTTGTCATCCCCCCACCCCATGTTTATATCTCCACTTGAGAAACAGTTTATCTGTTCCACCTCTCTGCGAGAAATGATATTGCCCCAAATACACCACAGTGGAAAAGGCTCTAGAACTAGCAATTTATGACCTTATTAATGGGGAATGGAGGGTAGCAGAAACACTGCTGGATGGCCACATCTTGACAGGTGTGTAGACAACTATGGAGCAAGGCAGCCCTTCATATTTATGAGCCATGAAAGGCTTTAAAAAGTTAAAACAGATGCCTTGAATTTTAGCTTAGTAAGCAGGTTGAAATAAGAACACTTTTGAGTTCATTTTGTTGCAAATGCCTATTATGCTAGAGACTGTAAGTTTCCTCCACCACTCCTGCATGATTGTGAGGGGAAATCCACATTATGCATGTGGGTCTTGTGTGAATGGACCTGGATTAGACACCACATATGTATGTATTTAGTTGCCATGGACTTTAGGCTTCTCCCTTTGAAAGCCTCGGGATTTTAGGCCAAGCAGGAGGAGAATTATGCTGCCCCCTCCACTTACTGTGTCCTAACTCAGATAGAAGTATAAAACAACCACAGTAAGTTGGTGTTTGAATGAAGCCAGAGAACTGATAGTTTTGGGAATTCCACAACTGTTTTATTAGGACTGATGATGATGATATTTTCTATTGTTTTTCACAGTGACATTCTACAGGGAAGTAGTCAACAAATGCCAGTCTTTCAATCAGCTAGTTTATTATCAGAAGGTTATTGTGCAGAGCTTGAAAACTCACATGCAAGTAAAAAACAGTCTTGCTCTTCAGCCCCTTTTGGAGTAAGTGTAAGCTTTAAAATACATTGTCTGAATTGTTTGCGTCAGCGGTCCACAAGCTTTCAGCCGCTGCAGACCGCTGCTCCAGAGTGGGGGGAGAGGGTGGACCGGGGGCCCGCGCACGCGCGGCAGCCCCAGTGCAAACGCGCATGCGCGGACAGCCGCGCATGCGCGTTTGCGTTGCCGCCATGCCAGCGGCCGCGGCTCCCCCTCCCGGCCCCTCCGGGCCACCAGCAAATCGGCTGCTAAAGCGGCCGATTAGCTGGCAGCTCGGCAAGCTTCTCTTCCCTCCCCTCCTGAAACAAGAAGCTTGCCGGGCTGTGAGCTAATTGGCCGCTTTGGCAGCCGATTTGCTCACGGCCTGGCGAGCTTCTCGCTTCGGGGGGGGAGGGAAGAAGGAGCAGCGGCACAGCGCCAAGGCCTTCACGGCCCGGCACCGGACTGCGGCCCGCGGGTTGGGGACCACTGGTTTGCGTGATAAAATAATGTAAAACTGGTAATTATTTATTGTAGTGCACAATGAAAAACAGAATAAAAACTATACAGAACTAACTGCACATAAGACCAAATGCGTTTCGACCCTACTAGGTCTTCCTCAGTGGTCAGAACTGTAACAATATATATTATATGCTCTATATAAAATGTCTAAACTCATTATAAAGTGTAGCTGAGTGGTTGAATGGGATCTGTAAATTATGGCTCCAGCCAATATATGTAAATTTTTGACTTTTTGGAGACCACCTCCTATGGCATATGCCTAGGCTCACCACTCTTCGCTATTATATAATTCTGTGCTGAGAGTGTATCTCAGTGGTCCCCAACCTGCGGGCCGCGGCCCGGTGCCGGGCCGCGAAGGCCATGGCGCCGGGCCGCAGCTCCCTCTCCCCGCCCCCCCCCACAGTAAAAATGCGTGGCGCGGCCTGATGCGTGGGCGTGGCCCATGGGCCGCGCCCCGATGCCCTGCCGGTCCCCAACCTCAGAAAGGTTGGGGACCACTGGTGTATCTCATGTGCGTTCCTTCCTGTCTAGAGGAACAAAAATTTGCGCTATTGGAAGCTTTTATGTTTTTATATTCTAGAGTGCTGCTTATTAATCTTTTAAATCCATATTTTCAGTCATACATGTTGCTTTAATATATTATTATAAGATATTTTCAGTAATCAAGATCACCCTGACATGTAAGCATTGGCCCCGCTTTTCCAAACTGAAATAACAGTAGCTGCATATGCCTCACAAAACTGTCATGGCAGGAGATTGTGTGTGATAAACCTAAGAGATTGAATAATGGACAGCATTATACAGATTTAAAATGAGCAGATAGTGGAACTGAAAGACATGTTTCCAGAGATGTTTGTGAGCATTGCTGAGTATGTGTTATTTAATTATGATGTTCTGTTCTTGACATTTTCCTTCTATAGGTTGGTGGTTCAGTTGGCACGTGACCTACAGACAGATTTCTATCCTCACTTTCAAGACTTTTTTTTGTGCATCACAAAATTATTGGACACTCAGGACACTGAGCTGCTGGAATGGGCCTTTACCTCTCTTTCTTATCTTTACAAATACTTATGGAGGCTAATGGTCAAGGACATGCCCAACATTTATGGGTAAGCTTTGTTGATCTAGCTAAAATAACATCTGTGGGGCGAAGCAAAAGGCTTGTTAAGTGCACACGGTTTGCATGTTTCTACTGGAGGTTGGATTAAAAAGTGTTTTTTAAAGTGTTTATTTTATTCATAAACATGTATTTACTTAGAAAGTATTTATTTAGACTATTTTCTAACATTTATTTAGAAACTAGGAAAAGAGCCCATTGTAAACCAAATACAATGGGCGCTAGCATGTGGGGGCAGAGAGAGGGACAGGGCAGCGCGCGGGAAGGTAGCGCTCCTTATAGAGGAGGCGTCGTCGAGGGCGGGCGGCGGCGGCGGGGCGTCCTCGGGTCCTCGGCGGCCATCTTCGATTGCGGGCAGGTCTTTCGGAGCTCCGTTGTCGCTAGGCACGGGAGTCCCCGCCAGCCGCGCTATGCGTGTTAAGATGGGGTTTTTTTTCAATCAATGCAATAGCTTGTTACCTTGATTTTATGGATGTTTTAGCAATTTCCTAATTATCAATAGACCAACAGAAGGGAATAAATTGCCTTCTTTTTTTCTGGGAGACTTTCTAAAAAAGGTTGGTCAGCCACCAGACAGGGTTGCTGCACTTGATTTTAAGTACTTAATAATCCATTATGTCCCTTCCACTACATGTGTTATATGAATTAACATGAAATGGAGTTTCCAAGCTGGAAGAGGCTACAATGTCAACTAGTCTCATGCCCTCTCCTGGGGCAGGATCACTAGCACCACAGGCAGACAACATGGTTTGTTCGTAGACTGCTGAAGTTGGTTGGCAGTTACCGGACTCTGACAGTAGGTAGTGGCAAATATTGCAGTCGGCCGACACCAGATAGGTGCTGACTGCCACCAAAATCGGGCAGACTCACAGGAGTGACATTGGACAGATAGTAGGTACACTGTGATCTGTAAAGAGGAACTCCGCTGATATAACTGGAAGCGCAAGTTGCTTTGATCAGTTGGGGGATTTTAAACTGAGCCAGGGTACAAAACTAGTTTCTCATCTGCATATCCTAACTTGCATGACTGGAGCTAGATCAGAATAATAAATATGTGTTTAAGAGAGTTGCTTTTTATTAAGTGATGGATTCCAAGACGTATCATGGAATTGTCTTTGTGTGACTTTTATTCTTACATTACTACCCTTAAAGATATAGGCTTTCCCATTGTACTTTACAGATTGTACAGCACCCTGTTGGCCCACCACAAACAGCATATCAGGAACTTTGCAGCAGAAAGCTTCACTTTCCTGATGAGGAAGGTAGGTGGTATAGGCACAGGTGGACAGGTAGAAAGAGGGAGGATTCCTAATGCAAGCCTGTTTATAGCTGTTGAGAAGACTTGCTATGCTCTGTGGAACATTCCCAGGAAAGTATGCCAGTGATTGCATTTGCTTTTCAGATATATAGTAATTATGTAACATCTGATTACTGGACACTCTTTGTTTTGTTGTAAAACATTTAGTGAAGTGAAGAAAGCTTTCTAGACCAGTGGTTTTTAATTTGGGTGTGGGGGTCACGGATAAATGGTGCAAATAAAATAAAAAATAAACTTTTGTCCTGCTCCAAAGTGACTGTCAATAAGAAGGCTGCTGTTGCTCAGCTTGAATAAGAAGCTGAAATTGGGGTGTGGCCTTTGCCATGGTGATGCTCATGCCAGCTTTGACATTCTGCCATTTTGATTTGTTTTAATGGCAACCAATCCTGAAAACCTGGACTCACAGAAGATGGTTATACATTACCTGTTGTGTACAGTAGTATCCCATGCCACACTGCACTTGTTTGGAGTCAAACACTGCATTCATAACATAATTAATTTTTTTTTCATGAACAGTTTTCAAAGGAGCAGGAAGGAAATCAGAAGAACCTGTATTTTTGCTGGTTTACAGGCTTCTTGGAGCTCCTGTTATCGGCATTAATATGTACATATTCATCAATACATTGTAGCTAAGACTGTCAAAAGAACCAGTGATGCAGGTCTGACATCCAGTTTTCAGTAACAATTTGGCAAGCTGGATATCAGAAGTCACTATGTAGGATTCTGCAGAATACTATAGCAATAAGGTCCTTAGTGAGTAAATTTACTGAGTGAGTAGACAAATCCTTGCCTTAAATGCTACAGCTGTTGACTTACTGCTATAAACAGAACATGTACCATGCAGAATCAGGAAAAACCAGACTTGGAGAGTAACTTTCTGGCACTTACTTACTGTTTAAATGTTATATAATTTATCTTAGAGGAGAATGCAAACATTCAAATTGTGCCAGGTAATCCAAGAATCATTTTGTAAGTAAGTTCTTTTGGACTTATTGGCTTTGTCTTTCCTGTTCCTCTTCCCTCCCCCCCCCCCCCAATCTAGTACACACTGTCACTTAGCATTGGCAGGTAAGCTCCTGTGGATTGCTTCAAATTTTGATTTGGCATCACTGGAGAAGTAAACTGTAGGAGAACCTAGCTGTATGGGTAAAGGGCTGCTCATGTGGTTCACGCCGACAGAAGCCATGTGGTTTCTGTAGCATTGTTTTTGCTTGGTCCAAACCACATGCTGGTCATCCATTCAGTTTTTCTTTAGTGGTCGTATTCCAGGTGTGAAAATATGAGCCAGGCTTGTCTCTCATCCTAATATCTGGATTATTGTTAATGGAAAAGTTAACCAGCCTCTGAGTTCAGGGGAGGAGGACAGGATAAATACGTAACTAGTGAGTTATGTTGCTTAAAATACTGGCCTTCCTTCCCTGGGTCATTTATGCACATTGTAATCACAACAAGTTTTGAATGTCATGTGCAAAACTGGTTTTTACTTGTCTTTTAAGAAAGTGTCATTCTTTTGGATTTTTTTTTGTAGGTTTCTGATCAAAATGCTCTTTTGAATTTAATGTTCCTTGACCTTGGAGAGCACCCAGAAAAAGTGGAAGGAGTGGGGCAGTTACTTTTTGCAATGTGCAAAGGTGTTAGAAACATGTTCCATTCCTGCGCAGAAAAGGTAAGCATTCTGAGCATAAGATGTAAATGGAAAATGATAAAGGAAACTGCATTGCATGTCCTAGTTGCTGGATTATAAAGAGCTTTGTGTGCTCAAGGCCTTATGTAATACATGAGGTGACTTTCAGTTTGCTACATGGGATCAGGTTCTGACAAAGCACCATCCATAGCTGAATGCAGGTTTGAGCAGTAGTATTTTCTGCTTTTCTGTGCTTCACCTTTGTAGGAGGATGAGGAGTAGGACAGTTGAACAGACAGGGATTTCAGTATTCAGCTACTACAACAAACTACTGTTGCTACAACATGCTGCTTAGGATCTCATTTTAACCTCCGCTCACAAACTGTAGCATGTTGGGAAGCCTGTGTTCAGACTTCACATAGATCCAAAGCATGTTTTCTGTAGCTGTAGCTTGTTTTAAAGGCTTATGTTATTTGTTAAAACCTACATATTCTCTTTCATTAAAAAAAAAATGCTGGGTCACTTGTTTTTGTGAATTTTAACCTAATTTTTCTTATACTTTTGAAAAGCCAATGTGCTATTTAGATTTGAATAAATGTAAAGTCATATGTAATTTCTTCCACAGGCTATTGCATTAATTCTGAAAAAGATGGGGCCAGTTACAGAAACAGAAATTATCCTCCCTTGGATGTCTGTGGGAGAAGCCTTCAAATGCATGGTGAAGTCAGCTACTGGTTTTGTTTCCAAGGAGCATTTTGATATTTTATTCAGATGCTTGCAAGTAAGTTGTGATCGACAGGAATACCAAGGGTTCTCTCCTTTCCCAGTACAAAGAATTATGCTCAGATGCTGAGAGAGCATGCATCCTGGGCTGTCCTTTCAGAGCTGGTGACTGGTACAATCTATTCTGGTCTGATGTGTATTTCTGGGCAAGATTGAGATTTATTTCACCTAATGATAAATATGTAGGAAAAAATACTGCTACATAGCCGCAAACAAAACTCATTTATCGTTTTGGTATGTGATTCTTTTTTTTAATCTCGTCAAAGCTGTTCATAATCATAAACAATCGTTTTTGGTCCAAGATGCAGGGGTGGTGATGGGGGACATTAAAAGAACAGCATTGCATTTCAGGCTTCTTAGCAATAGCTTTTGTATTTTTTTAAATCTATGGAGGTGTCTGATAGTTGGTGCACTGTTATTTCTTTCTGTGTAAATCAGGAATCGGTAGTCCAACTGCAAGAAAAAATCATGAAGGACAACTGCTGTGAAGCTTCCGCACAGACTGAAAGGATATTACAAGTTTATTTGATCTTAGTAGAGTTTGCACATGGATCCAAAATACCTCATCCTGAAGACGTTTGTAAGGTGGGCCAACCTGTTTCTTATGCTAGAGTGGAACATAATCAGAGCAGTTTGAACAAAGAATGAAAGTTATTTTCCATGTCATGGGATGGATACTTTAGATCTTAGATAGAATCATCTTTCTACAATAACACTGTTGCTTCTGTTAAATTGCTCTGCTCCATCGCATCATATTCAAGAAAGGGTGTGGAATAAGTACAAAGGTGGAATGAACAGAAAGATTTAGGAATGTGCATGTTTCGAAATGTAATTAAATATTATGTATGCTAACATAGTTGGCTATGTTCTCACAAGCCCTCATGGAAGCCCTCATGGTTTCAGAGAGTCACAGGAACTTCCAAATTTGAAAACATGCCATGTGCTCCACCCTATCTTATACAAAGTTATATTAGAAACCAGTTGTGTGTAAGAAAATAGTATTCAAAGAAATCTATGTAATTTTTCTAATATATTCATATTTGTTTTTTACCATCGTCTCACAGTTTTAAAAACGCAGAATTTCAGACGACAGGCTGAAGCTCCCTTAAGGAAATGTCTGTTTTTTTACAGATAGCTACAGACCTTCAAATATTTAAGAATGTTCTAGAATTTGGGAGAATTTTATAGTATGCATTTCATTGTAAGGGAACTGAAGAAAAGGAGAACCTAAAAGTACACTGCTGCATAGAATTTTTTTCCATCAGAATTTCAGAGTCTGCTTTTTAATAGTACTTCCTCCTTTAATTCCACAGACATTCATCCAATTGGCAGGCACCTCTGACCTCTCAGTTCCCTGCCGTGATACTCTGCTCAAAGTCATTTCTGTCTTGCTGCTTGCTGAGAATGCCTCACTATCTGATTCTTTAACCAAAGAAACGGTGGAGAAGGTAACAAAGTCTAATTGGTGTTAAAGCACTATGCAGACACAAATGGGATGCATGGTAATTATAGTATCAGAGGGAAAAAAACTCCCGGGGTAAGCTAAAGAATAAGATACATAAAATTGCACTCTTGTTGTGTTCCATTGAGGTGACTTCAAAGTAGTGGTCTTCTATGTAGATATTATATAATATTCTGTGTATTTTCCAGCAGAATTAACATGCAAAGAGCTTACAGCATTCTTCTGTGTGTTCCACAGCAGCACGAACAATCCTGTTTCGATTTTTAAATATTCAGCGTAGATTACTCGTATGCAAATAAATGTCGATAAGAAAAAGTTGTGCATCTAAAAGTATGATAGAGATCTGTTCATTTATATTCTGACAATTTGTCTAGCTTCTCTCCTGAATCTTAGGGTTCGGCGCTTTGGTGCCCGAAGTGGCCGGTCTCTTCTGGCACAGCCAGCACCGCGCCACAGGGGGGGGGAGGCGGCATGGGTGTCAGTGTGCCCGCCGATGTGCTGATGCCTGCACCCCCCCCCCCACGGTGCTGGCTGCGCAGGAGTGAGCGGGCCGCTTTGGCCCAACCTGAGAGTCGAGCCTTCTGACTTTATCCAAGATAGATGTTGCAAGTTTTTCTCTTGAGTCCTGTCAAGATCTTGCAGCCACTTAGATGTGTAAGAGGAGCAGACATAGTTGAGCCTTTTGTGTGCTGAAGAGTCAGGGATAAATTCCTCTCTTTTACCACCAGGGCAGAGTTTCTTCCTTAAGCCGTGGAGAGTTGGGGCTAGTTGGAGTCGACTGCATTGGGTTAGATGGGCCCATGTGAGCCCGTTCATATGTTACTTCCTATACCTGAGCTGTCTCATTGCGGATGTAAGCCTACGTGGTAAACTGTACTTTATCAATCAGATCTTAATCCCTTCACAAAAGGCTTACTGTTCTTTCTAAAGCCTAAAGTTCATATTATATCTGATGTCATTTTATGTATGACTCGATTCCCTGATTTGTATATTTCTAGCATTAGCAGCAATCAAAGTCTGAAGTTCTCTTGGATTACAGGCCAGAATTGGATTTTCCTGGGTTTGGATCCATGACAATGTTTCCTTGGGTGAAATGGTTTCTTCTTGCATTGTTTGCCCACCCCACACGGCCTGAAGTTTCCTCTTGAAATAATGTATCAGGGGGAGCTCCACCCGCCCCCAACAAGATTTCAGGAGGCATTTTGGGCTGCCACAGGATGATGGAGGCAGGTGATGTTTTCCCTGTGGAAACATTAGCTCAGATCAACTGTCAGGATGCCCCCAGGAGCTCCTCCCCCGCAGGAAGTTCCCCAGGGGATGAGCTGGATGTCGCGCCCCTAAGCCAGGGTCGAGTGCATCAATGGTGGCTGTGGCTGCGGCTGCGGCTGCTGCCATGGTGACCACCGGCGCAATGGCAAGGAGCCAGGGCTGGGAGAAGGCCCGAGAAGGTACTGCTGTCGCAGGCACAAGCTGGAGCCAAGAGGAGGCCAGAAGGGACACAGCTGCCTTGGCCATTGCTGCTGCGGCTGCAGGGAAACGCTGCTGAGAAAAGGGGCCGGGGCAGGAGAGATTCCAGGGAGAACGCTGCAAGGGCCCCCAAGTACAAAAAGGTGCAGGAGCACTTGGGCACCAACCCCAGAGGGCACTCTTAAAACCTCACATCAACAAGCTCCTGGTGACGAGGGGGGAAATCCCACAGTCTCTCTAAAAGTTTTTGTTTGCTCCTTCTATAGGTCTTCAAAAATGGATTTGACAGGCATTCTATTTGGGATTTTTCAAAATCCATGTTTGTGATGGAACAATTTGAAAAGGTAAGTGAAGTTCTAATCTCTTCTTAAGGAACCTGCAGTAGGAATCTTTTCAGATGCATACATGTCTGGAGAGAGAGGAACTGTATGTCTATATGTTTAATTCAGCATTGCTTTGAATTGCGCTTTTCTGTGTCAGGATTGATTCAAAACCAACAGCAAAAGCTGAACACTTCACTAGCTTGAAACCTATATAGATTTGGAGCTCCAAAGGATTTTCCTATACATACTGCTGTGTAACATGGATTTCTGAAGAGCAACTTGTACATAATACAAGAAATTAATTGGTGTGGGATAGTGGCTAAGAAGATGAGATGTGATCCAGAAATTCCCTGGTTCCGATCTCCTCTTCAACGGATAGCTTTAGGCTGTCATCCTTGCAGCCCTCCCATCTGCAACATGGGGCTGATAACACTGTCCTACCTTGCAGAATGTGGAGTATGGCACAGAAACCCTTGGATTTATGGAGTAGAGGGAGAATTGTGAGTAGTAATGTGAGTAGTAATGTGGCTTCTTGGCTGAAGTGCATCCATCTGGTGCCCAGAAAGTGAGATACATCAAAATATGAAATCCTTGCTCCTCACAGGATTCTGGCATTCTATCCTTAGTTCAGTTAAGGAGCTAAACCCGAGTCAGTGGAACATGTTCTCCTCTTTTGTAAACAACATAACCATCTCAGAGAACGGGACATATTTCCACTCGTGGGGGTGAACAAGATTCACAGTCCTGCAACAATAGTGCACTTTCTTTTATTGGATCATAACCCTCAAGTAACTCAAGGCATTGCAAAATACCTTCATGGGATTTTGTCCAAATGATCTTGGATCTGAATCACCTTGTCTTTTATATAGATGTTTTGTTATGATTATGAAAACGGTAATGACTGGGGAAGGTACTGGCAAACCACCCCGTATTCAGTCTGCCATGAAAACGCTAGAGGGCGTCACCCCAAGGGTCAGACATGACTCGGTGCTTGCACAGGGGATACCTTTACCTTTGTTATGATTATGCCAATAAAAGTATTTGATTTGATTTGATTTGTTGAGGAGCTAATACTAAAGAAAGGGCCCGGGTATTGTGAGAACTTAGCCCAAGCACACCCTGCTTTCCTAGTTCTGGTACATTCCATGTCTGCTACTTGTTTCCTTAAAAGTGAAGGCACCTGTTCTATTTTGTACTCTGTATTTCTCCTCAGCTATTCCTTCCCAGCCTCCTCGAGTACACTCAGTATTGCATCTGTGGAGATGAACCTCTGGTCCAGGAGGAGGCATTGGCAGTTTTGGCTAAACTCATCCTAGAGAAAGCAGGACCTCCCACTGTGGGTTCAATGGCATTTGAGAAATATCCTCTCATCTTTACGGAATCACATCAAGAGTATGTCTCTGAGAGTCCCAGGGAAGCTTATTAGTGCAACGTTGCTGGGAAAGCTGTCAAAGCAGTTTAGTGGGTATGGGGAGGGGTGGGCGGCATGATTTGCTGATGGCTCAGTGGTAAGCACACTTAAATTCCATGATATGTGTCGGCTGCACATTCAAATGGGCGGTAAGCAAAGTGAATAGAGGAACATGATTGTTAAAGCTGCCGTGGTTTTCACCATCCTGAATAATGTGGTATCATTAGCATACTAAACTGCTATGCTGGTTCATCCTTTAAGAATCAGACTTCAGCCACGTTCAAATGAATGATATGAATCCGGTTTGACTTCACTAAGGTCAAAATTACAGTCCACACAGATTTTATGAGAGTATTGTGAATGATCAGCTTGAGGGACAGAAGGAAGAGTTTAAAGATGCTACAGAGCATATCAGTATGTCCACAGGGAGTGGTGCAAATTTGGCGCTGAAAACCAAAGAGGGCATCTGTTTTTTGAAGTACTAGAGTAATTATAGATGTCTGGAGCTGGCATATTGTTCTTTTGAGACTGTATTTGAGAAAGTGAATTACCTATTGGGGTGGTAGAAATATAAAGCAAATGTTAGTTGAAAGCATCATTTAAATGACTGAAAGAGTACTGCTTTGCAAGGTCATAGGACAAAGCTGCAATAGTTTAATTTTTGTTTTAGGTCTAGTAGACGACAGCTCAGAAGTAAGAAAACTGAAGAAAAAGAACAGAGGACCGTGCTGGATTACATTCTGTCTTGCCTTCAGTTACCAGAAACGATAAACATGACTGACCTTTCACGAGCTTGGGCAGCTCTTGTCGTACTTCCACACATAAGGTGAATGAATGAACTGCTGTACTTTACAGTTGGCCTAACAATACAGATAAGCGGTGTGCAAGATCTCTGATTCATAAATCCACAGGGAAAGCAAATATTACTATTTTTCTTCAGAAATAGGAATGCTTGAACCATGACCTCAGCATATATTTACTATAATTAGTTGACAGGTTTTGTCACATTACTGGCTCCTGTAGCTGTAGTCATATAAATTGGAAAATAAGAGTCCTAATTTTCCATGTGATTTGAAGGGCAGAGGGAAGTAGTGATTGGAGACGGTAACAGAGACATTTAGATTTCCTGACAGTGCAATCCTAAACACGGCTACACTCTTCTTAGTCCACTGATTTAAAGGGAATTAGGAGACTATCACTCTGTTTAGGATTACAGCCAGTTTAGTTTAGCAGTTCCTTCGCTACCAGATTGGGGTTTAGCATTACAGTGTAAATTGCTATGCAGAATAATCTGATAGTTGCATTCCATCATCCTCTCAGTGTTTCAAATGCTCCTTGGGCCCAGTTCTTGGATTATTCACTGGTTACTCAAGACAATATCTAGGAGGGGAAAGTCCCATTTAGTTAAGGTTCCAGAATTGAGACTCATTTTTCTCCTTTACTGCCAGATTTAGTTTGTTCCACATATGTTTAGCATAGTCAGCTTTCTTACTTTTGAGGAGACTCTTATATTGGGATCTTAATCTGATGAGCTCTAACATTCTGTTATCCTCTCTACTGCGACGGCTCAGCCTCATACATTTGACTAGCTTTTTCCTGAAGGTTTTGCATTCTTGGTCAAACCAGCCATTATTGGGGCAGGATAACAGCTTTAGAGGTTTATTGTTGATAAGCAGAGGTTTGATCAAGCTAATAATTTTGTCATAGTGTCCTATGGCGTCATGGCCAGGCTGTAAAAGGGCTGAATGCAGGGATTTAAGGTCATCACTCGTCAGAGCTTGAGCTATGTTGTTTTGTACCTGCTCTGACCATTTCATCCTCCTATTGCCAGGAAATGTACCTTCAGCGAGTTCAGGAATTGGAGGTAAAAGAATGTTGCTATTATATTTAAGTAAGAGCTGTAGAGGGCAGTGATCACTTAAAGGAGAGTTACCTACTTCAAAAAAGACCACCTCTGTTAGTAAAGCAGGTGAAACTGCTATATAATCTATGGTGCTAGCATGACAGGAAGATAAAAATGTGAAGGAACCACCAGACTTATCAAACTTAGAGCCATGTAAGACATAAAGATTAAACAAGGATAGCAACTCCAATAATTTTAGACCAGGCTTATTAATTGTAGGGTCTTGTGAGACTCGTTCTAAAAGACATGTGTGCTCCGCGATTTGAGAGTTGACATCTGCCCTAGAGTAAGGAAAGGGGTAAAGCAAGGGTGTGTACTAGCCCCTCTGCTTTTCAATATTTATATCAACGATATAGTTCAAAGACTATCGGGCCCAGAATTTGTACCCCCTTCTGTCGGTCAGCAAAAGGTCTCTATCCTGCTTTATGCAGATGACATGGTTCTGGTTTCCCTTACAAGAGTTGGTCTGAAAAAGCTACTTAACAACTTGGGTACTTATTGTAAGGAAGAGTCCCTTTCCATTAACTACACAAAAACAAAAGTTATGGTTTTTAGGAAAAGACCTAAAAAATGTATCTGGAGTATAAACAATATTCCTATAGAACAGTGTAGTACATTTAAATATCTTGGGATCACTTACAGTGAGACCCTAAACTGGAATGCCCACCTTGCAACTATAAAGGCCTCTGGTCTAAAAATCATTGGAGCCATTCTGAGATTTTATTATACCAGGGGAGGGTTTCTAGTTGACCCAGCTCTAAAGCTCTTTGCAGCCAAGGTCATTCCTCACCTACTATATGGCATTGACATCTGGGGCTGGAAAGAACAAACAATCAATAGCTTGGAGCCCATTCAGAACTTTTTCTTCAGACGTATCCTGGCTCTTCCAAAAGGGTCCCCTGCAGCCCTGATGAGGGCAGAGCTTGGTTTTCCCTCACTCAAAGCCCGTGCCCACTTAGCTATTCTGAAATCTTGGAAGAAAGACATCTTAACCAAATTAGATTCTTTAAACCATCAAAGTTTTAAGCTCTTATTGAGCAAGGACAGGACTCGGTCTGATTTTTTTAGCTCCATTCTTTCACGCTATACCATACCAGATGACTTACTGCATACATCAGCCAATATTTCTGATTTACGTGATTGGGTGTTCAAAGCTGACTCTCTGATCGACCACTCTTCAATACAGCTATCACAAGCAGCCCCATGGTATAAAACAATTAAAAAAGACCATTCCAGAGCATCATATTTAGTAAATATAACGACACGTAATCTTAGAATGGCCCTAACATCTTTGCGGTTTGAAATGATGCCATCAGCCATGCTCTCTGGGCGATATCTCCGAATACCCACAGCCCAACGCCTGTGCATATGTGGAAATCCATCTGTGGAGGACCTGCCCCACTATGTCTTGGCTTGTCCCCTGTACTCCGAACCCAGGGGCAAATTCCTTGCCAAGCTATTACCAAACTCTCACCCTATTTCTGATTTTAACAAAGTCACCTATCTGTTATCAGATGTCGACCCCTATATCTCTTATAGGGTGGCACTTTTTGCTCTGGCTGCCAGGAAGATTCGAGCTAATGCATTTTTACAGGAGCCTCCACCTTGATACACCATTTTATCTCTTTTATTGTAACTTAGTAGTCCATGTTTACATTTTTAGGTACACAATATTGGAGAAATATTGTTTTATTTGTTTATATTTGTGCCATATTGTTTTAATTGTGTTTTGTAATGGCCTTTGGCTACATACAATAAATGTTATCGTATCATTTAGTTAAGGTTTCAGTAAACTTGATTTTTCCCCTCAGATTTCACCCAACATTTTTTAAAACTGTAGCACCAGATTAAGTTGTACTTGTGTGTTTGACAGACCAATTGTCAAGGAGAAAATCTTGCCGGCAGGCACAAGTTTCACTGAGTATCTCTTTGCTGCTGTAGACAAGGGACAGCCCAACAAAGGTCAGTGCTTGTTTTCAATCATTACTCTCTTGGTGGACAAAAGTGCCTAATGTTAATTGTGCCAGAATTGCGGAATCCGAGGTAGCTGGGGGAAAGCAGACTCCAGTTACTTATTTGTAACCATGTAGAAGAGTGTATTTTTTGCGATAAGGAAACGTTTATTAAACGTTTAATAATTAGGTTCAGTTTAATAATAAAATACATAAAATAAATCTTTGGCATCCTCTCAGGCTTCACTATACCACTGGGTGAACCCCTTGCTGGATGACTGTGGGAGGTAGGAAGGGTCTTTGCTATCTTGATATGTTGGGGATAGAGTTAGTTAGGGGACTGGGGTTTTTATGGGGTTTATTTTATGTGAACTGCCTTGAGTCCTTGGAGGAAGGCGGCCTATAAATCTAATTAATAATGATAATAAGGAATTATAGCTGCAATTCTCAAACTCTGGACTTACATTTTGATGTAAACAATTTTGCCCACAAGCCCTCCCCTGCTTCTTCACTGACATACACTGACATGCTGGACAGCCCCTTTTTAGAAGTGTGTGTGGAATGCAAATGTAAGAAAAATGTCTTTATTGTCCCTCCAGAGCCTAGAAAGTTGGGTCTCAGAGGGTAGTTGGTGTCCTGGGGTGGTTGTCTTCTGTGGTTCCTGAGTAGGCTGCAGCAGTGAAATGGTCCCCTCCCAGGGAAATAGAGAGCGGAAGCCTTGCACTTGGACACTGTAGAACTTGTGTGGGCTTGGGAAGGTTGAAGCAGGTTCCTCAACTGAGCCAAGAGCTGGGAACAGGAATCCCTTCACAGACATGTTGCTGGAGGCTGGAGTGGGAGGACTGGATCTCTCCTGACTAGGCTCAGTGGGAGCTTCTGACCCAGCAGCATGCCTTTCCATCTGCAGGCTTACACAGGAGGCTGGGATTCCTACCCTTGCCGGTAAGATCCCGGCTCCTTTCAACATTGACAACAGCTCTTCCTTCTACTGGGAGAGAGTGAAATGAGGCAGGCCCTGGGCTGTTTGTTGGAAATAATCTCTTATTAATCTCTTCATCTCCCCTGGGGTCACTGCTACAGAGGAAATACACATAGTGATGTTAATATTAGTAGACCCCTACAAATCTGAATTTATGGGACCTGTTTGGGATTGAATTATATACCCGAGAAATTCTAAGAGATTAAATTATTTCCAACAAACATTATTAGAGAAGATTGAGATTACAATATTGAGCATTCACTGATGAAGGAAGTGAAAACGGAATATACCTGGGAATCGGTTTTGAAATTGCTTTGAACATTTTGATATTTTGAATACTTAATCACTTTGCCATCACCAGCTTGAGACTTTTTTCTTCTGTTGTCTATGGAAACAGCATGGCATCTGCTCTCTGCACTGGGAAATGGAATGAAAATCTGTTTAGCTTTATATTAGGAGTGAAATAATGTCTGCATTTTGACCAAGTATTTTCAATGACAATTAGAGTTCACAGCAGCTAATTGGTGTGTTTCCCAGCTAATGCTGTTAGGTGATCAGGAAAGTAGGTGATTGCAGATGGTGGCCTTTTTAGGAGAAGCTTATTCTGCCCCCTCCCCATGGGATGGAAAGTTGTAACCCCCATTCCTATGAAACTGAAAGGGCTCTGTTTTCACACTAGCCAGATGGAGAAGTTTATTCTTGCAAGAAACTCACAGACCCATAGGGAGGCTCAGGCTGCTGCTTGAAAAACCCTTGAGGACGGCATCTAAATTCTGTCTGGTTTTCCCAGTAGAAAAATGGCTATGAGGCCACCTTTTTTGGAGTGTTCTAAATTGAGATTACACTGTAGTCTGAGCCTGCATAGACCCATCTGGAATGCCTATGAAAAGGTGATTAAGCACTGGCACTATTGATATGCACAAAGGTGCAACCAAATCTGACATGAGGCTATTACAAAAATAGCTCTCCAGCAGCATGGTGGAACTGTTCAGCCGGTTTATGTCCTGATAAAATGAAGGGAGTGCTTTGCTCTGTGCCGTTTAATGTTTACTATCCCTTCATGTACATTTGTGATTCTTATGCATCTGTTCTTTTGTTTCCAGTGATGGTGTTTTGTGTTCTGCAGAGTCTCATTGTGAATGGTTTAGCATTTTGTGTGGCCTCTTTAACCCAAGGATCTCAAAGCATTTCTCAATGTGAATTAATATACAGTTTGTTTCTGTTTACTTGTTCCCCCAGGAATTTTGTTTGTAGTCTGCCAAGCTGTGAGTACGCTGCTTAGTTTATCAGAATCTTTGGAAATTCTGCACTTGTTACCAGTGGATTACATAAAGAATTTGGTGTGGTATGTAGCAGAGAGATGGATTTTACTTCTTTATAGATTAGGAGTATTTAACTGACCATTACTTGTTTTGTATTATTTCACGGTGAGTTTTGGTAAATTGAGTGCATGGAGTTGAGTTTGCAGGGAGAAGAGAGTTAGCCACATTCCCAGAAAGCAATTGTTTCTTGGAGTATTTACAACTACATCTCCTCAGAAGAAGTTTGGTTCATTGGAAGCAAACCTCTCCACTACAAGGAGAACAGTAGGGTGTGGGCATAGCCTTCTGCAGAAATACTTGTTTCTTATTTGTGCAGTGAAATGATTGTGTCTGATATTACCAAGTGATATCTGGTGCACATCTCCAGAGCTTAGTCTAAATTGCTTCCTTGGCAGTGGTTCTAGTGATGGCACTGCGATAGGTCCTCCCCAATCACTACGATGTTAGGAGTTGCTAATGGGAGGCTGCCTTGGTGTGCTTGACGTGTTCGGTCTACAAAGTGCAGTTGCTTGAGGCAACTGAGGCACTTCATAGAGAAGCTTTTACAACTATTGTTGAACTGACTGCAGCAAATTAGGTGTGGGCGTGCCTGTACATGAACTTCGTATTATGTAATTGTAATGTTTGTTTTAGTTAGTTTTTATTGTATATATATTGCTAATTTTTATTGTTCTTGCATTCTTGTTAAAGTTGTAAAAGTCTTGATTTTGTGTGAGAGAGGCCAGGAGTATAAGTGAGGCAGGTAAATCAATAAATGTTCATTTTGAGGGCAGATATGCTTTTGTGCATGTGTAAGGTTGGTCTTGCCAGACTTGAAGGATGCTTAATTGTATGCTGCTAGTGAGTGCTCAAGAGCCTCTTGTGCTGCAGAGTGGTAAGACAGCCATCTGAAAGCTCTGCCCATGAGGCTGGGAGTTCAATCCCAGCAGGCGGCTCAAGGTTGGCTCAGCCTTCCATCCTTCCGAGGTCGGTAAAATGAGTACCCAGCTTGCTGGGGGGGGGTGTAAATGGTAATGACTGGGGAAGGCACTGGCAAACCACCCCTTATTGAGACTGCCATGAAAACCCTAGAGGGCGTCACCCCAAGGGTCAGATATGACCTGGTGCTTGCACAGGGGATACCTTTACCTTTTAGTGAGTGCTCATCTACATCCTATCTAGTATCTGAGGTAAAGGTTTTGTATGTTATTGGTGATGGTGCTTCTTTTCCATCCCTTTCCTCTTGCACCTTATTTTTGCCTCCTGTTTTCCTGTCCAGTGCCTTTCCTTCAGAACCATCAGCCTTGCTTTTGGCTGATCTCTACTATACAAGATTAGGATTGTGTGGCTACCGGGACCATTTATCCAAAGACAATCTGATGGAACTGTTTTCTAAATTGCAAAGCAACATTTCCAGCAGTGTGCCCAAGGTACTTGTTGTATTATCTTCTCAGTGAATGCTCTGTATTTCCTGCTTTGCAATTTTTTGCTGTTAACGTATAATTTCTTTAAGAAGTTTGTTTATTTATTTGATTTTTATACCTCCCTCCCGTATGGCTTAGGATGGTTTACATGGAATGTCTTGGGGTTATTACATAGAACATCATAGACATAATAGTCATAACATAACATATTGGCAACAGTTTCAACAGTGGTTATAAGATCAACAGAATATTACAACTGGTTCAATTGAACAACATTTTTGATAGCAGCAACAACAACTTAAACAGAACCCCAAGGGAGGTCAGATTCATTCAGGTCATGAGGAGGGTGTCTGGGGGGGGGGACAACCCATGGATGGTATTGGATCGGATTAGCCTCGATCAAATGGTCTCTGTAATAAGATTTGTTGGAGTTTAACAAGTAAAAAGAGACATTAATGTTTTTAATTATGTTCTGAATTACATTTCTTTAATTCTATCTTGTATTTTTTATATTATAGGTACGACTGTTGACAGTAAGGATTTTAAGTCATTTCGATGCCTTGCTTCCTACATTGACTGAGGTAATGTTTCAAGTTGTGATTTTAATGTATAGTGCTTCTCTGTGTTGATGTTGTGTGATGCATGAGGGGGAAAGATATGGTTTAGGTGGTACCTTAGAAACCTATAGGGGTAATTAAAACATAACTCTTCTTTGGTATGGAGTTCACTCCTAATGTGCTACTGGACTCTGATTTTATCGTTTAGTGATTCTGTATAAAATGTTGGGGGAATTTACTATTTGATATTATTGTACTTTTCTCCTTAATTGACAGTGAGTTTCTGTGAAAGGCTCCCTTTTCAATTAAAGGTGGTATTTTCCCTTCCCAACTGAAAATATTTGCTTGGTTCCACGTATATGCCACCACTTGTCAGGTTTGTTTCTGTCCTTCCATTTCCCTTATACACATCTGTCAAGTTGGATTTTCTGGTTTTAGCGGCTTCTCTTCTGAACTTAAGTTGTAAATATATGCTGATTTGTTTAAAGACATCTTGTAATAGCAACTGTTCCTCTGATTTGTCAAGGATGGGGGCTCAGGAGAGCTACAGTCTGTGTTTGCCATATTGCTTCAAGCTGAACTGGTGCCGGCGAGTGTCAATGATTATCGTGAAAAACTCCTCCACTTACGGAAGCTGAGGCATGACATAGTTCAGTCCTTGACCCCAGAGGGACCTTTGCAGGAGGTAAAATGTCATTATTTATTAAAAACATTTATTAGCAGTGGAACTCCAGTTTTCAATGTAAGCAAAACAGCAATTATGAAAAATGTATAAAAGATCACAATTTGATACAGTCAATAAAATAAACAAAATTAGTAAAATGCATGCCTAAATAAAACCATCTTCGACTGCCTCCTAAAGATCGCAAGTTAGGCTGCCAGGTGCATATTGCAGGGGAGGTTGTTTCAGAATTGTGGAGCTGCCATCAAAAAGGCCCTCTCTTACTCACTGGAGGAGCTTCTTTACTACTAAAAGAAGGTCTCGCCAGAACAGCTTCCTGCTCATTTTGAAACTGGAGTTTAGTAACAGGTGGTTAGTAAGATAACTTGTAGCAAGGATTGAACTACTGTCTGTTGTATCTGAAGTGACAATCCAGTGTTGCATGCAGAGGTCCTTCACATCACTTACTTACTGGTGATGACACCTGAAGATGCTGTGGACTGAACCTGCATTTAAATCTTTGAGCCACAGCCCCATTGCAGCTCCATGCAAGAGAATGGGTTGTCCTTGTGCACATGCAGCTGGATCTTGTAAATTACATTTTCAAACTAGCTTTACTATGTAGATCAGGGGTAGTCAAACTGCAGCCCTCCAGATGTCCATGGACTACAATTGCTGGCAGGGGCTCATGGGAATTGTAGCCCATGGACATCTGGAGGGCCGCAGTTTGACTACCCCTGATGTAGATGTTAGAATAACCTTGATATGGGGGACTTGTTAAAAGCTGGGTTTTTATAATAATCTTTTTTTAGCAATCTCGTACCATTCCACATACTGTTTACTCATCAAAGACAGATGAGGTCAACTGTTCCTTATTGGTTCATGCCCTATCCCTGGTTTTATTTAAAGTAAATGATAGTTGGGGTAGGTAGGATTTCCCCCTGCATATGAATAAATGGAAAAAATTAATCATTCTACACCTAGCCTTATGGATAATATTTATTTCTGTATCTATACATACAGCTTGTTTGATGCTACATGTTTTAATACAACAGTTATAAATACATAGCTATTCTAACTGAAAAGTTCATATGTCTAACTCGGTGACCAAATGTGTGAAATTGTAAGCATACTGAGATACATTTCAATTCTTACAAAAGTGAATTGACCATGAGCTGATGGGAAGAAGTACTTCTATGAATGCTCTGTATGCTCATCTTTTATGAGTATTAGTTCTCTTTGGATCTGTATAATGAAATCTTTGAATGTTATTTCAGGTACCTCTTCGATATTTAGTGGGAATGCTTTATATTAATTTCAGCCCTTTGTGGGATCCTGTGATTGAGCTCATAACGTAAGTAAATTTTTCTAGGGAAATATGTGTTGTTATTATTATTATTAGGTTTGGTTTGGTTTGGTTTACTTCCCACCACTCCCAAAATCGGCTCATGGCAGGTTACAATGTACAGTGGAGAATTATCCAACCAGCGTCCATGTAGCCTTCTTCTGGACAATGGAAGAGCTTATTTACATTGGAGGAAGCCTTCTTAGATATGGGGGAACGCTTCAGACTTGAGCCAAAAGTAAAGTCGGGGTATAAATATTTTAATAAACAAGTAAATAATGAACATTTAGCCAGTGGAGGGATAGGATGGGATAGAATCCACCCTAGATTAAGGGCCAAAGAGTTAAGTTAATGTGTCAGTTACCTAGTATTCAAAATTAGTTTTGTTTTTCATTTTTAATTAGTTCTTATGCAAATGAAATGGAGAACAAGCAGTTCTGGAAAGTCTACTATGAACATCTGGAAAAAGCTGTGTCCTATGCTGGTAAGACATGCTTTGTCGAGGTTAATAATAGCAGCCAAGATCAAAGCTGCTTATGAAGTTGTTCTTTTGGGGGGTGGGGGATGTTCCCCTTCCCTCTCTAGCCTCAGTGCTAGAATAGGAGGATTTGGAATCTCTCAGAATTGCTTGGGGCAACAATTGGGGCTGTTCTGGTCAGGGCAAGAGTTGATTTGTACCATCGTTATGGCATGTAGAGGCTACATGTAATGGGGAGTGTAATTGTTCCTTTCCATGTTTGTGGAAATATTCCATCCATGAAGGGGTATTTAAGCAGGCCCAGTGAACAGAGGGAAAAAGGAATGGTATCTCTTTGCCTCCATTACCTGTTAGGAAGCTTGTCCAAGCTGGGTTGCTATTCTTGCTTAGACCTATCCCCATTTTCACTGACATACATTGCAACCCCATACCCCAACACATGGAGTCTTTCTGCATGTCCTGCCAAAATAATTACAAATATTAACATGCCTGGGAAGAAGGAGGTGGAATTAATCCAAGTAAATGTCTGTCTAATTTGCATAGAGTTATTTTGACTGCTGAATCTGCTTTGCAAGTCTTTAATGCAAGATTCCAGGCAGCTTGCCTGTAAAGAGATGTACAGTGAAGACTCCAGTTGAAGGGCATTTTTCCCCAAGCAGTTCTTTCTGTCTTTGCTAGTTCTCTTGTCTTTTTAGAGGTTACTTTTGCATTGTAAAGTGTCACCCGATCATCTTGCTGAAACTTTTTCTCTGTTCTTCCCCCCTCCCCCTTTTAGTGGCATAGTTGGTGACTTTTCAAAAGGTTCTTTATTAGCTGTGTGGCAGTTGGGACACTAATGTGAATTTCTGAGTATCCACCATTGTTCTGAGAAATGATAAAGAACTATTGAAGAGTTTCTTTCCTAATTGTTTGCAGCATAGGAATAATATTTTGCTTTTTCACAGAAAAGGAATTGCGCTGTGAACAGGAAAACGTATGGAAACGTATGGATAACGAGGATGAGAAAATTCAAGACGGTGATGTCGGGGCCCTCTACCTTGAGCAGCTGAAGTGTCACACGTGGTGCAGCGAGAGAATGGATCCTGCAAATTTTAGGTTCCTGCTTTGGAAAGCAATGTCAAAGTTTCCAGACAGAGTAGAGCCCAGATCAAGAGAACTTTCCCCACTTCTCTTAAGGTTTATTAAGTAAGTGACAATTCTCTGTGACGTTGACTCACAGAAATGTAATTTATGAGCCCTGCTTATAAACACTATTGAAAGTATTTTATTACTTCTTATGCAGCTAAAGGATGGTTTTAGCCTTCTGCTGTTGGGGGTGTGTCCACAGGCATTAAAACAAGGTGGTTTATGATTGGAAGTTTCCCAGGTTAAGTGAATGGGACATGATTAGAGCTAAACAATCTCCTGCACGTGATTTTTGTGAGCAAAGATGCATTGAAGAATGGAAGGGTGGCTTGGGAGATGTTTGAGGCACAAGAAACAGCTTGGCCTTTAGCACTGAGGAGGCTTTGGGAGAACCAAAACAAAGGGGTCTGGTTTATGTGGCTGAACTAAACTGGGTAGCCAAAATTTGGAGTACAGATAATGATAAAACATAACTGTATGAACTATAAGGTTGAGATATCTGTGTAAATTGACAGGGAACTACTATAGAGACTTGGAAAGAGAGAAGGGGCAGGGTAACCATAGTAACATGAGGCACTTGAATTTACTTTGGGGGATGATAAAAGGGAGCAAGAGTCAGAGCACCTTGACGACTAACAGAATTTGTAGCAGGGTCTGAGCTTTTATGAGTCACTGCTCACTTTAGATTTGAGGGACAGGAACAGCCAGGAAGTTCAACTAGGAAGAGGTAACAGTATTTTTAATCCCTGATCTCTCTCTCTCTCTCTCTCTCCCCCACCTCTCTTTTAAAGCAATGAATATTATCCTGCAGATTCACTAGTAGCTCCAGCACAAGACCTTAGAAAGAAAGACAGTGGTGGTGGCGAAGGACAAAAAGAATTGCCTTCTGAGGAAATAAATCAAACAGTCATGGAAGAGGATGAGAAGGATGATGAAGGGGATGAGAATCCAACCTCTGGAGAGCTCGCGATTGAAGGGATGCCAAAAAAGAAGACCAGAAAGGCTGCAGGAAAGTAAGGCTGGCAGGGAAGGAAAACAAGTGTTCTACAAATACCAAAGGTCACTGTTGACTGTTGTTTGGCTTCACTCTTATTCCCTCATGTTGTTCTGGATGCCATGTTGGTTTTGTTGCTTTTTTCTGCTTCTCAGAAGATAGAATAGGATGTTCAGATTGTGCGCTGTGAATCAAGCACCAAGAGTTCTTCCAGCATTAGAAAGGGTGGGAAATCTTGGTTGGTTCTGGTTAATCAAAAACGCAGTACACCAAGCCTGCCCTTGTTCTAATAGGACACTTGGGTCTAGCTTCCAGGGCCCATGCGTGAGAGCAAGGCATTTCCTGATCGTGACAAACCCTTGTCTTCAAAATGTCCCTTTTGCTCACTGGGATTTTTAAGATACTGGTAAAATATTTACTAGCAAGATGTTAATGAACGCTTTAGTGAAAGCTTTTCTCTTGACCCTCTGGTCAATTTATCAGATTCATACCACTGTTTTATATAGACCTTAAAACCCAAGTGAAATTATTTTGTACACCCTGCTGTGACTTCTTAGCAGAAGGACTGATTATGAAAGTAATGGTCAACCCTGCATTCTTCAGAGCCACTCTGGATAAATGCTCCAGAGGTTGGACTAGTTAGTGAGCAGTTAAGGTCTATAACAAAATTGGCATCATTTTAACAATAAAGGGCTTCACAGCTACAAAACATGTTACCATTTTAGGCAAACCATTTTGAGCTGTGTTTAGGAAAAGTGATATATAAGTTGATTAAATAAATATGTAGTTTAATATGCAGCGATATTTTCAAGGGAGCAAGATCAGATTCAGCCGCTTCCTCCTGCTTCCACCCAGCCCTCCGTCCAACTCCCACCCCCTACCAAACCACCACATTTCCGCTCCAGTTGTTGTATGTGCCCAGGCAGATATGAGAGACAGACCCCAGAGGTCAGGTGCTTTTTGGAGGAGGGGCCAGATCTTCCACATCCTGGTGGAAGAGCCAGAATGAAGGTGAAAGGAACAAGCTCTAGTTTCTTCAAGTGCCTAGATCTGTGTGTCATCACAAACTGGAGCTTGATGCAAGGCATCCTTTATTGATTCTCAGGCTGCATTCAGCAAGATATCACATGAAAAACTGTGCTCTATATTCCAAAGATAAAATAATGGATCTCAGACTTTTTACTTAAGTCACTTTATCTTAGCACACTGATGAGAGTGTGCTGCAGTCAGTTCAGACATCTTGCGAGAGTGTAAATAAGTTTGACTGGGCTATGGATTGTTTCCCTGGTTATTTAACTTGTATTTAAGAGACGTAACTAACATTTTTCAGACAGATTGTACATGAACCTAAGTAGGGCAGTTGAAGAATTCCTACATTATTGCATGCAGATAATATAATTATTTCATTAACAAAGGTGGTACTAAAGAGAGCTTTACAGGTATTATTTAGATATTGTTTTGAAAAGGAAATGTCTACCAAAATGATTTCCTTTGGAACTGCCTGCCACTCACAAATAGATGAGTGACAGGAGACTATATAATTGAATGAGTTTGCTCATGTAACTATCTGGCAGTTATTTTCAACAACAAATTATGTAGGAAATTGCACCTTGAATCAATCCTACTTAATGCCAAAAGAGAGAGGGGGGCAGTCATAAAATTCCTCTTTATAACAGGAGTGCGGAATATGCCAGGGGCACTCCAGTTATTTGCTCCAGAGATTACTAGTCAGTTTTTATATGCTGCTGTGGGCCTCAGTAAAGTTACGTTAGTGATCAAAGACCGTATAAAGGATATTGACTTTCCAGAAACTTTGGCTATAGGATGCGGTCTCTGCTCTCCCCTACTGTTTGAATTTGCTCCACTGATTCTCCCAGTAATGCGCACATTGCCTGTCAACGTTAACTGCCCCGTTGATTCTGCACGCTCGACATAGCATGCTGTCGTCTGTAATCTTGACAGGAAGACACAATAACATTCTGTCTGTCTTTGCTCTTCCAACCTGTTTGAAACATGGGGTCATGTATTTTTTTCCATAGTAGGCTTTGTATAGACAGGTACACTTGGATTTGTTAGAGCCGCTGCTGGTGGATTAAAAACCGTTCTCTTTGCAGAAGACTCAAAATCTTACTGGTGGGGTTGACCAAAGAACTGGCATTTTTTGACTAAATTTCTCTTCTCTGGAATGAAAATATGGGCTGAATTAACATCCTGTGTATCATCTACTCAGATAATAACCCATAAAGTATTCGTGGTTTTTATGATGCATGCTGAGATTTTCCATAAATGTGTAAGTTTCCCAACCTCCCTCTCACCCCCCCCCTTCTGAATGGTCCATGGGTCATAATAAAAAAGTGAACTAAAGACAGAATCCTGCAGTTGCATTCTGTGCACACGAGGAGAGTAGGAGGGGAGCATGAAGTGAAACAGCAAGCTATTTTTGCATCTGTTGCAGCCAGCCAGAGGTTTGTCATTTATGCCCGAATGCAGCCATGAGAAACAGCTGGCTCAGCTATGGAATGAACCGGATGATAAGCCGTGCTTCCTTGTTTTTCAACAAGCAGCATCTGCTTTTATTGCTGGGAAGTCCACTTACAGCCTCTTTCCTCGTCCACCCCATTTCTTCCTTATCCTGGAAAGGCAGCATGAACTGCCAAGCAAAACAACTCTGCACTTTTTCAGTGTGAAGAAATCACTTTAATAAACTAGTTTAGCTTTATCATTGTTTAATATCATAACAGATATTTCCAGTGATCTAGTTTGCTTTTGTTTTTATTTCAGACAGCTGAAGGTCCACTTGGAAGTATTTGCCAAGTTTTCAAATCCACGTGCGCTGTATTTAGAGCCAAAGCTAAATGAAATATACACGCAGGTAAAATCTATGAGCGCTCTTTATGTTTCATTTAATAATGTGGTTCTTTTGCTCACATCTCAATGAAAGTATGGCTATGGCTTTGCTTGCCTCTCTACTGACTGTCTCCCAAGCCAGGCAGGTCAAAGAGGGATTGGGCCCAGTTGCCCCCAGTGAAAATCATAGGATCATAGTGTTGGAAGGGACCTCATGGGTCAGAGTGAAATAAATGCCTATGGGAAAAAGGCTTCAGAGCACAATACATAGCTTTACATGTTTGCTTAATGTGTAATGGGCTTTAATGGGATTTTTATTGTATATGGAGGTTTGTTGTGTCACCCGGCACTAGACAGCTTGCCATGAGTGGCAGGAAACAAATGCAATAAATAATAATAATAAAATAATAATATTTGGATGACATGGGGGGGCAGGGAGAAGGTGTTTCCAGATCTATGAGGTTCACTTTATTAGAACAGTGATTCTGGGATAGATTGCAACAACAGTAGAGAGCATGACACGACAACCTTGGTATGCCCAATCATTGGCACCTCTAGCAATCAAGGGCTGCAGTTAGACCCTGACCAGAGACCCTGAGGTGTTATCATTGCTTGTGGTGGTCATCACCTGGGTTGGACATTGGGGAGGTAAATGGAGCGGCAGTCGGTAGAGGTCATTTCATTATATTAATGTGGGTCTTGAGGTGCAAATGATTCACAACCTCTCCTTTCATGAGTAGTTTCTCACTGAAAAAGGGTTCTCCTGAGAATTCTGTATATAGATCTAACTTATTGTTTTCTGTAGGAAAAGAACCCTGGTATTTGTTTTAGCGTGCTAAAAGTTATTTGTTGAGTTAGAAATGTATATACTTCTGACTTTTAATATATTGCTTCAGCTCCTGTCCCATCAAGATCAGAATGTGCAAAAAATAGCTCTTGACTGTATTTTGACCTACAAGCATCCACACCTGCTGCCATATAGGTAAGAGACCTCTGTTCTGGCTTGGCTGCTCTCAGTCTTATAGGATTAATATTTTATGTCCAAAAAGCCAAATGTAGATGCACAAGTGTAGAAGCATGTATGTTGTCACTATGTAGACCTATGTCTCCAGCAGACCTATGCATTATTTGTTTTTATCAGTGACTTTGCTGTTAGTGGATGAATTTTCTCCTAAGATATTGTATACTTACAGGGAGAACTTGCAGAGGTTACTGGAAGACAAGAGCTTTAAAGAAGAAATAGTACACTTCAGCATTTCTGAAGAAAACACCATCATCAAACCACAGCACCGACCGGAACTGGTTCCTGTTTTAATGAGGTGGGCTATTTCTTAAAAACTACTTATTAATTTGAAATTAAATCCATGTAGATTGTGGTGGATCTTTTAAAATGAAGTACAAAAAAGAAATTTGTTTCCACAGAGGATTTTCTTTTTAATACTTCCTAAATTTTGCGATGAACATACTGTTCTTTTCCCCTGAGATAATACTGTTTTATTTACTGTTCTGTCAAAATACCAGAAGAATGTTCCTTTTTTCCATTTCATTACATTTCTGCTACAAACCTTGGCCATATTCCTGGGTAATGATAATCCAGATACCGTTTCTAGATGGTGAAATATTTTGTGATCGTTTTAGTTTTGAATGAGCAGATAGGATCATGATTTTGACAATGTAGAAACGTAAGTTAAATCTGTGTAGTTGTTCCTAAGAGAAGTTATCATACTCAACAAATCAGGCCAACTGTATTCAGGTGGGCAGCTTCTGAAAAGCGGATGTAATAACTGTTCTTATGTTTGAAGGATTTTATATGGGCGAATGAGAAATAAAACAGGAAATAAAACACAAGGCAAATCTGCTGCAACGACCCGCATGGCTATTGTTTGGCGATTCCTCGCTGGCTCACTGCCTGAAGAGATCAGAATGTTCCTGGATCTACTTTTTGAGCCTGTGAAACACTTCAGCAATGGTATGCTCACGGATATGCTATGAGATGCCTAGAAAACCAATTTTGGGGAATAGGAACAGGTGGTTGTTGGTTTTAGAAGTACAATGTTAATCAGAGCTTGCAAAGACTTCCTCAAGACAATTGATTTCTTTGCCCAGCTGATGTAAATTATTCCTTGAGTGGGGTCAAAGGTTTATAAAGTCATTTTCTGGAAGGAGAAAGAATTCTCTTAGAACACTAGAACTCAGGAGCACCCATTGTAATGGTTGGGTGGTGGAGTACAAACTTCTTCACACAAATTACTCACTTATAAAAATCACTGCCACAAGATGTAGTGGCCACTAGCTTAGGTAGTCTTAAAAGGAAATCCTGACAAACGTATAGCATGGTTATATCACTGCTCTTAAGTCTGTTTTCTTCTGTGCAAAGAGCACTTAGTTCCTGCTAATGGTCATAATAAAAGTTACCTTGTGCACCCTGCATTGCTTATGTACTCATCTTTTTTTTCCTTCAGGGTTTTTACATCTTCCCTAAAATATGGTGCCTTAGATTGACTATTGTCCTGCAGTTGAAGTCCTAGTGCAGCCTTTCTTAACTATTTTTACCATTGAGAAACCCTTGAAACATTTTTCAGCCTTTGAGACACTCCAGAAGTGATGTGATCATGTAGAATATGGTTGGGAATGCTCACCCAGCTCCCCTTCTCTTCCCCATCATTGGCCATTTTTTGGAGGAGGGGGCAGGTCACCATGACCATATATGGTCATATCACCTAGTAAATGTTTAACAAATGTAAAAATATATTTTAAAAATTAATTCCTACCCATTTGGGAAACTCTTCCAGGGATGTCAAGAAACCCCAGGGTTTCACAGAACCCTTGTTAAGAAAGCCTGCCCTAACGTATTGATAACTTCTATTTCTTAGGAGCCAATCAGCTATATTTAGTTGCACCTATGAGCCAATTAGAGCTGTCTAGATCTCCTGAGCTTTTGGCACCCCTCAAGTAACAAATATATTCAAAAGCCAGCAGCATATCTTTCCTTTATGGATATCAAGAATCATAGGAGGGCATTTACCCCCATGAGGTGCTCCGCCCCTCCATCTGCAATGTAGAGGGCCAATTCAAAAAGATCCCGAAGGCTGAAAGAGCATGTGTATGTGGGTCAAGGGAATCAGAGACGGACATGTTTTCTTTAGGTGTCCACTTTATGTGGTTCACTGCAATAAGATAATTGCTCCCCTTTTGCTTCGGTTTTCTGGAGCAACAGAGGAAGGAGAAATCAAAATGCTCCTCTCAGGGCAACACACTGACATCTCTAAACAGGTAGCTAAATATTGTGCTGTAGCTTGCAAGTTACGTCAAACATATGTTAGCACTGGAAACTTGTCAGGAATTTGGGTAATTTAATTTCTGTTTTTGAAATCATTCCTGTTCAATATTTTAAATTCCCTTCTTCTACAACTTTTTACTTTTTTACTACAACATTGTTCTGGATTTTTAAGTGTTTTTGTATTTGGCTTGGAACCATATATATTAATAATATATATTAATTAATAATTAATAATAATAATAAATAATAAATATAAAAATATATAGTTACGCCTACCCAATATTGAACAGTACCTCCAGTCTCTAATTGGTAACATGACTATACTACTCCTTACATGTATGTTCCTTTATGTAGGATGCTGCCACTCTGCAGTTCTTCAAGCAACAGAAGACCTGGATTTATCACGAGTTCTGCCTCTGGGCCGCCAGCATAGCCTTTTCAGCAGCCTGGATGTACTTCTAAAAAACATGGGACATCTGATCAGCCAGTACCTGCCAGAGATTTTTCAGATTTTACTGTGCATGATGGCAACTGTATCCCACATTCTCCAGCAAAGGGAAAAGGTGAGAAGTGCTCTTCTGCAGATGTATTCTTCCCTTCTGGATTGTAAATTATTAGGATGATGGTTAATAAGCTGTAAAATCACAGTCTGCACTAAAAATCTGTATGCTGACATGGGAATGGCAAATTCCTGAAATATCGCTTTGATGACTTAGCAATGTCTCTAGCTGAAAGGAAAATATTAACTGCAAATATGTGTCTTTAAATGTAGACTGTGTTTGTTTAGACTTGGAACCATTTGAGGGCCAAGTGCAAAAGCATTATTTATTAAAATGTGTTTTGCACACATGCACACAGAGCCATGGCGTTTAACAGGCTAGTTAGAATTCTGGTATAGTTGACTGAGTTCCTTGCCATGTAGATATTATTATTATTATTATTTAATTGCAACTCCCAAACAGAAAAGAAACAGACGATCTAACAATGAGGACCAGTCTAGTACTGAAATGAAATCTTTGGGTGGGATTAATCTTTCCTTTCATTGACATAAACTTCCTAATAAAGGCAAGAGCCTTTCTCAGGTTTTGCAATCAATTTATGCAGCACTTGATCTGTGCTTAGTGCTTTACTATCCCTGTTTTCAGCAGCCACCTATGTACCAGCCCAAGAGAACATAACTCTGCTTGCCAAGGCCTCCCCTGCCAGTGTCTTGCTCTAGTAGCCTACAATAATGAACTAAACCGGCGAGCAAATTTAAATGGTGTACGTTAAGTGCTCATTTCCCATCGGTTACATTAAGCATATTCTGAAAATAGAATGTGGCAAAATGCCCTTTGGCTTCATTAGATGATGGTCTGCAATCTAGCAGTCTTCACTGCTTGGACTTTCGTATGCTGGAGCAGCAGCAGCCAGTGTGTCTAAAACAGAGCAATTCCAGAAAAGCAGCCATGCAAGAACAGATTAGCATATCCATGTAATACAGAACTTGCAGACATTCAGATGCGGGGGGGGGGGGGGGGAGCAGTTATTTGAAAAAACAGCCACTTTGTAAATGAAGTTATCCCGCAACCCTGAGACAAGCAGCAGTAATTCAATAACTTCTGTCTCTTCAAATTCCTTCCAGTATTGCCATCTGTTAGACTTAATTTAACGCTTCATTAGCTAGTGGGTGATAAGGGTCATGGAGGACTGTGAGAAACCTCTTTATTCTACTGGGCACTTTTCTCTATTAATTAGTCATTTATTGCAGACTAACACTCCCAGCAGTGTTAAATTTTTACTTTGTGTAATTCGAAACAGTGTTACGGGCTGACCTTTTCCTGCTGTTCTCTCTTGGGGCTGAATCTGGGTTCTTGTGGGCACAGTCTCCCAACAGGCAAATGGATCTTGACACGTTTAATTGCTGTGTCATTTTAGTAGCAAATTATTTTAAGAGCTGACTGAAGTTTTAAAGGCCTTGCTAGGAGATTCCTGGAAAACCCTTTCCCACCTGTGGCAGGAGGCATCCCAGAGTAGGCTAATCCTCCCACAAGCAGGGCTTATTTGGGGTGGGGGGTGGATTCCCCAGAGCGTGCCCTGCCTGCTTTGCAGAAACAGTATTTCTTTTGGAGCTCTGTGCTCTTTTCCTGCACTGCTGCTACATGCAGTGGGTGTACTGTGCAAAATTTCCTTCCCATGTGTGTCATGGCAAATATTTGCACTGGTTGTGCACCCTTGACAGTGGCATCATGCAACTGAAAGCACATCTTCCTAAGCGACTGTTTCAAATTATTGGCCCTCTGCAAGAATGGGGAAATGACGTGGAGAATAGCTGCCCTGCAGTGCTTTGCTCTTCTTAAAACAAACACACACAAAACAAGCGAGATTCAACTTGATTTGTTTTACAGATTCAGCTGAAGTTCATTAATCCACTGAAAAATTTAAGGAGGCTTGGAGGCAAACTCATAGCAGACTTCTTCTCTGACTTTGAAACATACAACTTCAGTGAGGAAGAAATTGAGGCAGTCTTTCATGCAGTGGTGTGGCCTCAGGTAAGGGCTGTTTGAACTCTCTTGCTTCAGTATGTGCGTCTCGGTGGTAAAGCATCTGCTTTGCACACAGAAGGCCCTGTAGTCTCTGATTTTGTAGACTTTTAGTTTGTAGCACCTGTTGTGCTGATTGGACTCTAAATTTTCTGCCCTCCACATCAGGCGCAATTTTCAGCTGAAAGGCTAAGATAGTAGGTGATACAAAATATCTCTACCTGAGAGCCTCTGCCAGTCAAAGCAAACAATACTCTAAGGCAGCGGTCCTCAACCTTTTTCAGGTTGCGGGCCACTGCCAAGTGTGGGGGGGGAGAGGGCGACCCGGGGCCCCACACATGCACGTTTGCGCTTCCAGCAGGGGTGCAAATGTGTGTGCGCGAACTGCCAGAAGTGCACGTTTGTGCCCCTGACGGGCACAAACATGCATGCGCGGCAGGTCTGCGCATGCACATTTCTGCTGCCAGTATGCCGATGGCTGCACTTCCCTCTCTCCCCCCCTCCCACAGCAAGAAGCTTGCTGGGCCACAAGCTAATCGGCCACTTCGGCGGCCAATTTGCTTGTGGCCTGGCGAGCTTCCTGCTGTGGGGTGGGGAGAGGGAGCAGCGGCCCACTGCCGAAGCTCTCCTGGGCTGCAGACCTGGGGTTGGGGACCACTGCTCTAAGGGACCAATTATCTGACTTGAACATAACTTCATGTGCTCATTGTTAAGAGCAGCAACCTCAAATCTAGAAAGCCAGGTTTTATTCCCCACTCCTCCATATATAACCAGCTGGGTGACCTTAGGCTAGTCACGGTCCTGTTAGAGCTGTTCTCACAGAACAGCTCCATCAGAGCTCTTTTTGCCCCATCTACCTCACAGGGTGTTTGTAGTGGGGAGCGGAAGGGAAAGCAATTGTAAGCCACTTCGAGACTCCTTCAGGTAGTGAAAAGGGGGGTATAAAACCAGCTCTTCTGCTGCTGCTCTGATGTCTGGAGAAATTGGTGAGCAATCCCATTTGTTGTGCTGTAAAGCAGCCCTAAATGGTGACACTTTTCCACCAATTGGTCGGAGAGTCGTTTTCAATGTGTGGGGAGGCAGAAATGAACTGTATTCCACAAGCGCACCATTTGTGTTTGGTTTGTACTATGCTTTTTGCTTTGTAGCTTCTCATACCAAGGAGGTCTCACTAGTTTGCCCTAATTTGATCTTTCTTTATTTTGTTTTCTCAGATAACTAGACTGGCCTCTGAGAGCCAATATTCTCCTACACTTTTACTCAAA
This sequence comes from Paroedura picta, assembly GCF_049243985.1. NCBI lineage: Eukaryota > Metazoa > Chordata > Lepidosauria > Squamata > Gekkonidae > Paroedura > Paroedura picta. The sequence goes on from NC_135373.1 coordinate 95,748,884, forward strand.
ACCATTCATATCTGGAGCAGAAATCCGAGGTACAGTCTTCGTTTCTCAGTTAAATGTATGATTTAACTACACAATTACTTTAAAGTGCACATCTATATATGTGTGCTGATCTTGAAATCCACATATAGTTAAAGTGCTTTCTGCGTTTCAGCTTAAACATATGCATGATTCTTAGCAGTAACTTGTAAATGGATCAATAGTATGTAAATATTAAGGCTGAGCTAAAGTGTCTGTGTTGCAAACTGTTTTGCTCCCCTTCCCAACAAAGGAGCCGTCCCCCCATTTTGATGTTTTCAATAGTGAATGGGATACAAATGAACTGTAGTCATTTAATAAAGGGGCACTAGAATAATTCTCCCTCCTGATACCTCTATGGCCTTACAGCAAGGCCCTTTGCCAAAGTATTTCTTGATTTAAAGTGTAGCCAGCAAGTCAGGAATTTCTTCAACTTTTGGAGAATAGCACCAAGCCAGAATTGTGTGCCTCTGGTGGTTGAAGACTTTGGAAGAATGTTCCTTGGTCACTGAGATTTAAAGTTGTTTTCAAAGCAGCCTGAGAGAGTTTGAGGGAGGAGTCTTGACCTGCCTTCTACAGTGGTAGGTGAGAGACCCCCTAGCTCTTGTCCAGGTCATTTGTGATAATGTGCAGGGAAGAACTAAGTTAAGATGGGTCCATGAGCCTGACCACATCCTTATGCAGTCTATTGTGTAATTAAATATACATTGTAAAGACAAACATATCTTTATTTGCTGCCTCAAGGTACGATGGTAACCACTAGCTTTACATAAGTCAAATTCATGGAGAATAATATTGCCATCAACAGTGATAGTTCAGTGACCGTGAATGGGAAAAAAATTGTCTCTAACTCAACATCTAGAGAACTAAAGTTAACCTCCGTAGATGTCTGTCATTTTTCTTCCACTTTGTCAAGTCTGCATTTCAGGGGAGACACAGAAAGTCGTGTGAAATCTGTTTGACTTGTTGGCTGAAAATACAACTTCGTACAATTCTGCTCATAAGATCTTTACCACATCAGAGTGTAAGACTGGTTAGACACATGAGGGGGGAAGCATGCTGATTCTAGTCAGCGCCTCTGTTTTTGAGTGACTGGAGTACATGGTTGGATTTTATTACTAAAATACCTGGAGACCAGTGCTAGACGGTTGAAAACATGCCAGTACTCTCATTGCTTCCCATCATTGAATGCATTCCGTTATGGTGGAGATCTTAAAAGGTGTGACTTCTAGGAGCAGAAACAACCAAGAGTCACGATCGGTTTACTCCTGTACTTATAAAGATTTCCAAGGATGGTTGGAAATAATCTAACTTGTTCTTCAGCAGGAATTTTGCCATAGTAAATTATGTTTAGCCTTCATTTGTATTTAATTGCTGTTAAGTTCTTCCCTGACTGCTGCCTTTCCTTCAGGTATTTCCCTTTGCTGGCCAAGCAGAAACCTGGATGTCCAGAATGTGATATATTATCCAATGTGTTTGCTCTGCTCTCGGCCAAAAGCCTGTGTGAGGCAACTGCTGGGGTTGTGATGGACGTGGCCGACAGCCTTCTCAACACTCCTGACTTTGAGCCTAGTGGTCAATTGTGCAGCTTGACTGTGACTGACACTGTCTTTGTTGAAGTGGATGAGACGTCTGGAGGTAGGCATGTTCAGGAGTCCGGCTGTGGCAGGTGGACATTTTAAGATTATGGGTGGGACTGAGGCTGGTCATGAGGCTGGAACTGTGGACTATTGTATGTCTGGAAATGTTCCTATAACATAATTATCAACTTGTATGTGAGAAGCCAACTTTCAGATTATGATTTCATAGGTTTAGTTCGCAAAACTCAAGTAATAATTTCAGAAAAATGATGATAAGCAAACCCTATGGACTGATTAGGTGCTGGTTGGCTGTGTTTGTTTCTTGTACCACAGTCTTTCAACAGTCCTGGTTAGTCCTATCAGTAAAAACGTATCGAGCTTCCTAGGAAACGTCACCATTCCTAGCCTGTATTTTCATAGCCTGCACCCAGGACCGTAGAGTTCCTGGAAGTCATATGATGATCTATTTTAACTAACTGTCACCAGCTTCAGCACAAACAATAACTCTTGGGTAGTGATACAAAATACAGTGTCCATCATCCTGTCAGCCTTCTTGATTTGTTAGGCGGGAAACCTCTGGCTGTGCTGGAGATTGAAATGGGAACGTCCTCCAGGCCCAGCCTGTGCTGTATTTCTGAGCCACAACTGGGATATAAATTCAGATATATAATCCACTGTCTTTTGGACATGGTCTTGCTTGTCAAGGAATTCAGAGTGACCTTGAATATGCTGTCATGTAGACAGTGTTTTAAAATAAATGTAAGAATCTCTCTCTTTTTGTCACATGATGCTTTTGTAGCTGGAAAATATATATATATAAATATAGAACACAACTAGCAGAAAATAACCTAACTCAGGGTAGCTTGATTTCTTCAGATCTGGGAAGCTAAGCAGGATTGGCTCTGGTTAGTACATGGGTGAGAGACCACCAAGGAAGTAACCTGGCAACAGTTTCTATTGCCACTCTATTGCTGCACCGATGCTTGGGCATTATTTATTATTTTTTCTGCTGAGAGGACTGCAGTGCCCTTTCACGTTCCCTACTGTTCAGAGAAACACGTTGATGACCTCTCCATTGCAGACCTTCCGAGTGTGGGCGCGAGGCTAGTTCTCCCGCATGTCCCTGCGATCCTCCAATATCTCAGCAAAACTATGACCAATGTGGACAAGGTGAAGAAGAAAAAGTACAGGGCCCAAGTCAGCAAAGAACTCAACATTCTTTCCAAGTAAGTGGGTGCATTGACGCAGTGAGGAGTGGTATATAAATCAAATAAATGAAAATAAAATAAGATTGCAGCTTTATAAAAGGGCCTTTAATGCTAGCCTTGTATTGTCTGCCAAGTATTGTTGAGAAGCTGAATCTGCCAGTGACCCAAGTCGTGATGGCCAGCTTCTTGATGGGTGTGGCCCCCTGGGTGTTATGTGAGGGTCTGTCCCTCACAAATGGAATGGCACATGGTTTGTGACTGAATCACCCTGTTTCCTTCCACGGCACTCTGGACCTTATCCAGTAGCTTCCCTGAAGGTCCTCAAGAGTGGCCTTCAGGGGTCCAGGAGGCTGAAGGTAAAAGGAGTACAGCACCAACAATCCCTTCTGCAAACTCTGCTACTCTCACCATTATATGGTTCTATGCCATTTTCTTTTGGGCTTCTGGCCTGGACCACGACATTTGGACAGCCTTCTCTCCTCCCCTGCCCCTACCATGAACTCTAGCCAGTTCATACATGTGGTGGTGTCACATTTCCTTAGGCTGGTGATTTTCCAGTTTGAATGAAAGGGCACGTGAGACAGAATTATGCATATATCCTATAGCTGGCCTCTTGTGAAGTTGAGGTTATCTCCAATACCCATGCACAGGTAAATTGTGGTGCTCTACTTGGATCGTACATTCCTTCATATTCCATTTCTTCCATGTAAAGTCAGTAGTTTGGATGCAGTGTCACATAATCTGTGTCCACTGGTTTCCCCATCCCTCTGAAGACACCCCCCCTATCATTCCTCAGGCTTCCCTGTTCCCTAGGAGCAGCATTTTGTGGGGTTCACTGAGCTGCTGTAGGAGGCGGGAAGCAAGTGCATATAGGAAGTGACATCCTGCTCCAGTGTGTTTCTGAACTGACCAGTCATTAACCAAGAATAATTTGTTGATGATATTGGCATCCTGTGTTGCGTCTGGTAGCTGTTTTAGTGGCTTCTTCTCAGAACTGGGATTCCTTTAGTTCAATTCTTACATTTAAAACCAGTCCAGACTTCTGAACTGGCCCTTAGAGGACTGGTTGTAGCAACCAAACAGCTGATCCATTGCACTTCTTTGGCCGTTATTATTACTACATTCTTGGGTCTTTTGTAAGAAGAGCATGCATACAATGTACCTTTTATGAAAATATTCACTTAGAACATCATACTTGTAATCTAGATAGTAAACTCAGTATCTGCTGGGAGTGAGTAGGGTCAGTACAGTAATATCCTTGCTTCTGTTTCCTCTAGAATCAGCAAGTTTATAAAGGACAGGAGTCAGAGTGGCATCCTGATTGGCCTCCTGCTCCCCTTTCTTCGCCAGACTAACATTTTGCAGGTAGGTTTTGGTTTATTTAAGTGGATATGGGATTGGTTTCCCGATGGAAACTTTTAAAATAACTATCACAGTCTTCGGTGAAGTGGTAACCATTCTGGGCAGTGTTCTTACATCTGTGTCTTTGGTATTGTTAAAGAAGAGCTAGAGAGGCGTAATGGTTAAGGGCACAGACTAGAACCTCAGAAGTCAACACACCTCTGAACTTGATGCGTGAACTTTGTAATCTGCTGTTCCTGAGCATAAACACCTTCCCCCCTCATCTGCAGTAGTTTCTTTCCAACGTTGTTGTAAGTGTTACTGAAGCTTGATTTAAACATGACATTACCACCTCCACCACAACTGTCTGTGTGTGTAAGACTGAATCTCGTTTGAGCTTCCATGTTGCTTAAAATTGCCTTGACTGTTAGGGAAGTACAAAAAATATACATGGTTAAACTCTGCCATTCTGTCTTTCCTTGGAATAAGAATGGAATGTAATTTGCTCCTTTATTCTTAGAAATACACATTCCACTGTTAATGTAAATTGGCATAAAAAGGAATATCACAAAAAGATACAAACCTGTTTAAAAGTGAATTTTGGAAAAGTAACATTACAAAAAGAGAGATAGATTTAAGGTGGGAAGATGGTTGCATGTTTCAGAAGAAAAGCTCCTACCAATAAGATCCATAGAGCATTCATTCATAAATGCCTAATAAATTGTTTGTTGAAAACTAGAACACTGAAAACTGGAACATTAAGCTTATGTAAGGAGATTGTGCAAATGCAAGCTCTTTTTTAACTGGAGGATTAGTGGAGCTTCGTTTTCCAGAGCTCTTTGTCTTATTGAAGTGTTCCTTTGTTTGTAGAACAATGTGATAAACATCTTATGGTGGTTAACTGTCCACAGACAACTGAATCTTAATCTCTAGTTAATGTATCAGGTGGTTTTAAAGGTATTGCTAGTGGAAGCAAGGAAGGAGGGTTGCGGTGCTTCATTATTTCTTGCTTGATACCTGTGACATATCATGTTTGATATCTGAAGGCTCATTGAGTACTGCATAAAGGCCCTTCTCACAACATTAGCTTCACAACTGTTTCTTTCAGGATACAGAGGTTGACATCTTGGAAACAGTTCGAAATCTGCTGAAGCACTGCCTGAATCCAGCAGGCTTCCTCAAACCTCTGGCAAAACTATTTTCTGTTGTTCAGAACAAACTGTCTCGTCAGACTCTCTGCACAGTTTTCCAGGTATATATATAAACTACAGTTACAGTTTCCATTCATGATGGGCCACCTGTCTCTTCCCACTTTCGCAGTTCAAGCAAAAATGAATTGAGCCTCAAAGAGATTTGATTATGTTCTGATCCAGTTTCTCACTAAGGCTCTGCGACAAGGAGCACAGCAGGGCCTACAGGCCTCTCCAACCTCTACTGTAGGGCGCTTCGGCATCCGGTCTCTCCCCGCGCACTGAAGCCTGCGCCTGCCCCCCTCCCCCCGTGGTGCGGCGCTCGCTGCACCGGGAGAGACTGGCCGATTCAGGCGCTAAAGCGCCAGTGTTCTCCCTCATGAATCTGCTTCTTCCTTTTTTATCCTTCTTCCCATTCTCTTCTCTGCTTGAGCTGACGAGGGTGGAGTGTTCAGAGGGTTTTCCCCCAGGGATACCTGGCACTATGGGGAACCAAGTTTTCATAGCAGACGGCAAAGCATTCCGAAGAGACATCACCAACATACATGACTGAGCAACAAGTGAGGCACAGCTGGGACACAAGATTGGTGTGTTCACAGTTCACAAAACATGGGTGCTTATGGTTGCTTAGTGACCAAAAGGCGTATTGTAAAGTTGAAGAATGTACTGAAAAACAGCAACCAAAATGTTCAGGCAGATGCAGCCACTTATGAAGAAAATTTAAAAGCAAGCAAACCGAAGCTTAGGGAAAAGATGATTCAGGAAGATGATTCCTTTGTGTCATTTCTATTCAGTATAGGAAAAATAGAACAAGTTTCTACAACTGGCTATCTATCGGTCACATTACTGTGCCATTTGTATGTCCCATCGAGTGCAGAAAATGCACAAGTTTCTATTTGGCTCCAGTGTCTAGTCTTCATATGTTTGTGCTGTCTGTGTTTCTTGCTTACTCAGGTGTGATTACCCAGGAAGAGACTTGTACATAAAGTAGCTGTTATTTTCAATTTGTTAAATGTATTTTTAACTAAAGGTCTTTCCCCTCATTTTCTTAAAGACTCTGTCGGATTTGGAGAGTGATTTAAAATACATTACAGACACTGTTCAGGTATGTGATCTTTTCTCTGACGTTTATGTACCATTTTTCATTTTGTAACTTTTTTGTTGAGATCTTAGTAGTTCTTCTGTCTGACTTATTAGTTGAATGCTTTCGATCCACGACATTTGGATGATATTGACTTTGACATCCGTCTGTCAGCGTTTCAAGCTGTTGCTTCTCATATCAAGGAAATGAGAACCGTGGATGTCCACTACCTGATTCCAGTTATGCATAACTGTTTCTACACAATACAGGTGAGAAATACCTGCATGGAAACAAAAATGGCCGTTGTGACTTTGATGATGCACTTTAGAATCTGTTCCATTTTTGCAACTCCTTTATCTTTTTAGGAGCAGTGAAATATTTATTTGCATGCAATCCCAGCATTATAAGAGTTAGCACCCTGGGAAAGAGCCCTGTCTGGAGCCTTGGAGAATCCCTGTTAGTTGGAGGCAGTGTTGGCCAATATAGACTCTACATAAGGCAGCTTCATATGCTCCAGCTTTCTCCCACGAATTCCCATTCATCTCACTATGCTTCCTGTACAAAAGAGCCATAAGCCTCTCCTAGGCATATGTTTTGAGCTTGCATTTTTACCCAGTTAGCATTTAGCTTGTGGCCTACTAGAGGTTCCCTTTGAACAATGGTTTGAAGTTTTTTGCAGCTGGGAACCGGGGAGTAGCTCTATCCTCCATTTTATGGTGGTGGATGGCAATCATCATCTCGTGGTCATTGGTCCAAACAAATATACAGTAATGTACAGCACTCTGTATGTGACTGGGAGCTGTGATTTTCTATTGTCAACTGCTCCACAGTTCCATTTTCCAGTGGTCATGCGTGGGGCAATCTCCATTCTTGGATGGAGCGGCTCCTGTTGGCTGGCAGGTTCACTGATCTTTGTGATTCCTGAAAGGGGAAGGACTTCTCCCACAGACCCCAGTTTTTGGCCTTGCCTCAAGGCAGTAGGAAGTCATTCGCTGCACTTGTTAGAACACCTCAGTTCCATCAATTTAATCTTTAAAATAGCAGGACAGTATTTGTTCATCATGGACAGCTGCACTGCTTGTTGCTATACTTCCATCCTTCCTTCCTTCTCAGGCAGTGCATGTATGAAGGCTTTATGATTTTTGAAGTCTTGAATCAAAACCCAGTTTGCCCTGGGTTTGTGGGGTGGAAACCTGCATTTTGGGTGGCCCAGCAGCTTGGACTTTGCTTCAGGGCTTCTGGAACTCAGTAAGGGGGGGAGAATGCACACATTGGTGACAAGCCAGGTTTGTGCCCATCACACACACAAAAAAAACACAGATTGGTTGGAGACATTGGAATGTAGCTGAGATGTGAGTAAGATTTGACTTCGGCTTTGGCTTTTTTCTTGGAGGAAGGAAAAGGAAGATGGTAAAAGGTGCACAGTAATGTTATGAGTGACGAACATTGACTGGGGATATGATCCCCTTTACAATTGCTTCAAGCTGTTTGGGAGCTGGTTTGGGATTCCTGAGTAATTATATTCATTCACACAATGAGTATTCTCAATGTCATTTTTTTTATCCTTGTTGCTGTCCTTTGTGTCATCAATAATACCTGTATTTCCTCAGTTAGGGGAGATGGCTCTGAGTGACAGTGCCATCCTCTGCTTGAATGGTATTATCAGCTTGTTAGCTGAAATGGACCACAAGGAAGAGGAATTCAAGGAAGTAATCCAGGGCACTCTTCTGGAAGCTTTGAGGAAAGGTCTGAAGAGCAAGACGGAGGTAAATAACCCAGCTCTACATGGTGGTCTGTCTCGGAAGATGGGGTGACTTTCATGCAAGAAGATTGGTTGCATACTACACAGTGGGGTTTACTTCTGAGTAAACATCTGCAGTCACTGCATGCTGGAAAGAGTAATTGCTCCCCACTTTCCAGCTCCTTTGAAGATGAAAGTATCTAGCTCTTTCGAAGGCTGTCCCATCACTTCTGAAGGCAATGAGGGGGAGAGAGTGTTGATGTACAGTAGATCTCAAATGGCTAGAACAGTGGCTTGAATCTCATAGAGAAGAGCCCCACAAACACTTGCTGCATTTAGCTTATATGTGCTGTAGAACAACTGGAAACATTCTGAATTGGGTAGATGGAGCCTACACATGTATAGCTTGTGCCTGCATAGAGGTGCATGATGCATATAGCAAATGCATGCTTGCTTCTGCCTCCTGTCTACATACATTGGTCCTATACCACTGTATCTTGTATGCAAGGGTTACATCTATATTAACTAGCATAAACAGGAGGAAAGGAGATGGAGTGCATTTTCTGGAAAAGAGGTGCTTGACATTGTCCTCTGTACAAAAGAATCCAATGTGGATCCAAGTAGGAAAGTTTATTTTTCATTTGTATTGTTATGTCTTGACTTCTTTTCCCCGTTCCTTGTAGACTGTTCAGCAGGATTACACATCATTACTCTCCTCCTTGATTCAAGCATTCCCCAAACACCCAGAGTTTCAGGACTTGGTCCAGCTGACTGACTGCCATGATCCAGAGATGGACTTTTTTGAAAATATGAAACATATTCAGGTAAAAGGCAATGTCATTCCATACTCATGATCATGGAAATGTAATACTTTGGACTGTGTATAGATATGAAAATCAAAAACCTCTACCTTGTAAAACAAATGCAACTATGAGTTTTACTTATGGTGCCCAACACTCACCAGAACCATGATCACAGGTCCCATAGAAAGGAATAAAAGCAGCCTGTGTCCACTCCCACACCTTTGCACAGATTCTGTGGGGTTTTGCAGAAATTCTGCTGCTTTCCTAGTCAGGCCTCCCCATCAGCCCAGGAGTAATGGTGGCTTGCTGCCACTGGAAATCTTTTTGTACCTGGCCCCGTTGTATGAATTTTTTGATCTATCATTTGAGACCAAGTTCAAAATAAAATGGATTTGATTATCAGTTGTCTTTGTTTCAGCCCTTCAATAGTTGGCTAAATGTTTAGCCCTATGGGAGAGTTGGTTTAGAAATATAATAATCATAACAATTAATGGAATGCTTTTGTGTCTCAGATCCACCGAAGAGCACGAGCGTTGAAGAAACTGGCTAAGCAGATAACTGAAGGGAAAATAATCTTGTCCTCCAAATCTCTTCAGAACTACATTATGCCTTATGCAACAACAACAATTTTTGATGAGAAAATGCTCAAGGTGAGATTTTCAATATAACGGGGGAAAGCTAATTTGGCCATTTCTGCCAACAGTATAGTTGATTTTTATGTCACAGGAGAACTTAGCCTACTTAAAATGAAAAATTGAATACTGGCATTTATTTCAGATTAATTCTTAATATTTTTAGTACCTTCACTGTCTTCTGGAATTGGATTGTTTACATTAAGCCTTTTTCCTCAAGTAACTTTCTAGTGTGGAGTTAAATGTGACAATTAAAAATATTGACTGGCTTTGAAATGCCTTTTTAATGAGGCTTGAATGGACCATAACCTTTGTTAGGATCTGAATTCGGCAGTACTGCCTGTTTAATTCCACAGTGCAATGCAACATCTAAAAATAAACTCTTGTGTACTGGCTAGGCACATGGTTGTGATATTTGGAAGGTGAAACAGTTTTAGACCGGGTGGATTTGAACATCAACAGACATTTTAATATTTAGCAAAAGTTTCATAACGTTACCTTGCTGTTGTCATCACAACATATCAGCAGTGTTGGCTAGTTTACGTGTCCCCAGATTGTCCATGAAAGGAAGAGGTTGAGAGAGTGACTGTTGAGTTTGTGGCCCGGGTGGCAGTTGAGCCAGATTGCTCCTTGATCACAATGGAGCCCTGAACAGAATTATGTCCTCCTCATCCCATTGACTTCAGTGGCATTAGAAGGATGTAGCTCTGCTTAGTCTCTATGCTACACCCAGTATGCTTTGCTGGCTTAGGCAGGTTCCTGTATAGCTTGAACCTGAGAAGACTTTGTTTTTTGTTCCGTAGCATGAAAACATGGTAACGGCGTCAGTTGAAATGGTAGGAGCTGTTTGCAGACATCTTTCGTGGTCGGCGTACCTCTATCATTTGAAACATTTCATACACGTCTTGCAGACTGGACAGATCAATCAAAAACTGGGTGTCAGGTGGGGTGAAAGTCACTTTCAGTTTTGCATGTGATTTTATTTCCCTTGACTTCTTGAGGCTTGGGCAAGTTCAGCTTGGATCTCTTTGAACAGCAAGCTCCTGTTCTGTATCACGGGTTGTCCTTGAGAGAACCCTGCAGTCTAATTTCAAATGTTTTGCAGTGAGATGAGCTGTTGTTCGAGAAGAACAAGTCCCACTACCCTCTTGGGTATGCAGAACAAGTTGGGCCATTCTTTAGAGTCTTGCTATTGCTGGTGATGTTTTTTGCCTCAGGCTGCATTTGCATTAGCCCTAATATCCCATCCTGTACACTTCCGTATTTGTTGAATCTAAAGAATGGGTGGTTGTAGCAAGTGCCCAGGCCTTTGCAGGGTAACTGGCTGCCTAGTTCTTGTTCTACTTGTTCACCTTTTAAAAAAATGCTTTTGTGCCATTGGGTATTTGCACAGTAATTAAACCACATGACTGTGCAAACAGGAACAAAGACCCCAAAGGCTGGCACAAGTAGGCACAAAGAAATGATCACTTGCCCCCATCCCAAAATGCATCTGGTGACAGTGGTGTGGCGTTTGTGGCATTTCAGTTCAAAGGTGTGTCTGTATTAAGGGTGGGGGCAGTTTTGAGCACTGCAAATTGAAAGAGATCCCCGCCAATCAGGGCGGGGGTGGGGGACATGTCCATATGTTAATGTTGACTACATTTTTTTCTTGCTTTTGGGTTGTTCAAGCAGCACAAGTCATACATTTGCATGAATTTGTGATAAGAATACCATTTAAACCAGCTAAATGAAATTATGCTGGAAAGTACAGAGTGGGTTTCTGTGTCCTTTTGGTCCAGACTTCATGATCTGTTTTAAAAGTGGGAAGCTTTTGAATACAACTTTTTACTCCTAATCTTTTTGACAGTGTGCTAGTAACGGTGCTGGAAGCATTTCATTTTGACCATGAGGCTCTTGAAAAGCAACTCGAGATGACTGAGAATAAAGGTAAACTTCTCATTTCGGTGCCTGATGTAATGGACAGCCACTGGGCCACAATAAATTTGATAGTGATTCTAATGTTTTTGGTAGTGAAAAGCAGGTTATATTAAAAAGCTGTTTTATTCCATTTGTGTTTGATGAACATTAATTTACTAATTATTATTAAACACTATAAAATGGGATCATATTGCTGAAAGTTACAAATCCTCCATTAGGCTTTGGTGCAATCCGTAATGGCTATTGTGACATCTTTGTGAAGAACTTCTTTCTTATTCCAAAATAATCACAGTTTTTTTAAGTATGTGAAGCTGCCATATACTGAGTAAAACCATTGGTCCGTCTAGCTTAATAGTATTGTCTGCTCTGACTGACAGCTGGTTTTCGGGGTCTTCCACAACATCTGTCACCAGAGATCTTTGGAATTCATGAGGCCCCAGGCTACATTCTGACATCTCCAGTTGAACTCAGTGAATGAGCTATGTCTTCCTCACCTCCCCAGCAGATGTCAGAGTCATGGATGCTGAGGCTGAAGTGGAGAATGAAGCTCTGGAGATGGAACTGAGTGATGGAGAGGATGGTCAAGACCTTACCGAGAACCTTTCAGAGGGTGCTGATAAGCAGAAGGAGCTCAACGGTTCTCTGCCTAATCAGCTTGGTAACAGAGAAAATGAGGACTGCCCGAAAGCTACAAAGGCCATCTCCATCCTACCTAGGAATAAGGAAGACCTGGAATGTCTGATTAAACATATTCAAGAAACAGTAACTGGGAACATCTTGCCGAAGTTGCACAGGTGTCTCATTGCAAAGGTGAATTTCTATGATTTAAATATATCTTGACTTTAAGTGGCTGAAGTTCTGGTGGTCATATAAGATATGAAGGTTTCCAGAGCGTCCCCCCACCGGACTCAAACTCACCAGCAAATGTGACTTGGAGGAAAGGCTGTTAGATTTTGTGTTGAGCTTGCCACCACGATTGATCTATACTTTGGTGAATAACATCCAACTATCCATCCACTCAGCAGCAATGGAGGCCCACGAAGTAGCCCTGGCTGCAAGCCAGCAATGCCATTTTTGTGGGTAGAACCTCTGTATCTTCTCAGAAGGAAGGTGTTTAGAATTCCCAATTGGTGCAATCCCAAAGTGAAAAAATATGAGTTACTCACACCTTTTCCCATGACTCCCATGAAAGGCAAAATTTTCTTGCATGATATCTATGGGTCAAAAATGGTGGCCTTGCTTGGCTTCCTACTAACTTCCTCTTACTATAAAAAGAAAATTAAATTCTCTGGTTCAAGGTGATTTTCCCCATATATGCATATACATTATTGTTCATAGGAATAACCATATTTGGGTGCCAAACTGTGCCTAAAAGCCTATAGGAGTCTGGGTGATTCCAGGGACATGGGAGGCAGTGCTTTCAGCAGTGGTCTGACATCACTTCTGTAAAAAACCAGAAACTAAGTCAGCCCTCTCTAGGAATTTCTGGAAACTCTGTGGTTTTACCATAGAGTCCCCAGCAATTCCTAGAGAGGATTGAGGTCACTTCTGGATTTTTCATGGAAATGACATTACACAGCCAGTGATTGTTTTTACAAAATTCTCCTGTTGACTGCTGATGTGGTGGCAAGCAGTGGGTGTTGGAGGCGGGAGATTTGCCAGCCACAGTGGGCATATGACAACTTTCAGCTGTGATTATCCAATTCTTTTTTATCTGAAAATAGAGCATGTGCCTTCTCCATCTCTTCCCTCCCGCCCCCCCTGCCACGTACCATATCCCTGTATCACTGAAAGCTTTTATAAATGTCAGATTTAATTGACTGGATATGTTTAGCCTGCATGTTTCTGAAGAATCTGTTACTAAAAATGTAACTTCAGCAGCTAGCACAGCTTTCCTGTTTAGCCATAGGTCTAAGGCTGCTGTGCAACATGAGGTGTCAGTCAGATTCTCTAGTAATTAATTTTGAGGAGGTCTGTCATTGAATCTTGCAGGTAAAAAGAGATGAAGAGCACAAGCTTGTGAAATCCAAAGTTGTGAATGATGAAGAGGTGGTACGGGTGCCTCTGGCTTTTGCAATGGTCAAGCTGATGCAGTCTCTCCCAAAAGATGTCATGGAAGAAAATTTGCCAAGGTATCCTCTTCTCTCAGGAATGTTAATTCTGTTGGAGTTAAGCAGTAGAAATACAGCATGCTGCTAACTTCCTAAAGAGCAACCGTAGAGTAATCCTGAACAGCAGCCCTGCCCAGTTCAGTGTATGTTCAGTTCTCCTCTGTTTGACTTCTCTGGTGATTTTTGCCCTTCTTTGTTTCCAGCATCTTCCTGAAGGTCTGTTCTCTTCTGAGAAACAGAGCACAGGAAATTCGGGACATTGCTCGTAACACCCTGATGAAAATGATGGAGGCTTTGGGAGCACACTACTTCCAGTACATCTTAAAAGAGATGCAGTCGATCCTTGTTCATGGCTATCAAGTACAGTCCTGGTTTTCTTCTTCCTTGAAATTCTTGATCAGAGAGGGAGGAATTCACCGGGCAACTCAGAACTGTTGCTTTCTTGGCTGGGTAGATCACACTGTAGAGAGGGACAGAATCCTGAAAGGGGTGAGGAAAAGTTGTGCGTGGAGATACAACCCTAAGGCAGTTGGAGCCTTCCTCCTATAGCTGTCAAAACATGGTTTGTTTGAACACCTTTTAGCAGAGGGTCTTCTTTGGCCCTGCTGCTCCTCCACTTCAACAACAGATCTGGGAAGAAGTGTGGCTAATGCTGTGTTTCCTGTGTGGGCCTGAAGAAGAGGATCAGAGATACCTTGTTCTTTTCTCCTTTGTAATGGCAACCTTTGCTTGCTGACTCAGTCCAAGGATCCCAATTGATACTGAGTTCGAAGGTAGACTAAATTTAGAAGTCAGGGTTGGCCAGAAGTTAGAGAAATGCTGGTTTATACAGCTGGTTGACTTTGTAGTTAGCAATTCTGAAACTGCTCAGAATGATGTTGCCATCATCCGTATTCCAGCTCAGTGATGCTTCTGTGCTCTCTTTCCACCGAACAGCCTGAAAGTAATTTGATTTCTTCTCCTTGTGTAGGTTCATGTGCTGACATTCACTGTCCACCTCTTGCTGAAAGGCCTTGCCAGTCATAAGCTTCTTGTTGGTGATTTAGATCCCTGCTTAGACCTTATGATTGAGGTAAGTTACTCAGAACTGGTGCTTGGCAGCCGTGTCAGGTGCGAAAGGAGTCTTTGTTTTGGAGGCGTGAACTGCTGGCTTGAGCTTACAACCCCAAGTTTCCTGATGCTGGGGGTTATTTTTTGTTTTGTTTTGGGTGAGATCATCCTTCATCATGGAGCCCAGATTAGTAATAAAAGAAACAGGTGGAATGTTTTCCTCTTTCAAACTAAGTTTTGCAGTCTCTGGTTCTGCTGATCAGGTCTTGAGTTGGGATCACAAGGTGCACTTTTGTAAGGGGTTCTGCGTCTCCCATTTATGGAAAGGCTCTTGGGTGCCTTGTCCTGGAACACTGCCTAAGACTAATTAAAGTAAACGGCAAGGCAGCCTGCTTGCACAAGAGCTTGCGTAACCTCTGGCATAGGTAGAAGTCTGAGAACTGCTACAGAGACTACTTAATTATAGTCCTGGGTGAACATTTGTGCAAGTGATTGCAAAACAATGCCAGCAGATTCCCCTCCCCTACAGCTCTTTCAGCCCAGGCCTCTGCTCTTGAGTTAATTTGGGTGAACTGGGATGGTTACAGCTCTATTTACCTGTGGCATTTTTTTCCTGTCTTGCCCTCCTTCCAAGAAGCTTTTGGATGGTAGGTAAGGGTGGGGAGGTGTAACTAGCCCAAGGTCACCCAGTGAGCTTCATGGCTTAGGATCTGAACCCATGTCTCCCCAGTCTGACTGTGAAATCATTCTACCACACTGACTATTGGCTTTCTATAAAGTCACCAGATATCCTGGTTCAGGAGCTGACCGCTTTCATGAGCTGGAGACTCTGTGTGGTCCTCCTCCCCCCTGAACGTCCTTTTCTGATCTTCTTTTCCTTCAGTGAGAGGGGATTCAGATCAAAGCGTTAAACTTTTGGTGCTGATGGCCTGTGTCCAACCTCATAGTTGCAAAGCCTCAAGGGCACTTACATTTTTGTAGAAGGCAGTGCAATTTCTAATCATTTCTACTCTCCTACTTCAGCCACTGAATCTCCCTCGATTTTCTTTTTTGATGCTGAGTGGGGCCTCAGGAAGTACAGAGGGGCAAAGGGAAGGAGTGGGAATCAGAAGAATTTGCTGTCCTCTCATCCAGAAAAGTGCCCTTAAGATTGCATTGTGTGTGGCTAGATACAGACAAGTATATTCAGCCGTGGATATGAGGAAACAATCGCTGCCCTTCTACTGCTAACTGTCCCATATCTTTTGACAAGATTTTCAATCATGAACTGTTTGGTGAGGTTGCTGAAGAGAAGGAAGTGAAGGGCATTGTTTCCAAAGCCATGGAAGCTCGCAGAAGCAAGAGTTACGATTCCTATGAAATTCTTGCCAAGTATGTCGGAAAGGACCGTGTGACTAAGCTTATTCTTCCATTAAAAGAGGTAAGAGTCTACAATTGATCTTCAGTGGGGTGCCAGACATAGGAGCTTCTGCAGTGAGTGTCCTTACCTTTATTGCTCTGGCAGTTCAGAGATTTAGAGATCAGGACTGTGATCTCATAGCCCAGAGTGCTTCTTATGGGCTTGGCCAATGGCAGAGCCAACTATTAGTACCACTTTCAACACAGCTCCCTGTCCCACACCTACTCCTGTCCATGAACAGCCTGTGGCTACTCAAGAATTCTCTTGCCTCGGTTGCTGATGTCATTAGCCTTGCCCTCAGGACATTCAGGGGAGCCTGGTGGAGCATTCATTTTGAGTTTCAGTTCCTTGAATGACTCCCTGCTTGCTGCCATTCACCTTTCATATAAATTAAAATTTAAATCAAAAGATAACCTAGGTTTAGGATTTAAAATCAATTAGTTAAAAGCTGCTCCCTTTTCCCAAAGTTTAAAACCTACTGTGTGTGTGAGCTGATGCAGGATTTGTGTGTGGCATTATTTCATTTGAGGAGACCTGCTTGAGGTAGCCCTCAAAATAAAAAGGAGGGATAGGTAATGCTGTGCCTTTTTGGCTTGTGCAGCAGTTTCAGCATGTGCAGCAGTGGGCAGGCTAAGTATGGCCATCCATCCATCCTCCAATTCTTCCAAGAGCTAGTTTGGTGTGGTGGTTAGGAGTGTGAACTTCTAATCTGGCATGCCAGGTTCGATTCTGCGCTCTCCCACATGCTGCCAGCTGGATGACCTTGAGCTCACCATGGGGCTGATAAAGCTGTTCTGACCGAGCAGTGATATCAGGGCTCTCTCAGCCTCACCCACCCCACAGGGTGTCTGTTGTGGGGAGAGGAAAGGGAAGGCGAATGTAAGCCGCTTTGAGACTCCTTCAGGGAGAGAAAAGCGGCATATAAGAACCAACTCTTCTTCAAGGAACTCAAGGTGGTTGGTGGGCATTCTCCCCTTCCCCATTTGCCTTCACGACATCCATCAGAGGGTAGGTTAGGCGGTGAGACAGCAAGGTTAGGCATGGAGGGTTGCGACTGAATGCAGACCTGAACTTTGAACTCCCGAGTGCAAGCCTACTCCTCCCTAATCACCAGATCCGTTTAGACTCCGGAGTGTTAAGGTGATGTGGGGGATGTTGACTTCTTGCAGGTTTTAGAGAATACTACAAGTTTAAAGATGTCCCGGAAGGTGCATGAGACTCTACGCCGCGTTGTGTCTGGATTGGTCATGAACACAGCAATGACTGCCGAATGTATCCTTCTGCTGAGCCATGGCCTGATTAGTGAAAATCTGCCACTAATAACAGAGAAAGCAAGGCAAGTCTAGCAGGAGTCACGGCTTTTTATAAAGTCAAACTTCTTTTCATTTACTTTCTTGAACCACTCCTTAAATTGTGATGTAATGCCTTTTAAATATATATTGATATATAGAGGGAAGTCACCGTAAGTACAGCCAATGCGATAAATCCCACGCACACCTCCCCTCCTCCAGCCCAACTTTTACTTCTGTTATTTCTGGTGCAGCCATGTTAAAGCTAAATCATTTATTTATTTAAATTTATAGCCTGCCCTTTCCACCAAGGTTCCTTTTTCCTTGAGCAAGTGAGCAGTAATCTGCTGGATCTTGAGTGCCCAAGACATGTGGGGCTTGATTCAGGCATGTGAGTCATGCTCCTCAGCATCCTCCTCCTGGTTCCTTCTCTTGCTTCTTGGTTCATGTAAACAGTTGCTTGCTGTGCTCTTCAAACTGGGGGAAGCAGTTCTGTATGCAGATTGGGGTTTACATTTAAACCAGGCCCCATGTTTCCTTGATGTGGACATATGGCAAACTGTGGCTTACTTACAGGCAGCGAGAGAGGAGATCCGAGCAGACAAGGCGAGGAAGAGGGAGGAGGTTCTGCCCGAGCACAAAGCACAGCCCTCAGTGTGAGGGTCAGAGTTTCACTTTGGCCCCAAAAGGTGCCATTAATAATCTCTTATTCCAAAGCACTTTTACTGAAGTCGCTGAGATTACTCGGAAATAATCACTTGGACCTATTCTCAGGCATTCGTGAGAAGTTCGGCCCCAATTTGTTTGGGCAGCAGAGAGATGGGGGGGGGGCAGTATCTTTATTGGCTCAGAGTGGCATAGCAAGGATTTGCTTTACCTTCCCTTATCAATGCTTGTTTTCAGAACAAAAGCCCCAGCTCCTCTGGATCCTCGCTTGCAACCTGAGAGTTGCCTCTTACTTCCACCGCCTCCAGTTCGAGGAGGGCAAAAAGCGCCAGTGAGCAGCCGGACAAACATGCACATTTTGGTTGAGTCGGGGTTACGGGTAAGGAGCATACCAGACATTTCAGCAGAAGCTCTTGTCTGATGTAATGTAGGCAGACATTCGCCTCTGACTTATGAGCTGGATCTCACAGATCAGTTCACCTAGTGAAGGTGCTTTTCTGTGGCAGACGGGAACTGGAGAAAAGCATCTCTAGTAGTGGAATACATCTCTGCTAGTTGTTACTTTTCTAATAACCGGATGGGTGATAGCGTGTGGGGGGAGGAGAGGAACTGTACTCCCTTGGGCACGATAGTCATGCCCTACCTCACTGCATAATTTACTCTGAAAACTGGCTGTGCCATTATGACCTCTCATTCTTCATCCTCACATCTGAGGTAGTAAGTAGTTTAGTGTGGGGATATTCATCATTTTATAGGTCATTCCTCCCCTGGGGAGGGGGACTTTCTGAGGTTTCTTTTCAAGTTGGCAGCATAAGCAGCCCAGATATGTACCTATATGTGTATAAGGGCTGTATCCCCTTGCATCCCCTTTGCCTGCCTGTAAGGCCCCTTGTTGAGATCACGGCTACATTTCCAAGACATAATTGAAGACTCTTCTCATATTAAATTACTTTCGTGCAGCCTCCGGCTTTTGTAACCTGAACGTTCCCTTGTTTTCATTTGAGTGTGTGTGTTTAATGCCTTGGCTTTCTTTGCTGTGCAGTTGCTCCACATGAGTTTGAAGAGGTCCAAAATAAATTCTTCAGATGGGCATGTTCTAGAAATGCTGGATCCCTTTGTACAGCTGCTGATCAGCTGCCTTCAGTCCACAGATGTTAAGGTAGGATTCTGAAATTAGGTGGAATGGGTTGTCTGCAGTGCAAAGGCTGAAGTTCTCCCCGGGCTCTTTGCTTTATGCTGCCAATAAAGTAAATAAAGAAATTGGGAGAATTCCCACCTTTTGCCTACTGATTGCTTAGATGCCAGCTTAGATAACAGAACAAGCCTGAGTCGGCTGTCTGGCTCCATTTAAATATATTTCTAACCGTTATGGTTGCGGAGAAGAATACAGAAGATAAAGTCACTGGTACAATTTTCACTGGGTAACCAGAGTGTCATGAACCCCAGTTCATGCCCCCTGTTTTGGTATCAGTCTCCTGGTCTCCTCCTGGTCGGTTGTCATAAAACCATAAATCCCTTTGCTGGTTCCTGGCCTCCTCTGCATTCCAAAGTTGTTCTCAGTGGGGCTCCCTTGCTTTGCGGGGACCTTGCCTGTCTTGCTGGAGATTCAACAGAAGTAACAGTTCAGATCAAAGCTGGGCCATCTGGTTCGTCTGGGAACTTTGCATCTCACCTTTCCCGCCTTCCTGGACCCTCATGCCCCCTCCCCTGCTTGGTCACCCCTATAACTACATCCTAATGTCTATTGTGCCTTTGTCTCTGCCAAGGCGTTTGCTCAATGAGTCTTGGCATGCATTAGCCTTTTGTATTGTTCTGTTTAATAAAGACTTTCTTTTGGATCTTCACTCTGCCTGAGATCTGGGAAGCTTCTTTATCACGGATTCTACTAGCTAACCTCTGCCTGATTCCTGACACAGAGTGCTTTTCTCTGCATCAGGGAATAACGACACTTCTATTTCAAGGCCTTCACATTTTGTCCTTAGGTGCAGACCCTGGTGTAAACTGCATTTTAGGCAGTAATAATGAACAAAAATGTTTGGAATTCCTTGCAATATAAATGGAAGTGTGTTTGTATGTTGTGTGTGTTGGGGGGAAGAATGTTAATTCTGTTGGAGTGGCCAAAGGCAAGATAGGCAGCAGCTGCAAGAGCCTGACTGGAATGACTGCCCCTCCCCTTCTCTCCTAGGTGGTCACAGGTGCTCTGCAGTCCCTTTTATGGATCTTAAAGTTTCCTCTGCCAGCTGTAGAAGCAAACATGGAGCAGCTGATCAAGCATCTGTTCCTCCTGCTGAAGGACTTTGCCAAACCAGGAGCAGCCAAGGGCCAGAATTTCCATTTGGTCGTAAATTGTTTCAAAGTAAGTTTTAATCGATTTTCGCTCCAAATCCATTGGCCTGCAAGAAGCAGCAGAAGTGTGGATAATTTGTGGAGTGGAAGAGTCTTCAGGGGTTAGGTTTAAAAAAAAAACCTTCAATTTTGTGGACTGTGCAGAACATCACCCGGATATAATTACACTTTTTCTGATTTGCAGTGTGTGTCTCTGCTTGTGAGGAACACGAAGAGTCACCTAACAGATAAACAACTTCAAGTATTGCTTGGATACGCGGAAGAAGATATCTATGACTCTTTACGACAAACCACTGCTTTTGGGCTCTTGAAGGTATTACACCATACCAGATTTTGTTTAAATATTTGTTTCTTCAAGTTGAAATGAAGCCAAATCTCACTTGAGCTGAGCATTGTGCCCTAAATACAGCTTGGGTGTCTTATATTTTTAATGTGCATTTTGAGGAATTAAAATTGCCTGTGGTTGAGGAAAGGGTCTTCTGAGTAGGAAGGGAGACCTCAGAGAGTGGAATTCATGATCCTGGTTCAAAACAAGCTCTGTATGGAAGAGGGCCTGAATACTGTCTTTTATTATTATTCATTATTACCATATTTTAACATGATTTTTCTCAAAGGCTCAGGGGAGGTAATTACATATGAATTTAAAAGTTCTACAATTGAAACAGAAATCTTAACCTTAAATTATGTAAAATACAGCCTTCTAAAAATAGAAAAAGCACAAAACAATACTGGCTCCCTTTCTGATGGAGATGGATGGAAAATAATATACAAAATATTGCTTGTCAGTCGGCATTTTTATCTGGGCTTAGGCAGAGAGGTCAGGTAGTATTTTAATGTTCTTCCAGGCCTTAACCATAGGCCCAATGGAACAGCTCTGCAGAACTGTTTTAAGATACTGCAGGGCCCTGATTTCACCAGGCTGTGTGTCATCCTGTTGTGCCAGCTTAAACATGGAACTTTTTCTTTCTTTCAGTTTATCACTTGCATGACAGTTAGCAGGTACCCTGTGGGCCCAGGGGACACGGGTCCACATATAATTCATGGCTGAGAGTCTTAATTTCCTCAGGTAGATAAGGTGCTGTAGTGATACTTCTGGTTCTCCACAAACATTTCAAGATATGTAAAAATCATGTAAAACCTGTGAAATAGTGTAAGTTGTTTTGCATTTGCAACGAGTAGAGAGAAAAGTTACCTTGACTCACATTTGTTTCTCTTTTGTTTCTAGGCTATATTATCCAGAAAACTGATTGTGCCTGAAATTGATGGAGTCATGCAGAAAGTTGCAAACTTTGCCATCACAGGACAAAGTGAGCAAGTTCGAATCCAGTGCAGACAGGTTTGTAGAAATTAAAGGTCCCCTCCCCCACAGTTGTTTTTATTCTTAGACCTGTTCCTAAAAGGTCCATTAGTAATAACATTAGCAGCAGTGTATATCATTTTAACAGATATCTTTTTGTCATGGCTGCAGAGTTTGTTGCAGGAACTGATTAAGATACTGCACTTAGTGTAGTGTTTAGTTAATGGATTCAACTTGGTTTACACCCAGGTAAACTACTTTTAACTTGACCTGGACATAAGCAGGGCTTACAGCAGAAGGCATTTGATTTTGAACACAGTTTTTACCCTGAAGCAATGGCTCTTAGGGTAACTGCTGGCAATTGGCTGTCTAGCACAGAGGTCTTGGGTAGGTTGTAGAACTCCCACCTGCTAGGTCTTGTATCTTCAGCTGTCCATTTCTGCTCCTGTTGGGAAGGACCAGCAGCTTCTCTTGGTGCTTGTCCTGTGTTTTCAGACTCTTGCCTTGCCTTGACAGTGATGAGGTCATAATTCTGGCTCACCATCCTGTCACTTGACTTTTGATGTCTTGTCCTTACAACCTGGGAACTAAAGGTGGGGGCAGTCTGCTGTAATGTAATCCATGTGAAGTGAAGGCTCCCTGTGGAAGAGATGCTTCACTGCTACAATGCTGTAATGTAGACAGCTATGTAGAGATGTGTCTTTAGCAGCAGGAAGCTGACTTCTGGCACCCAGTGTCACATAGTTGTTAAAAGAATGAGCAGTGATCTTGGGAATTCATTGGTTCAGGTGTTGCCTCAGCCACAAAGTAATTAGATGGTGCTAGGCAAACCACTTTCTCGCTCTCTTCTAGCATGCCTTGTAGGGTTGTTGTACAAATTTAAGTGATGTGGATGAAATGCTTTAATCACTGGAGGGGCTAGAAAAATGTTATATATAATTTTTTTCACAGAAATAATTTTGCTTGCCTTACTCCCACCAGATTTACCTGAAATATATTCTTGATTATCCCCTTGGTAAAAAATTGAAACCCAACTTAGAGTACATCTTTGCTCAGCTGAAGTAAGTACACAGAGAATGTTGAAAGTATAATTATCAACAAAGAGAGAATGCAAAACTGACACTTTCTCACTGGCTTGGATGGGGGTCTCTTCTGGCCATGGACTATTTGGGATCATTCAGGCCCAAGACCTCAAAATAAAACCCCAGCAATATCAGAAGGAAATGAAAATGCCTGAACTGCATAAACAAATGGGAGACATTGGGGTGAAATGCAGAGTTCCATTTCAGAAGTTATTTCCACCTGTAGAAGGGAAGTGTCGTGCCTCCCTCCTTCCGCTGTAGCTCTTGGAGCTCTCCAGATATAGCTGCTCTTGAGACAGACAGCTTGACAGGCAATTAGCCTTCTGCAGTGAGAAAAGGACTAGGGGGAAATCACCTCCCACTCCCAATTTTGCTGAGGGAAGCTGGATCCAACCCATGAACTCTGCCAAGACTTTCACATCTACTTGAGTTTGAGCATCAGGAGCCATTCCCTTCCATCCACAAAACTTTCCGTGGAGCAGAGGAAAAACAATTATGGCCTTTTTGTACCCACCGTTCTCCTTTTGTAAATATGTTCACAGTGTATACCTTTGGTATGCCGGGAGGTTCTTGCATCACAGTTATGAGCAAAACTTCACGTGTTTAACTTTCCCTTCCAATGTCCCTGTCAAAGGGAGAAGAAAATCCCAAGAGCCAGCATGGTGGACCCTAATCTGGAGAGCCCAGTCTGATTCCTCACTCCTCCACATGCAGCCAGCTGAGTGATCTTGGGCTAGTCACAGTTTCCTTAGGGCTGTTCTTGCAGAGCAGTTCTGTTAGAGCTCCTTCATCCCCACCTTCCGCACAGGATGCCTGTTGTGAGACAAGGAAGGGAAAGGTGTTTGTAAGCCACTTGGGGATTCCTTCAGATAGTGTAAAGTGGGGTATAAAAAACATCTTGCCAAACAAGGATAGGAAAGTATTTTTAAAAGTGTGTTTTATATA
Organism: Paroedura picta; assembly: GCF_049243985.1. Classification (NCBI taxonomy): domain Eukaryota; kingdom Metazoa; phylum Chordata; class Lepidosauria; order Squamata; family Gekkonidae; genus Paroedura; species Paroedura picta. The sequence goes on from NC_135373.1 coordinate 95,772,580, forward strand.
GTATATATTTAATGTTTGAGGTGCTGTAGTGAAAATGTATGTATTTCTAACTATTTTTGAAGACACTAACCCGGGGTAGTCAAACTGCGGCCCTCCAGATGTCCATGGACTACAATTCCCAGAAGCCCCTGCCAGCGAACGCTGGCAGGGACTTCTGGGAATTGTAGTCCATGGACATCTGGAGGGCCGCAGTTTGACTACCCCTGCACTAACCAAACTGCACTGTTAATTATCTCACCATAGTTATGAATATGAGACAGGAAGGGAATCTGCACTGGAAATGATTGCTTCCATCTTTGAAATGTTCCCTCAGGTAATACTGCATTTAAATCCATGCATGTGGTATTTAATATTTGACCTCCTTAGGAGTCACTCCTGTTGAGTTCGGTAAGGGTTAAGATTCATAGGTTGTAATGGGGGTGCGGTAATTTGGTTAATGGGTTGCATGTAGTAAGGCTAGTTCTTTGTTAAACCATCCAGTCCTCTCAGCTCATTAGCAGTGGATGAGAGTTGATATTCTCAAGCCCAGGTCCCTGACTTGATACCTTTGGCTCATGAGCTGTGAGGTACAGCCTCTGCCATTTCTGCTTCAACCTGGGCAGGCAGCGTTCTATTACAGCCTTAATCATTGAAGGCTAAAGTCTTGGCAGTGCTTCCTTGGATCCCATTGAACTCACTGAAACTTGCTTCTGAGTCATGCTGTCAGCATACAGAGATTGGCCACCCAAAGATCACTGATGCCATCCGTGAGGGGAGGGTGTTAACATCTTCCCCCCCCTTCCCCTGCATCTATGTTTATTCCCTTATTTTCACTTTTTCCTATCCTCCAGGGCTTATTGCATCAATACTGTGGACTGTTCTTTGTGCCGCTTTGTATGATGATAGTCAATGACGACTCAACCAAGTGTAAGAAGATGGCGGCCCTGGCAATCAAGTCACTGCTCTGCAAGCTCAACCCTGAGAAAAGAGACCTGATGTTCTCTCTGGTTGCCTCATGGTTCAAGAGTGAGAAGGTACTGGGCTTTCTGCCATCGTTTGTCTCACCAGGGGCGGTTATGTCAGCTCAGGGTTCCTTTCTGGCTGATCTGTTCCCACGCATGGCAAAGTGGCTGCAATCTTGTAGGGCTGGTTCCAGGTCTGGGGTGTGCTCAGCTAGATGTTGGCCAGTGGTTCCCCTCTCCGGCACAGCCCTGACACCCAAAAAGGTGCTGCTGCTGGTCATTGTGGCTTTTTGCTTGGCCACCCAAGTGAATGGTCAGCTGCTATTGCTTCTGGCTGCTTTACCCTCCTCAGCAGCCATCACTGTTTACTCCGGCTGGCATGTGAGCAGCCATTGCTGCCTGCCCTCTTGTCTAGCAGAGAAGGAGAGAGAAGAAAGGAGGAGACATCACCCTCTCCAGTGGCGGGTCCATTAATACAAGGGGGCAGAGGTCAAGTGGGAAGGCCCAGTGCTGTGGGGGTGGGGTGTCACCACTATACTGGCCCAGAAGAGAAAGGGAATGGTTGTGATGGCAGCACAGCAACAGACACTCCCAAGGCTGCAGGGCCTTGTTTAGGTCAGCAAGGGCACTGACTTTTCCATGGTCATGGTTGCCAACACTAATGGCAAACCCCGGAAATAATAAAATACTGGCCCATGGCTGGGGTGGCAGATTGGACAGCCCTACCCCCTTGCTGCACCGCTCTTAAGACCTCTACCTCACTCATGATGTGAAGATGAATGTTGAATTTGTGAAGCCAGGAGTCTTGCCTCTGCTTCTTCTTAACTTGACACTGTATACAATGGTTTTCTTTTCCTGTAAGTTTTCCTGTAAGAGATTCAGGCTGCCAGACAATTGCAGTCTGTGTTAGCGGCTCCTGTACTTTCGGGTGGAGTCCTTGAACAAAAGCGGCCCCTAATGCCTGTGTGGCTGTTGCAACTGGGCCTGTTATTTGAAAGTGTCATTCAAAAACCTTTGTAAGATGTTCCAGGAATTCACTTGGAGATTCATCTTGGCTTTGTTTACAAGCTCTATTTTTAGTCCCGTCTGCTGCCTTAGGGCAGAATTTAAGCCCTAATCCACCAATTTTGGTCTTGCTTCTGAAAGCTGATGAAAGGGAATAGGCCAGGCAGCTTTTTCTTTTAATGGTTTCAACTTATTTCAAGTACGAATAACTCTCAGCAGTTGTTCACAGTCCTGCTGGTTAGGATTGTAACAGCTGAACCCCACTTCCAACTTTCTTAAGGATTTCATGTCAGGAAAGAAATGAGGCAGAAAGGAATCCTGAAGGTGGAGACGTTCTGTTCTGTTGGAAAGTTTCTAAAGGGAATATATTCTATTTTAGTTTTCGATAAGACTAAAATGTAACTGATTGTAAGCAGTATAATCATGCTTGCTGGCCATTGAAATGTCAATGATATGCTCGTGTGATTATCTCGTGTAGAATTACTGTAACCAGTAAGATTTTGAGATGTGTGTTACTGGAACAATAAGTTATGAAGTGAATATGTATACATTAGAACTGGTCAAATAGTTGCTGGCAACTTCTCCTGCAATTGCTGATTAATAAACATGTTTTTTCAGCCAGAAACTCATTGAACTGAGGTTATTATTCAACAACTGCATAGCATTCCCAGCCCCTGACATCAGCCCTGCAGTGTTGGCCAGAGAAGGCCTGGATGCTGCAACAGGGACATGTAACTCTCCCATGTCTGGCTTGGTTTTGGATGAATCACCACACTTTCCTCGCCCCCCCTCCTCTTTCCCTCGAAGCAAAATCCAGTGGTGCTAGCTGGGAGTTGTGTGTGTTTTCTAACCCTCTACTAACACGATTTTGTCTTTATTGACAGAGTGTGCACAAGAGGCTAGCTGCTCACACTAGTGGTGTGTTTGCTGAAGCTGAGGGAGTGGAATTTGAAAAAAGGCTTGGAACACTTCTCCCTGTTATTGAGAGAGAAATACAGCCTTCGAATTTTGAAGATGTAAGTCATTTAACCAGCAGTGACCTTTATAGAGGAAAGAAAACTAAAAAAATAAGGCCCAGTGATTTTTTATTTAGACTGACTAAAGTGAGAACTGCCCACCTGTTCCTGAAAGGAGGCCGCTAAAGCAATCTAACAAAGTATTTCCTTACATGTTACCTTTCAGAGAAATACCTCTGTAGAACAACTAGAGTATATGCATAATTTTGGACGAAATTGAGACTAGATTTGTGTTAAGGGAACAGATGTCATCCATGCATAGTTTTTCCAAAAATGATTATGAGAAATTGAGAAGGCAGATTATGTGTGTTTTTTTCCAATATATATTTTGCATCCTTAGGATTGCTGCTTAAGTAATATTTGCCTCCACGTGGCAGCATCTCTAAGCCTCCGATTCTCGACTATAATTTCTTAATAAGGTTTTCTATGTTTTACAGGTTAGAGATGAGGCCGAAGAAAAGGCTGCAGACCGATTGCTGTTCAGTTTCCTTAACTTGTTCATTAAACTGATTAAAGAGTGCAACATTTTTGATTTAAATAAACATACCGAGATTCTGAACAACATTTGGGGTAAGTGTCAGCACGTCCTGCTGTGGCATAGCTAATGGGATTATTGGCACAAAGTACATTTTTTGAAAAGTTATAGCTTGCTTGGACAGAAACTGCACAAAAAAAAGGACTTTTGTTTGTAGTCTTGGTTACAGTTTAAATGCATTCCATCTCTCTGCTTTTTGCAGGACATGTCCAGTCTCATTTATGGTTTCCTCACAGTTGGGTGTGGCTGACTTGTTCTCAGATTTTCGGGTTGTTGTTTGCATCCCACAAGCCAGAAGAACTTGTCAGTAAATGGACCAAAAGAAATCTGGAAAAGAGCCCAGGGGTTGCTGGGAGGACATCTGCCACCGACTTCTTAACAGGAGAACTAGACACAAAGGTCAGCATTACTCTCCTCGAGTGGCCTTTCTTATATGCTGCAGATTTCTGTCTCCCAGTAGGTGGCAGAAACAAACATTGGTTCCCAGGTTATTTGCCTTGTGCCAATGTCTCACGTGGCTTTCTGCTACAGAGGGAAAGCTAGACCACAAGGCCAACACGTTTCATTACAGCCTTCCTGTCTTCTGTCGTTTAGCAATGATTGTGATAAGCGATACACTCCTCTTGTGTTGCTCTCTCACATGAAGCTGCCTTATACTGAGTCAGACCACTGGCCCCTCAAGGTCAGTACTGCTTACTCTAATTGGCAGTTTTTCTCCAGCATCGTGTGTAAAGGTCTTCCACATCACAAATGGACAGAGACCCTGGGGACTGAACTGGAGAATTTCTGCATGCCAGGCTGATGCTCCCCCACTGAGTCATTCCTCCCCTGAAGGAACATCACTCTTTTTTCTCTTTGTTAGATGAAAACGCTTGCTTTGGCTTTCTGCCACCAGCTGAAGTCCAAATTTCTGGATCCATCTCTTGGAGAACAGGTGAGGATTTAAGCAGTTTGTTGTGTATTCCAAAATGGGTAGAAATAATCCACAATTGAGAGACAGAGTTTCTAGGCAGAGAAGATTCATGCTGTCTCCCCACTGGTGGTAATAATAGAATAATAAACTAAACATTTGATAATTTGCTACCTTTAATTTGTACACCAAAAATGTGTTCCCTGAAGTGGGCCAGTTCATCTTGTGTGCTGTTACATTGTATGTAAGGGAGAGCACTAGCACAGGGACAATACTGTTCACAAGGGGATTGATTTTAGGATGGTTAACATTGTATGATTTTATGGGATATTGCTTGTATTTTTTGTGAACCGCCGTGAGCCAGCTTGCTGGGAGCGGTGGTATGCAAGTTTAAATAATAAATAAATAAAGGATACCCACTTTCAGTGATAAGCTTAAGCATTGGCCTAGTGTCAGGTAGGGTCTGAGCCAGGTAATGAGTACTTCACTATAGGATCAGTACAGACACTTGTTGGAAAGTTTGTACTATCCTAAGAGAAAAACCGGAGGTTCTTTTTTCCCCCACCCCTTAACCTCAGCTCCATCCCCTGTGGGATGAATCATGTTTCCTTCCCTGTCATGGAATGGAGACTTACCCAAGTTTCAGGCTGTAATACATTTTTATTGCACGTAACTGGACTGCGGTCGTATTTGAAATTACTTGATCATTTGACTGTTTCTCGGTTACAACTGCCAGTCTGAGAGAGGTGGTATACAAATCGATCCAATAATAAAATAAAATAATTTAAATATCCTCTTTTATTAATAAACAAGGTACTCTGAGAAACACATTTTTCCTTCTTAGGTACACATTCTTGGCTGCAATAAAAGCACCAAGGGTGTGTACTTGGCTATGCCCAAGTTGACAACAACCCAGAAATTAGCTGTGTGTGGGGGGGGGGGGGTGGCAGGGATATCCAAAATGATCCAAAACACTCTCAGATTCTTCGAGTAATCAAAATTTTGTCCCCTAGAACTGCAAAGGAGTTTTGGGCCTTGGGAGAAGCTAATCATCAGACAATTATTGTTTCTGGTACCTTTAAAATGTAAAGGGCCATTATTTTCTGTGGCAGTAGAAAGTCCCAAAATTTTGGGATAACGAGAAGCATGCCCTCCCCAAATCTGGGTCCAAAATTAATGTGAGCATTTTTGAGGTACGCACCCCTAAGTAGCACTGAGTGTTTCTTCCTTGTAGAGGCCCTGGGCCTTCTAGTGTAAGCCAGTTGGGTCAGGGTGTCTGATAAAGCTTCCCCTTTTTCAGCCCACCTCAGTTGTTGAACACATTGGTTCTTGGTTGCCTGACCACCAGATAGGACTGGTGTCCTATCCATGTTTAATTAGGCCTTTTGTTGGTATTTTGAAAAAGGTCAGTCTGACTCTCCACTCCCCATTTCTGTTTAAGGTTGTAAAGAATTTACTGTTCGTAGCCAAAGTACTGTACCTCCTGACACCTGAGCCAGACAAAGACAATGAAATGAATGAGGAAGTATGCTGTGAAACAGAAAGCCAGGAGAATGCTGTTGTGGGTGAAGATGAGAATGAAACTTCAGCTATGGAGGAAAGAGAAGATGAAGAGGCAGAAGAGAAAAGCAAGCCAGCCACTTTACTGTGGGTGATGAAGAGACTCTCTGTAATGGCAAAACGAGAAGCTGCATATTCCCCAAAAGACCCTTTAAAGGTTTGTATGTTTCTCATTCAGGGAACAATTATACCTCTAGCCTCCAGTAATTTATACTCTTGCTGTACCTACAAGTTGAAAGACTAGGGCAAATTGGGTACAAATGTAGTTTACATACAGGTCATCTGTTTAAAGGTCCATCTATCATATGCATAACATGTAGAGATCCTCCCTGTCTCCTAGGCCCATATATAAGAATTAAAGGCAGAGGTGACCTTAGCATCAAGAGGGTAGTGGAATACAGGAGGGGGGACCTCCTGCCCCAGTCCCATTTTACATGGTTCCATCCCAAAGCTGCTTTCCTTTCAAAAGGACATTGAGGCTCTGTTATGTGTATTTAAGCTAAATAACACCGGGAGGCATTTACAGTATTGTTTTGCGTTCAGTCTCTTGACCAGTCATGTTTGTCTTTCCAGAGGACCTGCATCTTTAAGTTCCTTGGTGCCATTGCAGTTGATCTTGGCAAAGACAGGGTGAAACCGTACCTCCCGACAATCATAGCCCCTCTTTACCGAGAGCTCAGTAGCACCTACGCGGAACAAGGTAAGTATTGTTTCACTTGCAAGCGTTTCTCAAGACACTTTTTGACAACAGGCTGCTTTTGAGTGGTGAGGTCTAGCAAAGTGTTTTGAAATAAGGGGGAATCGCCTGCCTTGCATAGTGGGTCCAGAAACCTCCTCTTCATTTTGCAGTGTACAAAGGTTAACACTGAGTTAATTTTTGTGTATGTTCCATGACAATATCTAGTCAGTTGTAATGTTTACAAATCTTTATTCTATTCAAATGCCTGAAGCCAATCTTATATAAAATGTTAATTTCCTTTCTCATTTAATTACTCCTTTGGTCTCTTTCTTTCTTTCTTTCTTTCTTTCTTTCTTTCTTTCTTTCTTTCTTTCTTTCTTTCTTTCTTTCTTTCTTTCTTTCTTTCTTTCTTTCTTTCTTTCTTTCTTTCTTTCTTTCACTATCCCACTTCACAAAAAAAAGGTGTGCCAGTCACATGGTTGGACAGAATGGTGTCAAACAGGCAGGGGAAGCTGTTAGGCTGTTTCCTGATCCAGCAAGCACAAAAATAGAGCCTTGTTTCCAGTTCCCAGGGAAATAGCAGCTTCCTCAAGTTCTTTTGGGCTGCTTTGCATCCCTATATGTTTGCTCCTTGACTGTTTGCAACATTGTGCTCACCATGTGCCACTGGGCCACTGCAAACAGAATTTACCTGTAATTATCTCTCATTTCTACATTCACATTTTCAAGTCAGTTATCTACTTTACATCAAAATCTTGTCAATCTCTATTAGATCCAACTCTGAAGAACCTGTCTCAGGAAATCATAGAACTACTGAAGAAACTAGTTGGCCTGGAGCCCTTTTCAGTTGCATTCGCTTCTGTGCAAAAGCAGGCCAGTCAAAAGAGAGCTGTCCGGAAGAAACAGAGAGCCCTGGAGGTCAGTATGGGAAAAATGAATTGAAGTCCATCTACTTAGAAGAGTTTCTTTGCTAGGAGAATGTATAGCTAAACTGTAGTACAAAAAGTGTGAACCAACATGATTTTTTATTTTTGTCTTCCGGATAGGCTGTGTCTAACCCTGACATTGCGGCCAAGAAAAAATTGAAGAGACACAAGAATAAAATTGAAGCAAAAAAGAGAAAGATAGAATTCCTGCGGCCTGGTTACAAAGCCAAAAGGCCAAGAAGCCATGCATTGAGAGACTTGGCAATGGTAGAGTGAAAGACCATGGCTAGAGAATATCATGTATTGTAGACGTGTGTTTCTTTCATGGCAGGAACACAGAATAGAGGCAAAAGACTTGCATCCATAATGCAGGATTCAGCTGTAAAATATTGTAAAATTATAGGTTGTTCTGATCACAGTGGGGCCTTGTTTTTATAACTTGCATGGAAGACAGATGTTTTGTACATACAAAATAATGTAACTGTGGATTAGTAAATGTTTTTGCAATCTGCATAATTCTGTTCAGCTGATACATTTTGGGAAGAACTTCGGTGATAGATTCAGGTGGGTAGCCGTGTTGGTCTGAAGCAGCAGGACAAAATTTGAGCCCAGTCTTATTCAAGATATAAGCTTTCATGTGCAAGCTCACTTCTTCAGATGTATCTGAATGGGGTTTTGAATGCAGTCTGCTAATCTTCTCATAGGCAAGCAGACATTCTCTCTGGACATGCCTCTTAACAAAATATGCACCCATGGGTGCTTCATGCTGGGCAAGTTCCCCAGCTGGCACTAGTGATCTGACACTTTAGAAAGAGGTCTTTTCCAAATAAAGCCTAAAAAGTGCACGAGATATTAGAAGAGTCTGCCTCCAACCCATCCCTTTATGGCATAGGTGAGGTGGGAAAAAACCAAAATAATCTTCCCCCTTTACTTCTAGAGCTCAGGGAAAAAACTTTGGCTTTTATTGGAATTGGAACTGAAGACATAAAAGGGTAACATTCTCAGCTATGGCCAGTCCAGTAGAAAGGATGTGAATGTGCTTGATGCCCACAGGCCCTGAAGTTATTTTTCACAGAACTAACGTTGGCAGGCATTTAGATCCTTTCTGTGGCTTTCCAATTACACTCTCAAAACTGTGTCTTCATGTCTATACAGTGGATGTGGCTTAGGGATTTCATGAGTCTCATTTACAAATCCAGAATATACAGAGCCTCACTAGTATTGCAGCCTCAGAATCCGGTGAGTAGGTAGATGGGACCCTAAAACCATTTTAATTCACTGTTTTCAGTATAAGGCTGTTTTCAGCCTTTGTATATGTGTGAAAACATTATATAGTAAGTTGTGTAAGTATACACAGAACCAGTTATCAGGTGAACCAGGAGGGAATAATGGCTATTTGCAACCTCTGAAGGAAAAGGAACAAAACAAACAAACACTGGACAGATTTTCTACCCAGAGATTTCAACTCTGCTGTTATTAGAACTATTGGAGCTGGGGATGCCATCCTTACTTTTTACTGTTCTTGTCTCCTAGTAGTTTACAGTCCCTAGTTTCCTGAGGTCCTGTTTGTTTATTTTTACACTTCAAGTGCTTTTGAGAAGAGATTCCTCTTGATACAAGAAAACCTGCCTATTGAACCACCTCTCTCAAGAGCCCCTGCTTAGCCATAAACGCAAGTTTGGGGGAGGGGGGTTGTCTTGTTGCCTGCTGTTGCCAAGACAGTTCAGGCACTGACTCTGGGAGCAAGAGCAATTTATCTTCAGTCTCTCCTGATTTCACCTAATACTATATATCCCAGCTGTGGGATTCTCAACTTCAAGCTTCAATTCTCCAGTTTGGTGTAGTGGTTAGGAGTATGGACTTCTAATCTGGCGAGCCAGGTTTGAATCTGCGCTCCCCCACATGCAGCCAGCTGGGTGATCTTGGGCCTCACTATGGCACTGATAAAGCTGTTCTGACCGAGCAGTAACATCAGGGCTCCCTCAGCCTCACCCACCTCACAGGGTGTCTGTTGTGGGGAGAGGAAAGGGAAGGCGACTGTAAGCCGCTTTGAGACTCCTTCGGGTAGAGAAAAAGCGGCATATAAGAACCAACTCTTCTTCTTCTTCTAAATCACCCTGAGCTGTATGGAAAGGGGGGGTGGCGGTATAAAAATCTGTTAAATAAATACCACAATAGTGGATTATTTTTAGTCCCCCCACAATACAGTTATGCTCTGATAGAAAAAAGAAATCTGCAAGTTATCTCAAAAGTGCTATTTCCAAGAAAATGGTGCAAAAGGGGCTATACTATTTTTAACTCACAGGGTGTCTGTTGTGGGGAGAGGAAAGGGAAGGCGACTGTAAGCCACTTTGAGATTCCTTTGAGTAGAGAAAAGCGGCCTATAAGAACCAACTCCTTCTTCAGTTCCAAGAAGTCATTTACATTCAACTTCCTCTTTCGCATGCCTAGCCTTTCCTTACATCTTTGACAGGCAGGCCGCAAAATCACGTTGAACTCTGTATCTCCAGCTTAGTGAGGAAAGGCCATATTTAGTGAAACACGCCACTCTCTGTACTTGAGCAACATACCTGAGAACATGTGCTGCAGAGAAGATAAAACACACCCATTGACCAGATGCCACTCTAAACAACCAGGCTATTGGTTACAGGCAACTATTCATGAATCAATACTTACATGTGATGTGCATGAAACAGAAAGCGGAAACAAATGATAGTTAAATATATTTATTAGTGTTAAATAGTTTCAAACACATAGAATTCCAAGTAACAAAGCTTTATTCCAATTTAATCTCATCTTCGATCTTCAGTTATATTGGCCATAAAAATTGATGTTACATAACTTACACAAGATAAAAGAAATGAAGTATTTTAATGTATACAGACATTCAAAGAGTTCACTGTGATTTCCAATGCAAGAAAAGTCCCCATTTCTTTCAAAGATAATATTCTGTCAGTCCTATTTACAGCATTGCATTCATTCACAGCACTGATGAAGGGAATCTTCAGGCTCCTTTCACTGCCTGCTCTTTAAGGTCTCCACCAACCTACAAACACACATTCAGATTTGCAATTCAAAAACATTATTTAATGGGACTACATATTATCTCGTTTGAACATAAAAAGCCATAAAAAAGCCATAACAACATTTAAAAATTTTATTTAGGATACAGCTGTTTTACATTTGGTCAAGCAATGTTTTCATGCAAAGAACACCCCTGTGATTACTGATAAAAGAGCATTTTGTGCCATGTCAACTGGATGCCCAACCAGAGCCACCAACTCAGATCTTGATCATCCTGTCAGGCCACTGCCATAAACAGTTACCTGGGAGAAAAGTTTTTGCTGGTGGCATGTGCACGACTCAGAGCAGGTCTTCATATAATCTTTCTACCCTCATTCCCACAGCTTAGTGAAGAGAAAATTTACCCTATATGGCTCAAAGCCCAAACTGTATTGGTTAACTTTCAACACACTCCCCCACAAAAAACCCTTATTTACAGATAAGTTACATTATGAAAAAGGTAACATAACCACTTACCACTCCATTGCCTCATCAAGCCCAGTGCCTTTGGTTGCAGAAGTTTTAAATATCTGCCACTTCCGATCTTTCAGAGCAGGAAGTCCAAGTGCATTTGCCATTTCTGTAGGAGTCATAGCTTGTTCCATATCTTGCTTGTTTGCAAACACCACTAAAATGGCTTTCTTTAGTTCTTCTTCCTACAAGAAGGAGAAGATTAGTAGTCTATGCAGCTTAATTTGCCTTTCAGCTCTCAGGCTAACAAAGAGTCAGGCACAGAATATAAAACACACAAGACCTATTAAGACTGGCTAGAAAATACATTTTAACTTACTGTTTGGCATTTAGACTAGATTCAATTTGAAAACAGATTAATAGTGTCTGATGGGGATTATTTATTAGCTATGCAGGGACTATTAGCTATATCCACACTAATTGGAAATTTGTGCTGATTTCCCCTTTCTTCCCCCTCGTGTCATTTTTGGGATCCCCTATAGCTTAGGAGCAGGATATCATTCCCTTCTGCCATTGGAAAATTTAGCCAGATTGAATACATTGTGTTGTCAGAATAACCATAACTATGAGTGTTACTTAACCTGGATAGCCAGGTTGGTCTGAAGCAGCAGAACAAACGAAAGCTTATACCCAGAATTAAACTTTGTTGATCTTAAAAACTGCCACTGGGTTCATACAATGAGCATTACTGTTCAGTTGCTCGAGGGCTAGAGACAATTCATTTTAGATAAACATGATGAACTGTCTATTGGATATGTACTAGTCAACTTGGAACACTAAAGTTTCTGTCCAAGTTTCCAAGTAGGAGACTATGGTTGAGAGACACACACTGAATGGATTCTCAGCAGCTTGAAATAGAAAGATCAATGATATGTTAAACCTTTATCTCCAAACCTCTCATACATCTTTTACCAAAAGACAGCCCACATATTTAGCACAGTGCCTACCTTACTCTACCTTCAGTAAATCTGATGCATATAATTCCATCTCTTTTATTACTAATTTCCAGGCAGAACCTAGAATTAGCATTTGTCTAGACAATCTTCTTTGTTTCATACCTCCAACATGGCAACAAGCTCAGACTTCGAAATGCCAATTCTGTCACTGTCACAGCTGTCTACTACATAGATTACCGCATCTGTATTCGAATAGTAGCATCGCCAATATGGCCTGGAAAAGAAACATTTCATTGTCCAAATGCCATTTTAAAATCAAATGAAACTATCCTAATTTCACAGTGCTGGAGCTTGAAAGGCCATATTTTTTAGACTGAATGGAGCCTAGGTCCATAAAAGTAACTTATTATGGAAGAGCATGAACTGAACAGAGACTGTATTCCTAAAATATTGAGACAATTATAAGATATACTGGCTGTAGTACTGGAAGACAAATTTTATGATGCCCTTCACTATATTTCCCCCTATTCTTTTTCTTACACAGCTCTTATGTCAGAGTTGCTTATTAATGTTAAGCATTTTAAAAACCTGGTGGTCTGTGCATTGGTGCTGGATGCAAATAAGTCCAATATTGGCCTGCCTAGTCTCTCAATTACTAGTTGAAATACCTCTCTTTCCAGCATCATTCTGCATCTGACACTATCTGACGGCTTAGGAAGTCTGTATGTTTAATACACCTCTCACATGTTCTGCTCTGAGAGGGGCTAGGTGACTTTCTGCCCATGTGAATATTTTTTGAGCTTCCCTTTGAAGTCTGGGTGATTTGGAACCTCCCTGATGATTCAGGTAAGCCTTTGTTGCCACATTGTCTGTCCTTATCAGAATGTGGCACTGATGGATCTGATCTGCAAAGTGTCTGAGTGCCAATCGAACTGCTCTCAGTTCTAACCAATTGATTGGCTGTCTGGACTCCTCTATGGACCACTGTCCCTGTATATTTTGGTTGTTCCAAACTGCTCCCCAGCCTAGAAGACTGGCATCTGTAAAAACTTGTTCCTCCCTCAAGATTAAATATGTTCGACTCTGGCTCAGATTTTTGGGGAGTGTCCACCAACGTAAGGCCCTTTTGGTGTCTAGAGGAACCTTCACTGACATGTCCACTTTTTTGGTTATCCTGAATTGGTAGGGTCTGAGAAGCATCTGTAGGGGCCTGGCATGGAACCTCCCCCATTGTACTGCTTCCATATTGGAAATGAGCAGACCCATCAGACTCGCCAACTGAAGTAGGTTGGTGTGTCTTGCCTGAATGACTGCGCTGGTCATCTGTTTTGTCTTGGTCATTTTTGGGGGGTCATAAACGTTTTGTCGAGAATCTATGATGACTCCTAAGTGTTCCATTCTTTGTGTTGGAGTTAAAGAACTTTTGGCAAAATTTACTAAAAAGCCAAAGTTTTGAAGATTGGTTATGACTTTGTTCGTATGCAGTTCCACTAAATGCATAGAGGGCGCCCGAAGGAGGTCGTCCAAATAAGGATGAATTAATATGCCCTCCATCCTTAAACCTGTTAGGGCATTCACTAGTATTTTTGTGAAGACCCTGGGTGCAGAGCCCTGTACTGATAGTGTACTCCCTGCACACAGAATCTGAGGAATCTTCTGTGGGGTGGAAATATTGGTATGTGTAGGTAGGCCTCCTGGAGGTCCAGTGAAGTTAGGAACTCTCCTTGTCGCAACGCTTCCGCTATGGATCTCAGGGTCTCCATGCGGAAATGACGGAGTTTTATGAATTTGTTTAAGAACTTGAGGTCCAAGATGGCCCTCCAGTCTCCTGTGCGTTTTGGAACTGTAAAAAATATTGAGTAGATTCCTTGTCCCTGCTCTGAGTGTTTTGATTGATCTAGGAAAACAGTTATAAAAATATATAATTTCATTGGCCAAAGAAGGGAAGAGCATGCATGTTGCTGGATTGTGTCTTACATGTATATTTCAAGATGCAGTCTGGTACAGAAATTTAAAAGTGGAAAAGTCATATTCTTTATACATAATGCTCCCTATAAAGCTCACAGGGTGGCCTGCAGCAAGACACTATCTCTCAGGTTTTCTTACCTTCAAAAATTAGCTCTTTCACTATCAAGTTATCTTACTAGCTAGGACAACTGTTACAGATCTTAACTTGTGCACATACTAGCTACAATCAACAGTTTGAACCACTGTGTATTTTCATAAACTTCTGTTACTCTATCAGATATAATAGGCACTAGATTGGGGGGGTGATGTGGGGGGGTGGAAGAACTCTGTGGACAGCCTCTCCCTTCCCCCAGGACCTGGAAATGCTGCAGGCAGCTGTTAGGGAACTCATAGGCAAGGGCAGCACTCACACAGCAGGGAAGGAAGAACGGGTGGTCAGGGGTGGGGGACGGAAGGCGATTGGCTGGAGGAGGCACTCGGGCGGGACAGCCACCCTAAGTGGGTGCTAAGCGTTGAGTGGCATTTAAGCTATGAGATACGCTCCTCCTCCAAGCCCTTAATAGAAATATATTATGTGGAACAGATCATAAATCAAAGTTAGCCTGTTGCTTGTCTCCTTTATTGTGTCCAAACAAATAAATTTAACAGCCCCCTCCTCCTCCCTCCCGATAGTTTTACTGCTTTTCAAAATTTCTTAATTTGAAACATTAAAGTCTCTCAGGCACATCCCTGATTCCTGGGAAGAGTGGAGAGAAAGCAGAGGGAGGTAGTGTCCTAAGACAACACCATCTGCAGATGGACTGATGACATGTTGGGTGCTCTGTATGCTCAGGAAACTGAGATGTTACTAAACAAACTGGGATTGTGCATTCGGGTGTCACAGGGAACCATAGCAAATACAATCCACAGCTAATAAGACACATAAAAAACATGGTTTTTGAGTCATACAATCCTGATGCTTGCATTTAGGAGCTAAATCACACTGGTTTATAGACTTTATATCACCCCTCATAGACAAGTTGTCTCGGGGCGGTGTCCAACATGGAATCTAAGACACTGGTTACATAAATCTAAAACAATAAAATCCATACTAAATAGGTTAAAATTAACATATTAAAACAAAAATTGTCCTTCCAGAGATGTGGGGGATGAGAATATAAGTGGGGGAGGCCTGACCAGCTGTCTTAGATGTATTTCTGCTGGGCTCAACCATAAGCCTGGTAGAAGAGCTCCATCTTGCAGGCCCTATAGAATTTAGCAAGTTCCATAAGGGACCTAATTTCTTCTGGGAGCTCATTCTACCAGGTGGGAGCCAGGGCTGAAAAGGTCCTGGCTCTGATTGAAGCCAAGTGTACTTCCATGGGGATCAGGGACCCTTCAGCCAGTTGGTATTGGCTGACCATAGTGCTCTCTGGGGGATATTTTCAGATAAGCAGTCCCTCAGATACATGGGCCTGGACTGCATATGGCCTTGAAAGTTAGTACCAAGACCTTGAACCAGATCTGGAATTCAACTGGGAGCCAGTGTAGCAGTTGTGGGACTGATCTTATATTCCAAGGTCTGGTCTGTTCTTCCCCAGCCACAGGACCTCCATCTCTGAAGGGTTCCATTTCAGGCAGCTTGCTCTGAGCCACTCTGCAAACTCAGAGGGGTATCTGGCTGACCATCAAGAAACAGAGCTGGGTGTCATCCACATAGTACCCAAGCCCCAAACTTCGGACCAGTTGGGCGAGAAGGCACATTAAAATGTTGAATAACATTGGGGAGAAAATCTCCCCCACCCCCTGCATGCAATGAGTAAAATACTTTAGAAGCCCTACTTATTTGTTCCTGTTGACTTCACCAAATAAGTTTATACCTGATACTTGTCTGTCCTCCCAAGTCCCAGACTTGAAACTTCAGATTCTTGTAGGTTACTGTCTCAACATTGAAACCAATTGCTGGAAAAATAAAAAATAAGCAACATCACTTTCCTTCTGCATATCTGGTGAACCCCCCACCTACCTATCAGATTTCTATTCTGCTCTTTCTCCAGGTAGCTCAAAGTAATATATTAATTTTCTTCTATTTCCATTCTTTTTTTTTGGGGGGGGGGAAGAGGCTAGTTTTGCCACTTGTGAAATTGCGATAATCCACTTTACTACACAAACTGCTCAACAATACATTTTGTACTTTTGATTTTTTTTTCAAATGCTCAAAAAATCAAGACTGCAAGGGTCCTGATCTTTCTGTTAGGAAGCAGAGTTTTGAGAAACACTATATAATAAGTTTTGTAATAAGATTTTTTATTTTGTTGAGTTTATTTTGCAATAATAATGGAAGTATTTGAACTATAGTGTTGTCCAGTGACTGGCAAAAATGTCTCTTCAAAAATAATGTGGTTGAAAATTAAAACGGACTTTAACGCAGGCCTCTTGAATTTATATGACAGGCTGCTTTTGTTTGTACTGAAGGAGTTATATAGTGGACTTCTTTGCCAGACACCAAACACTGTAGTTCCAATATTTATATTAAGGCTTCCTTGTTTAGGAACTGGCAAATCACCACAGGTGTTGGCTAATGATCAAATGAGGAATGTTTTTCTAATTCTAAGCCAAGTTACTACTTGATTGTTGTAACTGGCTCAGTAGAGGTCAAGTACATTCACTGCCAGTCTCATGGAAGGGTAATGCCCAGTAACAACCACAAGCCTCTGCTTCTGGTTAAACTGTTGTTTACTTTTGTGGGTAGGACAAGGCAGTAAACTGATTATAAAAGAGAGGAACAATGGATAAAAGAGGAACTCCAT
The DNA here is from genome assembly GCF_049243985.1 of Paroedura picta. Lineage (NCBI taxonomy): Eukaryota > Metazoa > Chordata > Lepidosauria > Squamata > Gekkonidae > Paroedura > Paroedura picta. The sequence goes on from NC_135373.1 coordinate 95,789,339, forward strand.
AGGGCTGATTCCAACTATAACTTGTTTACAAAAAACATACAGCGATAATTGTAAAAGACTCTGAGGTCATGAGAACTGCTAAAACTAGGCAGTATATTGTACACCATTTCCTTAAAAATTAAGTTAAATATTTCAGTGCACCTCTATAAAGACTTTAGTATCAAATTAATATGCTTTAATTGTGAGTAAACATTCAATACAAACTTAGTTAGAAAGCGTCTAAATACACAGAAATTAGTTATCACTGAAGTCATTCATTTAAACTGCATTAGTTTAAGTTTATCCACCATTCTTTGTGGTCTACACAGTACATAATATAAAATCAACAATTACATTTAGAAGTAATGCTTATAGAAAAAAACATTCACAAGTATTGTTTGCCTTTCAAAATATTTTTAGAATTATATTTTATTAATAATTATAAAGTCAAATGTTAAAAGAAAGTGTTTTGACATATACATGGATATCACCCATGATTTCAATTCTATCATGGTCTATGCTAGTGGTCATCTATACTTGCCACACATACACATTTGATAATAAATGACTAGTAAAGGAGAAAGGGTTGTGTGTATTATATGGCAAATAACAAATACAGTATTTGCTGGCGTATAAGACTACTTCCCCCCCCTGAAAAACATGCTTCCAAGTGGGGGGGTCGTCCTATACACCGGGTGCACTTCAGTTGGGATAGACATAGCTGCCCATAGGGGCCTCCCGATGCCCGCCCGGTGCCCATAGGGGCCTCCCGATGCCTGCCCACCTCATTCTACTCGGCGGGAAGCAGAGGTGCTCTGGCCCGCCCCTTGTCTACGTAGAGCTCGCACATGCGCACTAGTGCCTGTCACAGGGAGATGCAGGGGTGGGCCGGAGGCACTGCGGTTGCGCTACAGCCATACAATGGTGACAATAACAGGTACTGTAATGTTATGTAACAAACTCTATATTTTGAATGGAAATGTTGGGGGGGGTCATCTTATATGCCCAGTCGTCTTATACGCCAGCAAATACAGTAACTGTTCAGAAGAATACTTACTAGGAATGGTAGTCACAACCTCTCCAACTTGTAACCTGTAGAGAATAGTTGTCTTTCCTGCTCCATCTAATCCCAAGATTAAAATTCTCATTTCCCGAGTACCAAATAAACTGGAAAAAATGGTGGAAAAAAAACCACCTGGAAAGAACACAAAACATTTTTAAAATGCATGGCATCATCATTATTGTAGAAAAACAAACAAACCCCTTTAAACTGTAAACAGAAACAGGGTTAATAACCAGTCTTTTAAACTGCACATATATACCAAAACTATATCGTTTATCCCACACAATCCAATATTTTGGGCATTTATTTTTCCTCCCATGGATGAACACTCCCACACTCAAGAATTACTACCACTGCTTCTGGAAAATTTGGGGCACTTTGTTTTCCTTATTACAAGGCTGCAATGTTCAGAACAGGGGCGTCAAACACATGACCCAGGCCTGTTATCTGGTTTGCAAGCAAAGAAAGGAGGTGGTGGCAGCAGCAAGAGCAGCAAAAAGGCACACATCAGGTCAGCTGACTGGAGGGTCCATCTCCCCCCCCCCCTACATACTCTTTCAGATGAGCCAGGTTGCATATGTGTGGCCACCACTAGCTCTCCTCTTCGAGGTGTTTGCTTTCTGCCTATTAGTGCACTATGCCTCCCCTTTCACTTCACCACTGACACCAGCATCATCTTCTCGTGTGTTTGTTGGTTGTTTATTTATATCTCCAGGAAAATGGCTTGCAGCAGGTTACAAAAAGCAATCCAGACAATAAAACCCCATAAAATACCAATTAAAACCCCAATAAATTACAGTTACAACAACCCAAGATGGCAAAACAACCTTTCTAACAGGAAAGCCCTTACAAGGGCGGCATGGGGGAGACCAAGCTGCGCCAAGCTGTCTGGCACAATGCACCTGGGGGACCCATACCATAAACCTTTACCCGCCTCTCTCTCACTCTTTCTCCACTGTGATGATTTTAAATTTCTATTTGGGACAATGTAAACAGTTATTTTCTGTAAAATACATCAATAAATTTAAATTCTGCCCCTCCCGACCAAGTCAACCCGAGGCGGCTTACCAAAGATAAAAGGTAAAATACAAGAACCCCCATAAAAATCCCTTAATTAATCCCCAATAAACAATACAATCTAAAAACTCCAACAGATGGGGAAACCAACATCCCTCCCCTATTCGGTCAGTAGATCACCAACCCCAACTGCATCCATACTCCGGCCCAACCAAGGTGATCTCACACTGGCCTTCAACTAGGCGGGACCTCCAGTTCATAGAACCCAGGACAGCTCTTCCTCCCCAGCCTCAACCAAATATACATCTAAACAGCCTATTCAAGACTGCTGCAGCCCAGACACTGATTTCAATTTTGATACAATAATTCAGAACAAGAGGTCAGTTATCAAAGTCTGTTGAGTAAAATATATACTGTAAGAGTGTTAGGCATGTTTGTACTTTAGAGTAAAAATAATATTGATTAAATTTGCCTGTGTCCTTTATAAAGTCTGTGTACATGGCATTATATTTTATGCCACATGTGATCCACTTTGACAAAATATTCATGACAGACTTGGTCTTCTGGCTTAGATTATGTTCTTAGGCAAATAAATAATAATTGCAAGCCAGTGTATTTAAGAGTTACAGTAACCAATGATTTTACAGGCTTGTTCAAAAATGTGAACTTTTTAACAATTTAAATAATTGACTAAAATGGCTCTGATTTAATTCATTGTACTTGCCTTAAAAGGATATCTATGCATTCTCAAAATACATGCTTGAAAATTCCCAAGGGAGATAAATGAGCATTTATGAACTGGTTTTCGGATAGAATGAAACTATATTTTAATGCATTTTATACATTAAACGGTAATGACTGGGGAAGGCACTGGCAAACCACCCCGTATTGAGTCTGCCATGAAAACGCTAGAGGGCGTCACCCCAAGGGTCAGACATGACCCGGTGCTTGCACAGGGGATACCTTTACCTTTTTATACATTAATTTTATTCCTTCGCAGCCAACACATCAACCTTTTATAAGTAATTTCCCTTCCGTAGAAGAGAAAAACAAGGAATTAAATAAATACTAATACTTTGCATATTCCTGCTATAGACTTGGCTTGCCTTTCATTAGTATACCAGACACATGAGAAAGCATGCACATACAGGGCAATCAAGGACTTCCATACAAGGTCGACCCTTTGCATTCTCATAGGCAGCAAAGGAGCCGACAAACTGTGCAGCACAATACTAACGAGGGCGTTTCAGCCACACACCCCTAAAGATGACTCCTTGTAGTGGAAGAACCTTTCAGTTAGGTTAGGCCGGAAGGGAAGTCCATATCCCTGCAATAGTCTCTGCTGCCTAAAGAGGGAAATGCCCGAGAAATGTCGCTGCTGCGTTGCTCCCGAGCACTTTCTGAGGGGACGGGGCGGGTCACCCAGCTGGCAAGGCTCTGGCAGAAGCATTCCAGGCGGGCCCCGGGCCAGCGCCTGCCTCCGGCTGGACCTCTCCTTTCCGGGGACCTTTCCGAGCGGGCAGAAAACATCCTTGCCGCGGCCTGGGAGAAGCGCCCCTGTTGCCCGGGGGCGGGTGTGAGGACCGTCTCTCTCCCTTCTCCCGCGGCCGATTCCGCGCGCCCCCCAGCCCCGCCTCACAGGCACCCTGAGCGGCCTCGAGGCCACGAAGGGCTCCCGCTGCCCCAGAAGAAGCCGGGCGAAGGAGGCGCGCCCCGCCCCGCCCCCGCCGTTGCCAGGCGACCCCTTCCCCACGCGGCGCCCTTGCGCGCCTCTCCTCACCCATGGCGGAGGTCTTTTCCCGCGTCGCTTCCCCGGCCGAGAACCCCCGCAGGCCCCTCCTCGTCCTCGGGCCCGGCTGCCACCGCCGCTAACCCGGAAGTCGCCACGAAGCGGGTTCCACGTCGGCCGCACTCCGCAGGCGCGCCTGCTGCGTCTCTCCAGGCAGCCGCCGAGCCGCCGAGGAAATGAGGCGCGGCTTCCCCATTAGTCGTTTCGAGAAAAGGGTGTGTGGGGAGACTGCTTCACTACCGCCTTCCGTCGCTCTCTCTCTCTCACACACACACGAGGTAGGGAACCACCGTGAAATCGACGAAAAGGCAAATTTCTCACGAATGTGACTCGTAAAGGTACGTGGCGAATCTACGGATGCAAAAGCGAACTGAACTCATGAGCCGCGAGCGGAAAGGGGCGGGGCGAAGGGAGCGCTCTGCCAGGGGAGGCGGCGCTGAGGGGAGCCGGTTTAAGGGCGGGGGAAGAGAGCCAAGCTCCTGGAGGTTCCCGGGCGGCTTCCCGATACGCCATGAGCGATGCAGGGATGAACGGTTCGGTTCGTTATATGGGGTCGCGGAAGGCAGAGTAGGGATGCCAGCCTCCAAGTAGGGCCTGGGGTCCCCTAGAATTACAGTACTGTGGCCCTTCCCCTGGAGAAAATGGATGCTTTGGAGAGTGGGCTCTGTGGCATTGCACCCCACTGAAGCCTCCCCAGGCTTCACTCCTAAATCTCCAGGACCGTTTACGCACTGGAGGTTTCATGGAGTTTTAGTTTACTTTCAGTTGCTGGAGTTTTAGTTGTGGCAGGTTACCCCACCTCTTCCCACACCCACATGGGGGAGCGCCTCATCTGCCCCCAATTTGTGCTCCTGCATGGAAGCTGGGCCAGTGAGGTTCCCAGTGCCCGGTGCACGAGTCTTCCACCCTGGAGCTTCCACCCTACCCTGCCATCCCTAGCCATGGGGGGGGGGGGGAGGAGAGAGATTTGGCAAACCCATGACAGAGTGACAACAGGTAGTACTGTCAATCTGTTGCAGAAAACAATAAACAGGGATTTCATGGCATCTTGAGAATTAACACAATCGATTCTAGCAGCTGCTTTCACAGACTAAAGCCTGTTTCTTCATATTGTAGAAACAAGCAGAAGCTACATGCTATCAGCTTGTAACTGCACAATTTTATTCCAGACAGTGGATTTCCACTTCTTGAAGATGAATTCAGTCCCTTCCTTGAGGAGCCTGGAGAATAGCCAGTTTAGTCTGTTGCAACAATAACTATGTAAGTTTGATTTGAATGGTGCCTTTAAGAACAATGAAGCTTTATTAAAGTCTCTAAGCTTTCATGTGCATGAACGTCTCTAAGCTTTCATGTGTTGAATATGAAAGCTTATACCTTGAATGAAATTTTGTTGCTCTTAAAGGTGCCACTGGACTCAAACTTTGTGCTGCTGCTTCAGATTAACATGGCTACACACCCAAATGTTATTCCAGCATACACAGCCATCCTATAACAGCACATTCCTGTATGTAGGGTTAACCAGCCTCAAGGTGAGGGTCAGGGTTCTCCCAGAATTACCATAGATCTCTAGAACAGTTTTACTGGAAGGAAATGACAGCTTCAGAAGCTGGAGTCTAAGGAGAGATGGAAATCCTAGAGTGACACATCCTCATGACTGAACTCTCTCCCTAAATTCAGTCTTCCCCAAACACCACCACCAGATTTATAAGAATTTTCCCAACCAAAGTTAGCAACTGTACTTGGAGAATGAAGCCCCACTGTAGAAAGAGGCTGTTATAAATATGAAAGTACCAGCACCAATGCAAAAGAGATTCTATTTCAGCTTTAGCTAGAAGTAGATAAAACAAAAATGTAAGACGCCAAGGGTTGTTCTGCACAGTAGTTTATAAGCACTATTAATGCAGAGTGGACAGAAAGGAACATGACTCTGCACCTGTGTGATAATTTCAACAGCATTCTTCTTTCACACTGTTGACCAGTTTCTATTTTGTTCTAAGTATCTACAGCAGCTGATGAAATAAGACAGCAAAATATGGACTGCAGTGTAGATCTGCATCCCACATATCCCTTACACTTGTGCAACTTGTTCTTTACCGCTGGAACAGCTACATATTTATTTTTACATAATGTGCATAGAATGTGGTTTAATCTCACCTTCCTTTAAATAAAAAAAAAAAACAGTGGCATTGGGCATTCAACACGATTCTTGCGTTTATACTAGAATCCTTTGCAAAAAAGATACAAACTGAAATGCGACTCCACTTGTAGTTTTGTTTTCAGATCATGTGGTTTTATGACAACAGTTAACTGGAATTACACTCCAGACCAGGGGTAGTCAAACTGTGGCCCTCCAGATGTCCATGGACTACATTCACTGGCAGGGGCTCATGGGAATTGTAGTCCATGGACATCTGGAGGGCCACAGTTTGACTACCCCTGCTCCAGACAATGCAGCCTCGACATTGCCATTCAGCTTTAGGTAATTGGTTATGATTAGAAACCTTCATTGGTTTAGGTCTAAAATGCCTAGGGAGATAATCTCTAGCCCATGATTCACTCATGGCCTTTCAGAGTCACCAAGAGCATTCCCTAGTTCATTATCAATGTTTCAAGATCGTTGTTTAGAGGAAACTTGGCAAACACCACCTGAGTATCATTTAGATGCAGTGCAAGACTTTAATATTTGTTGGCTTTCATTGAACAGGGATAGGGTGATGTGAAGGTCATGTGTTAGTATTTTGTAAAGGTTTAAAACATATTAGCCAACTTTGGAATGGAGTAGTCCTTGAAGTGCATGCATACATACATAAAATTAAAAGCCGTTATCAGAGAAATTAAGAATATTAGCTGACATTTTCTTCTGATTCTGACAGCATCTCACAACTCAAAACTCAAATATTTGCCTTTTGACAAAAGCTAACGGTATTACCTCCTAAACATTCAGAACACTGACTGTCAATAGGTGTAATATGTAGTTGGCGTTGTGAAAGTGGCAAGAATGAGATTTTGGACAAATCAGTCCAGACTTTACACAGTGTAAAAGTTGTTGCAAGTTCATCCCACTTCAGTAATAATTGTTTTATTCTTGTACTGAAATACTATCATAAAAAAATATTTTTCCCCTCCATAGTTGAGGATAGGAACTGAATGAAAAATTATAACAAAATAACCTTGCTCATAATTTAGAAAATATCACTTCTACAAAATGTGGGTGCAGCCTCAGTTCCTTGCTTATGAATGTCAGTGGCACAAACAAGAAATTTTTTAAGTCCTTGATATCCTTAGTAGACCACGGATGCGTCTGACGAGAGCTTGAATGAAAGTGTAGCGTGACCGAACCTTCGAATACAAGCCTTCGATGTCAAGGAGTTTCTTCTGAAGTGATTCCCCAAAACTGTTGGTGGCCTCAATCTGAAGCTGAGGGAGAGAAAGAAGAAGGGGGATGTGATTTCTCTATTTCGGCAATCACTGTCCGTGGATCCAAGTCTAAATACATTTACTGGGGAAGGGGGTTACATTTGAGAAGCATTTACAAATTTTGTAAAGCAAGGCTTCATTCTCATTCGATAATTACGGCTGATGAAAGAAAAAATATAGTGAAAGCTAAATATTTTAGATATTTAGTTTTAAAATTAATTTTGAACTGGGTGTCTTCCATTTACAAATACAGTTTTTAATCTCTTATTTCAACTCCCAGCTGAATCTTTTCAATATCCAGAAGGCGATCAGGGAGGAAGCAAGAAGACTCATTCTCCTTTCTTTTAATGCATGCTAAATTATCCATCACGTAATGTGCCAGTATTTTTAGGAGTTTCCTAGTTCAGTGGAACGACAAATTACTTGTGTTAATATCACTAAGATACTGTTTTTTTATTATTTAAATGCCCTTACCTGATCAATATCATGTTGGCTTACTCTACTCAACCCACTTCTAAAATCCAAGTTAGGATCTGAACTGAAGGAATCTTGGAAATAAAAGTGATAGCAGTTATTTATGTTCAAAAAGACAATACTTGTGATAACAGTTCTGTATCAATAACTAGTGTTCCATAGATACACTTTTTATTATTTTCCTGATCTAATAACTGGAAGAATTTAAATTTAACATTCATTTAGCAACCAAAGCCATTCTTCCAGTTAAAAACAGCCCATATGAGGAGACCAGAAGTAGAGAGAAGAGATTTGCTTATCCCAGGCAAAAACCTAAATTGGCTCGGCACTACCTCAGGCCCTAATGCCTTTTTTTGGTTGAAGTCTTGATCTGGGCATGTAGGTTGAAGCACAAGTCAGTTCAGGATCAAGCAGGCTTCTGTAATCCTAAACCATCTGTGAGCACATGTGCACACATTCTGTGGTTGGATAGGACAGGACAAGCTCTCTCTTAGGCCAAGGAGGAATGGGCTCCAGGGCACCTTACAGCGGTTGGCTGAATTCCTCACCACTGGCCCCCTTTATCCTGTTGTGGTCTCTCTCTTTCCCTGCTCTCCAGGTCCCAAGATAGTTGAATGGTTCCTACACAATCCTGCTGCTCCTGTCTCTCTTGGAGTAAAGGTAGCCACTTTAAACTTTACAACAGTGTTCAACAAGTAAGTACATTGCTAAATTTACATATGCCTCCATGAAGATCAGTCCAATCAATGCAAATGTTTTTACTTATTCTATAGTTCTGCAGCACCATTAACCACAATATGTAAACCCAAGTTTTAACCAAGGAAAATATATTATTACAATACACATTAAAGCAAGCTAAAACCCACCTAGTGTTCTTAGAGGTGGTGTTTATAAAGTTTTAGCCTAGAGCTTAACATAAGAATGCCACAGAGTTTGATAAATATTACCTTGTATTTTTCTGCTCTTCAGTGGAATCCTGGAGGCTAAAAGAGAATCTTGGGAATCTGCTGGGGTGCAATACAGCAGATAGTGTTCCAGGTGCCGCCAAAGAATAAAAAGGCACATTTCTATAATATCTGCAAACCGCAAGTAAAGGATAACTGGATTACAGCAACACTTTCGGGTCGTACCTCTCTCTTTAGAGATGAGTGTGGCTATGGAAAAAATGTTGTGTGTATATATATATACATATTGATTGTTGGGCAGGTAACTTCAATGGAACGATTAGAAACTAGTATCAAAGCTCATTTTTAAAAAGGGCTTTGAAAGGGACGGCAGGCAGGAGGGAGTGAGAGGGTGGCCGCGACTCACTTTGGCCCGCAAAGCTTTCTTCACTGCAACTTTTAAAAACACCTATAACCAGGAAAGGATACAGCAACACAGAGAAAGCAACTTGGCTCGATTGTTTATTAGCTTCACCAAGCGCCGTCTTGCCACAATATACTTTTGGGCAGTTGAAATTTTGTCCACTCCAGCAAGCAAAACTGACTGGCAGAGCTACAGGAAGACAAAAATACATGGAAATATGGGTAATGTAATCATTTTAAAGCTTAATTACCGTAAAACGTAACAGTCATGCAGAATTACATTAACTCCCTCCTTCCCCACCCCAATAAATAAGTCTGACATTCCAAGCTAGAATATGCGACAACATTTAATTTGTAATTCTGGATTGTTAATGCTCTGAACAGAAATGCAAAATGTTTCAATTTTTAACTAGCTTGAGAACTGTGCCAATGATGATGAGAAAAATACTAGTTTATTCATCCTATGTTGTCTGGGGAAATAAAAGTTTTCCCATCTATCCAGGCTCAGAATACACACCTCACAGTGGCCTTTATAATCTGAACAGCACAAAAGGCAAACAAATAAGGCTGCTTTAATAAATCTGAAGTAAGCCTGCCCCAGTACTGGAGATACACAAGAAGAAACAAGGTATTTACCTCTTTTATTTCATCTGGTGGTAGTTGCTCGACATTTTGCAGCTTGCTAACACTCTGACGATGGCTATCATAGTAACTGAAGAAGTCATTAGCACTCTGTTTTAATAGGTAGATAATTATACCCAGGCCAGGCAGACGCCAATACTGGATTGCTGGAGCTTGTGTGTCTAAAACAAATTACAATCCACATTAAAGAAAACTTTCCATATTCCATAGAAACTCGGCTTTGCTGTATTAGACTTTTCCATTTGTTAACACAAGTGGTAATAGCAGTACAACCCTGAACAAAATTGTGCCTTTCTAAATCAATGGCCTTAAAAGGATGCAACTCAGTTTAGAAATGTTCAGTAGATAACTGAATCTCTTGAACCTCACAATCAAACAGTCATAACTTTTAATTCGATTTGATTCTAGAACCAATGCCAGCTTCCGGTCCTATTCCTGGCCAACGCAACATACTTAAGCCTCTGTACTGCTTTAAATGTAATTAAAAATGTGGTTTTGTCATCATGCTGCATCTGGAGATTTAGGATTATAGTGATAGATTCTGTTAAGAAAAAGCATGAATGCCTGTGCTTCCAAAAATAAACTGTGCTACTTTTATTACGCAATCAGTTTGTATGACATATTTTCCACAAATAAAACTATGGTACTTATTTTGTGGGAAATGTACCTGTTCAAGATGATGGCTTTGACATAAGAATAGATCACTTCACTTGCCATCTCAAGCAGTTATGTTAACTGGCATTTAATGACCCATGTTATTCTTAAAAGCATAACAATTGAAAAGCATGCTCATTTGATTGAATGTTTCCTTTCCCCCCCCCCCGGAAGCAACCAACATTATTATGTAAATAATATGCCTTTTGAAGTACACCTTCAAAGAGAGTTGCTAGATGGGTAAAATATACCTTTTCCACAAAGAAAACAAACTAGGAGGACTAGTTTTACTACAGCTCCACCACTAATCATTCATGTATCAGACCTAAAGCAGCTTTATGCAACCTAATACAAAATGTACTCTTACCAATAAAACCACAGACCCACCTTGTCGAGGTCCATCTCGATTGGTGGACTCAGAAAGGCTGGGAGTAAATAGGCAAATGGTGTGCTCAAATGCAGGGGCATTCCTTACCATAAGTGACTGGCAGTATTGCACGACATTGGCGCAAATCTGCAGGAGAAGAAACAGTGCAGGTTACTAGCACTAAAAGATAACCAGTGGATGATGTCATTTCAGTCATAACAATTAGAATAATGTTGCAGAGAAAAAGTTACTTTGCAATTTTGGAAAAGGAGCAAGATCTCACCTGTTGCATGGCCAGCTCCATTTCATCTGTCTTACTCACTCTGTCACTTTCTGCATGATCATCTTGCAACTTAAATTGACGAAGTCTATCTGAGCCACTAAACCGTGTCAGAAGGCCCAAGCACTGGCGCTGGTGGCAAAGAAAGGTAAATAAATTGGAGATAGTTTTATATGTCAATTACAGTGTCTCTGTTATTGCGAATAATTTATTTAAGGAGACAGCACACCACCCTTAAGATATAGCAGTTTACTTCTAATGACTGTTATGATATTGGCCTGAAATCCTTGCCTTCTCCGTTCAGATCAATGACGAATATCTCACTAGTCGGCCTTACCCACTGGGTCCCAGTAAGAGTTGAGCTGAAGCTCTTGCAATTTCTATTTTATGTTATTGTTATGATCATGTTAAGTTATTATTGTTATAATGTTATAACTGTTATCACCTGTTACCATATGTTATATGTTTCTTTTCCTGTTTTCTGTAAACCGCCCTGAGCCCTCGGGGAGGGTGGTATATAAATATAATAAAATAAATAAATAATGTTCACTGCATTTTATGGAAGTCTCAACAGTCCCATTGGCTGTGACTATGTATACTATGTATACTGAGGTTTCTCAGTTTTTTCTATGAAGACGTACCATATATACTGAGAAATCCCATTCAAACAAATATTATCATTCACAGAAAAATAACAGAAACCATCCTATGAGGATGTTTAGCATCATGCCCCACAACTAGCAAATAATTCATGTGTTTTACTCTCCAGTAATCCCATTACCACTGTGTTTCTTTTTAAAGATTTATCTCAGATCTTGGCCTACAGCTGTGGATGGCAAATACATTTTATAAATATTATGGGAAAAATCAGATCATAAAAAAAATATATTAGGAAAAGTTATTAATTCCAACTATTAATGCTGTACTTATAGCACTGTTTACCTGAAACCTTCCTATATGTCCTTGTAATTCAATCTGCATCCCTTCATTAATATCGATATCCAAGTCACCTAACACACCTAAGGAAATAATACAGTATGAAAGAATAGGCTTTTTACCATTTACTAAGCAAATAACTCATGTGTATGCGGAGATTGGATTATGCTGCATACTAACCTACTTTGATTTACTTAAATCACAGGTTAAATAAATTTTTATTAGATTAAATTTTGGTAAGCTTAGAGGACTTATATGCCACTTCTCCAGAACTGCTCAAGGTGGCTACAATAAGCACAACCTGCATAGAATCATAGATAAAGCATAAATACAGGACAATGGATTTTATCCGCTCCCCCTCAAAATCTCCTTAAAGTTTTTAATTTATTCATTAAACAAATAAGCGAAACGCACACAAACATTTCCTTCTACCTTTGCTTTTGCTTCCTCTGTTTGGAGACCTATTATTATACTGATATGCCCCATGTTTTAAGGAAGAATATTGAAGGTTCGTGTTTATTCAGGATGCCCTACAGAATACTATCAAACTTCTAATCTATGGAACTTTGACCCCAAAATCCCAAATTTAATTTTGTTCTCCCTTGTACAAACCAAACCTGTGACTCCCTAGTTTTCTACCATTTTTTGTTTCTTGCTGAATTTCTCCCACCAAATATATTCTTCATATTGTTATTACGCTTCAATAAATCAGTATTATACAATACTAGCAAGAAAGCCCATTGCAAGCAGGAATGCAATGCGTGCTAGGACCGAGGGGACACCGGGAGGTGTAGATCTCTCTCTGTGTGTCTCTCTCCCTCTTGCTGCATCTCTCAGTGTGCCTCACAGCAGGAGGCATAGCAGGTAATTAGGAGGGAAGGAGGGTTGGTGTGCAGTTTGGGACAGCTCTCTGTCTCTCTCTCCATCTCAGCAGGGGTGGGTCTCTCTGTGTCTCTGTCAGCAGCTTGGTTTGTGTCTCTCTTTGCCTCCCTTGCAGCAGGGGTGATAGGAGGGAATGAGGGCTTGTGTTCGGTCTGGCAGGACTCTTTGTGTCTCTGGCACGTCTGAGAGGAACGTGGCTAGCATCCAGGGAGGGCGCTGTACGGGCAGGGCCAATCAGGGCGTTGCTGGCTGCACCCTGAATGGCCCTATTCCAACTTGGACAGCCGGACACATTCCACCCCCCAGGCTGTTTCACAAATATATAGAGGAAACATGGATGTATGGATAAGGATGTATCTGAAATTCATGTCGTATATTGTATATTTCTCATGAAAAAGGGGGGGGGGGAAACAAATCTTCAATACCAGCAACTGAAATGAGTAGACCCAAACCATTCACAATGGCAACATACAAAAAGACAAAAAGATAAAAAAAGGAGCATATTTGTCCATTCCTAGTAATGTACCAGATTTTAGCATTCTATCTGTTGGAAAGTACCACAGTAATTTTAATATCTTCTTTCTAAAAGGTTAATATATAATCAGCAAAACTCAGATACAAAAATGCAGCTGTAAACATATTCAAAGGAACAGCTGCATAATCAGTATGGAGTTAAAACCTGCAAACTGCCCTGAGCCACAGGGGGAGGCCAGTATATAATGAATGAATATATAAAAATAAAAAGGTTAATTAAATGGGATTGGTTTTGTTTAGCACCTAAAATATGTTAGCGTAGGCTAGAAGGGCTAGGAGAAGTTGACAAAAGATAGAATTTCACAACATTGCAGGAGACTCTTCTTTCCTAATACCACCTCACTTCTGAAGGCAGGGGTACTAGAAGAAAGACTAATAAAGATCTCAACTGATGGATAGGTTCCTGTGAGAGAAAGCAACCCTAATGAGTTTCAAGCATAGGTTACTATACAGGATTATACAATCCGAGTTCTGTGCTAGGTGCACATTTCATATGCTTTTATGGTCCTGCAAAAGAAATCTTACTGTGATGGCACACTTAGAACCAGAACAAGTAAGAGAAGCTATCGAATACCTTACCAGGCAGAGCAGCTTTGCTGATTATTCCAGTCAATAAGGCCAGTTCTTGAAAGGATCCTGCACTAACTTCCTGACACCGCAAAATTGCCTGGATTGTGTCTGAATGGGATATTAAAAACTGTAAAACCTGCATGACAGAAAAAAGCAGAATATACAGAATGAAGTTTAAAATTCAATTACATTTTTACTGTAATGTATCGGGGTAGAGAGCACGAAATAACAATGAAACCAACCAACCAAAAAAAAAAACAAAGCCAACCCAATAGCCAGCCATGGAAAGCAGCAACAATAGTAAACAGCCAGCATATATGGAAGTTCCTGCCTACTGACTGACCTGTCCTGCGGCCTGCACATGCTGTGTCACACTAGAAGTGAGGATCACCTGACACAGCTGCAGAGCTGGTAGAAGAATCTGGCGATAACGCTCTACAGGGGCAGGAATGAATACTGGAGATTCTCTGATTCCAAATATTCTGGGGGAGGACAAGAGTTGATTGGTAGCTTTAATGAAGCACAGAAACGACTTATTAAAGGAATATATAAACACAGGAAGAAGCATTAAACTAAAACAAGCAGCTTATTCAGCAAGCCTAGTATTACCCCCTCTAATTGGCAGCAATCTTTCCGATCCTGCTCTCTTTTCACTAGAGATGCCGAGAACTGAACCTTGGAACTTAAGTACAAAGACACTGAGCTCTGCCTTTCTGAAATCCATTCCACTGTTCCTTGGAACAGCAGAGTAGTTTCTGCAGTGCTCTCCATGATATTGGCTCAAGACTCTGATCAGAACAAAACTGAACTCCAAAAAGAGTCTCAACTCCAGGGCCTCAGCTCTTGAGCTTATTGTGGGTGCAGTGAAAATATTGTATTAAGAACATTATGTTGATTAGAAAAAAATCAAGATTTTACACATTATAATTCACTTTTAAATGCTTCTGGATCTCTTCAGAGACCTGTTGCAAAAAGCTCAAACACAAGACAATTTTTTTTTTAACCGGCTATTTTAGTGTTTATTATTCCTGCCTTTGGTGCATATTAATGCCACAAGAGTTAAATACATGCATTAGGATGTGTTTTCTGTATTCATTGACTTAAAGCTTTGGAGAACACTCTAAGGCAAAGTTCTGTGGAAGAAACTTACCCCCGCTGGTCTGTTTCGGGTCGCATGTCATACACTCGACACTGCGCAAGCCTGACAATCACACCAGATCTTAGCAACTCTAGTGCTCCCTGCTGTATTTTGGCCACTTTGGTCAGGAATGCCTGGAGTACATTACAAAAGCCAAACAGTAAGAACCAGCTTTTACAAATGTTTTACTCCTTCAGTGAGGCATTTACATTTCAACACTTTTGAAATTAAAAAAACATGAATTAAATTTCTGTTAGGCTGAAAGAGACTTTAAAATGCATACTTTGAGAGTATTTGAGCTAATGCTCAAACTAGCACAGATAGAATGTGGGAAAAGAAAAGGGCAGAAAGCTCATGATTTTTACAGCAAAATCTCTGGAATGCTACACTTCATTAGAATAGGCTCAAACAGATGCTAAGATTTAGTTAGCACTCATGACACCCCCCCCCCACCACCACCACCGCTGTATATCTTCAATAATCCTTGTTTAAAGAATAAGTCAGACAGTATTTTACAAGCAACCATGAACCACCCTTTGGCTTTACCATTTTTGACTCATAAGTATACAGTGCTTTCAGGAGAGGAGGCTGGGGTGTGAGCAAGCTTTGCAGCTTAAAGTCATCATCTGCTAGGCTGTCCACAAGCACTTTCAGGTAGCCACTGTTGGAGAGATACACTAGCCACTGTTGCTGCTTATCCACAGAGACAATGCGATCAAGTAAGGCCAGGGCCAGCATCTGAAAGAGAGTGCAACTGATTCAATTCATTGACAAGGGTACAAAGACTAATCTATACCGAAAAGGAATCAGTTCATATACTCAAACTTTGATTTCATTCAGCCCATTACATTCCTCAGGCTACCTACTGAAGATTTCCTAGGTGGCCCAACCACACTTCCTAAGAATGTGGAAAAAGGAAAGGGCAGAAAGTTTATCATACGTTAGAATAAGCTCAAACAATTGCTAAGATTTGGATATTTGGGGGTGCAGCCAGAGAAGGCAGGGTTTTGGGAAGGTCCTCAGTGGGCTGTCATTTAGAGTCTACCCTCCCAAGCAGCCATATCTCCATAGTCTGGGGTTAACTTGTAATTCTGGGAGATTTCTAAGTCCCACCTGAACTTTAGCAACCTTATCATTCCCGACATCATTGTAAGCTGCATTTCCCAACTCCTGGTGCAGATAATGAAATTTATTACATCAGGAGGCATACTATAAATTGTGAAGGGAAATATGGGTGCTGTTTTTGGTAGCTACCACATTTTTCATAGTGAAGTTGCCTTAGATGGTCAGATCACTGGTCCAACCAAGTCAATATTGTCTACTCTTGACTGGCAGCAATTCCTCAGGATCTCTCACAGTTTGTTTTACAACATCTACTACCTGATCCTTTTTAATTGGAGATGTTGGGGACTGAATTTGGGATCTTCAGCTTGCCAAATCAGATACTCTACCACTGAACTATGACCTCTCCCCAATATGTAGAATGGCCCTCCATGCCATTCCATTTTTATTTTCCTTCACAACATGGAAAGTTTCACTGGCATTTTATACACTACTTAAAAAGTAAAGGACAGAGTGATACATACTATATATCTTTTCAAGAATATTGCTTATAATCTTTACAACTGTAGAACCAACAGGGAGGTTCACAGACTAAATAAATAAAAGGAAAACAATGGTATAAACATTCCACATGCATTTAAAAATACCTTCAAAAACTACTTTGGTCAGACTTGTATGCCAAATATTCAGCACACTTTGCCTTGCATAAGCAACGTCTTGAAGCAATTAGGTAAGGTAGAAGAAGGATTTGGAGAGTGAAAGGTATTTACCCGCCCTATCTCATGGCCATCACAGGCATCTCGGCAAACAACCTCCATTAGGGCAGAACCATAGCTTTCAATAATTGCCATATTTTCTCGCTGTAATTTACTGAAAGCATCTTCAGGTGCTGTTAAACGCTCCCACATAGTCTTCTTGGCTGTAAGTAAATGGGACAAAATTAAGAGGGATCAAAGCTACTAAAAACTAGTCAATTATAGAGTTACTGTGTCTTTAATGATGCAAAAAATCCAAATACGGCAAACTTGTGTTTTTGCACTAAAAATCCTCCAATAAAGGAAAATGTTTTAGCTTGAATCAGCCCATGTGTACATTTATTTCTTGTCAAATTTTGTTACATCACAACAAAATATTATCAGAAAGATGTTAAAAAGAACTTGAAAGAACTGAACAAATTCTCAATAAAAGGGCACAAGTTTAGGGATGGGCTTGAAGTGGGAAAATGAACTGTGGTCCTTTTAGAATCATAGAATCATGAGAATTGGAAGGGTCCATACAGGCCATCTAGTCCAACCCCCTGTTCAATGCAGGATCAGCCCAAAGCATCCAAGAAAAGTGTGTATCCAACCTTTGCTTGAAGACTGCCAGTGAGGGGGAGCTCACCACCTCCTTAGGCAGCCTATTCCACTGCTGAACTACTCTGACTGTGAAATTTTTTTTCCTGATATCTAGCTTATATCGTTGTACTTGTAGTTTAAACCCATTACTGCGCATCCTTTCCTCTGCAGCCAACGGGAACAGCATCCTGCCCTCCTCCAAGTGACAACCTTTCAAATACTTAAAGAGGGCTATCATGTCCCCTCTCAACCTCCTTTTCTCCAGGCTTAACATTCCCAAGTCCCTCAATCTATCTTCATAGGGCTTGGTCCCTTGGCCCCAGATCATCCTCGTCGCTCTCCTCTGTACCCTTTCAATTTTATCTACGTCCTTCTTGAAGTGAGGTCTCCAGAACTGCACACAGTACACCAGGTGTTTAAATGGAGTGTTCAGAAAGCCCAAAAAACAACTGAGCTGCTCCCCTGGCGCTCAGCTGTTTCAGGCTGTCCTGTTGCAGTCACTTTAAACTTTAAAGGAACTGAGTCCCTTTAAACACCTGCTTTCTTCTCCATTCACAAACCACCATGGGTAGCCACAAGCTGCTTAAAAGTCTGTGATGGTAGAGCAGTCACGAACTTTGGTTTGCAAGCCATGGGTGGGGTAATAGTTGTGATGAATTTTGCTTTGTGGTTCAGTTCACACCCATCCCTACACAAAATATTTTCAGAGGGAACATGCTCATGATGAAAGAAAACACAACAACTTTATGAATACTTTTTGGTCCTTATAATCCGTATGAACACAAATCAAATAAAAGGTTGGATTAGGGAAGGAAAACCACAGGCCAGCAGCTACCTGTATATAAAAGAGTATGGAGAAGAAGGGGCTTGGACAAGTCTGAGGAATGTGTGGGTAAAGATATATGATTGCTGATGAAGAAGAAGAGTTGGTTCTTATAAGCCGCTTTTCTCTATCAGGAGGCTCAAAGCGGCTTACAATCGCCTTCCCTTTCCTGTCCTCACAACGGATACCCTGTGAGGATGAGAGAGTCCTGCTCGGTCAGAACAATTTTATCACCGCCATGGCAAGCCCAAGGCTGCATGTGGTGGAATGCAGAATCGAACCCGGCATGCCAGATTAGAAGTCTGCATTCCTAACCACTACACCAAACTGGCTCTAGTGAAGGGCAATAGTGAAGGGGTGTGAGCTGTAGTCTCTTGTGGGTGAAATAAAGTGCTGAGACTTAGAACGACCATCAAAACACCATTAATACTCTGGGGTCTTGCATGACAGTTATATCTTTACTTAATTATGGAAAAAGAAAACATCAAGTAACATTCTACCTGCTTCCAAGGTGTCGGGTTCATCTGGTCTCTGAGCTATCTGTAAGTAGTAGAGCAGTGATCCATACAGGTGAGTTCTCACTCGCTGGAACCCACCACCTGCTCAGACGAGACACAAGTATTTCTAGTGAGACATAAGTTGGTAAATACATCTTACTTCAGCCATGCCCCTCCCCACCTTCCTTGGTTTATCTCCAGAACACTACCTTTCATAATACAAAAACAAACCTGTTTATGTGGACTAAACATCACTGAACCCATGTTAACTGAGCAAAGATATTTTGAAGAGCTGTTTTTGATATCCCACTTTTCACTGCCCAAAGGAGTCTCAAAGCGACTTACAATCATCTTATCTTTCCCCACAACAGACAATCCGTGAGGTAGGTGCAGCTGAGAGAGCTCTTTGAGAACAGCTTTAACAGGACTGTGACTAGCCTAAGGTGGCTGCATATGGAGGAGTGGGAAATAAAACCTGGCTCACCAGATTAGAAGCCACCACTCTTAACCACTACGCCATGCATAATGGGGTTTTTTTGTACTATCTTTTACCCAAAAGAGTAAAATTGGCTCATTGGCTCATTACCTGTTTTCAAAATAAAATCCAGAATTTTTTTCAAAATGATATGGAGAGAAGAATCTCCAATGGAAGCGAATCCCACAGCCATGCCTTCAGAACCAAGTGGTGATGTGAAAGAACCATCCAGCATCATGACAAACTGAGAGTGTCCAGGTATAGGTTCAGCCAGTAGTTGCTTTTGCTCTGTTCTCACAGACTGACTTAGGTGGGCAGTCAGAGTGAACACAGCTCCTGCCACAACAGGCATTAATTCCTGAGCTGCGTCATCATCCAGGATCTTATGGGAAAAGAAGAGTAAATGTTTTAGTTTTAGGACACAATAGGTACACATACCCAGACAAGTTTTATAATTCTTTAATGGAACCCCCTATATTCTTCAACACTGCCATGAAACCACTGGGTAAGGTCATGGCTTTATTATTGCACTTCTGGCTGATCCTGGGGAGACTATAGAAACTATGCACCGGGGCTTGGAGGCCATTCTGGAGTGGATGCCAGCTAATAAACTGACATTTACACTCAACAAGATGAAGCTGCAACTGGAGAGTGGAAGGTCTGACCTGGGATTTAACATGCCACCTGTTGCAGATCTGCTTGCACTCCCTTTGAAGGAACAGGTCCACAGCCTGGCACTATTCTTTGACTCATTCCTACTGCTGGAGAAACAAGTGGCAACTGTGGCCAGGAGAAGTGCCTTTTGCCAGCTTCAGTTAGTCAGTCAGCTACAGACTTTCCTAGGCAGGAAAGATCTGGCCACTGTGACACATGCGTTGGTAACATTTAGATTAGATAACTGAGATGTGGTTTGTATGGGGCTGTCCTTGAAAAGTTTTCAGAAATTTCAACTGCTATGGAATGTTGCAGCCAGGATGTTGACTGGAGTGGATTGTAGGGACCATGTCACTCCAGTCTTGGCCCATCTACGCTGGCTACCAGTTTGTTTCTGGAAACAATTCAAAGAGCTAGTGTTGACTTTTAAAGCCCTCTGTGGTTTGGGGCCAATATACCTGAGGGACCACCTACACCAGTATGAACCCACTTGAACACTATGGTCATCTTTCAAGTCCCTGCTTCAGGTACCCCCTACTGATTAGGCAGGGAGCAATCAATGAGAGGGTCTTTCCAGTCGTGGCACTAAAATTCTGGAACTCTTGCTTTAGAGGGATTTGTCTGTCCCTTTTTGTTGTCACCTTCCACCAGTTAGATATTTGTCGGTGGTTTTTACTGATAAGCAGTAATTTAATGTAGACCAATAAATAAATATTACGTAATTTGATAATTTTAAAAACACAAAAAGTAGCTATTTAAACCAATCCCATGTACAAATGAAAGTATCGCTAACATTAACATACTGCAGGGCGGCTTACTTTGTCATGCACATCTTGTAAGAGGTCACGGATAATGAGCTGCCTTTCTTCAGGCTGAATGAGGTCCTGTGGGCAGGCAGTCAATATGATTTCTACCAGCTGCCTCCATGATTCCAGAGCATGCCGCTTTGCATAGAGACACTGAAGGAGCTTATTCCGTTCCACAACATATTGAAGGATTGTGTTGATCTCCTGGTCATCCAATAAAAGGGAACATTCATTAGTTCACAACAGAAAATTCAGGGTAAATGGCTGCATTTTTAAACACAGCTCAAGTCACAAACAGTGCATCAAAAGTCAGCTATCAAATAAGTTATTTTATTCCTATATTCCTATCCTACAACTAACCAGGTTATTGAGAACTTTTAAAATTTACTTTACAGAGCTGCTCTTCTCTCAGGCGTCTGTGGAACTTTTCAAACATACTCAATGTTCAAAGATTTCTTGGGGATTCTCCCTGAGCACTGCTTAAAAGGTTAGCTATCATCTTAGGAGGCAGATGTAATATTTTCCCCCAGAAGTTCCCTTAAAATGTCTTGTGCTAACTACCAAATATTTTGAAGGTTTTATGAAAGACAATGAAATTGTACACTTTGCATACCTCCAGATTGCAATTTTAAATTTTTGAAAATCATTGTTACTGATAACAGACCTTATCAAAAAAGCATGATTGTATAGTACAAAGACAGTTGCATCCAAGAGATCCATAAAATTAAGGGTTGTGAGTGTCCTGCATAGTTCAGGGGGTTGGACTAGATGACCCAGGAGGTCCCTTCCAACTCTATGATTCTAAGCCTGAAGACTCCTTAGGTGGTCTTAGACAAGTCAGTAACCCTCTGCATAACCCTCTGTGTTTAATTGCATTTTACATTTTTAAGTGTAATTTGTTTAAATTCTCTTATGTTCTTATGTTTGACACCTGGTGAGCCCTGATAGGGTAGAAAGGCAGTATAAAAATGTTTTAAATAAATATAAAATGCTTCAAGGATGGTTTCAGAGGGAAGTAGTGTTGATCTGTAGTAGAACAACTAGAATTGAATCTAGTAGCACCTCAGAGACCAGCAAGGTTTTGGGACATAGGCTAACCCTTCATCACAGAATTCAGATTTCAAAGAGCTGTTGAACAACAGAAATAATACTGTTTAACCATAAGCAAATACTGAAAAGGGATTCACAAATGAACACCAACAAAGAAGATCTCAGGGAGTGTCATGAAGGAAAACTAGCTAGTGCAGCTAAGCATCCATTTTCAAGATCAAGTTTTCATATGGGGACTTACCTCCATGAGCAAAGGTCTCTGTCCAAGGGCTGCCATTCCTTGCAAGGCATTAACTTCAGCAATCAGAACTTTGTGAACATGCTAAAATTAAAGAGAAAAAACTAAGGACACTTTTGCTATCTGTAGATTTTCTCAAGGCTGGAAGCACTTGTGGGCACAACAGAATTACGATATTAACATTTTTTCTTAAAGATGCGTTGCCATATTACTCTGTTTGTAGCTTTCATTCTTCTGAAACTTTTTCAATTTCATATATTACCCATTTCCTAATGTCTTTCATACTTTCACTTCAATCCAAAAGCTTCTATTAAATAAACCACTAGAAATCTTAACATTGGTATTAGTTTATTTCCCCCCTTTTAGCCCCTGAAATTGAAACAACATTATATACAGAACCTAGAAAAGGTATGAGTCTGAAGTGGCCCTTATCAACAAATAACTACAACATAAATAATTCGAAAGCAGTTGAACTCCTGACTGAAAGTAGATTGAAGGAGCTACAGGTGCATCCTTAGGGTTACCAAGTGCACATGTAAGCACTTTTAATTCTTACTGACTTCAAGATAAGAGTTTATGCTTAACTTCCATTAAAAGAAATGGGATTTAACTGTGGATCATTATGAAAAATAGATCTCTACATATGGCAAGGCTTCTGACCTTGACGTTGCAGATAACTGGTCCACGTGCACTCTTGTTCTCACAGTTGGCAATGACCTGCTCAATTTGAGCCCGGTCAAAAAAATCCAGTTGCAAAGGCTCTGGGATCTCCTGACTAAAGTCAATTGAGTCCAGGATGCTTAAGATCTTCCTGCGAACTAAAGAGAAGAAGTCATTCAGAGAGACCAGAAATCAATTAAACTCTGAAATTAAACAGGCTTTATGGGTAACTGCTTCTATTTAAAACTGCTCTGAGCTTTGTTCACAGTAATTTTCTTTTAAAATCAGTAAATATATATGAATGCTCATGATATACAACACGGGGAAAATCTTACAAATTAATTCAATACTGTGTTCCACACATTAATGCATCTCCAAAGGTTTCATTCATTAAGATTCTCTTTTTACTCTTTTCCTTCTGCTACTTTCCTTCCAAGATCTAGCAAAAATCACAATGGCATTTAAAACAGAATCTTCATGTATTTGGAACTTCTTCAATAATTAAACAGGAAAAAAACTTTAGAGTCAATTTTCCTAAATATTTTAAACATGTTTACTATAATAGCATTCCAGGGCACAGAAACATAAATCTATAGTTGGCTTACAATTATCCTGATCAGCTATGAGTGGCTTTTGCCACCATTTCACAAGACTAGATGCCACCTTCTGAAGTGTGTCATTTCATCATTGCTATAGTGCATGGACCATATTCTATGCTGCAATGGCTTGTCTTGTGGGAAATCTTCCTAAACCTGATTCCTGCATCTTGCAGGGGATTGGACTAGAATACCCTGGAGGTCCCTTCCAACTCTGTGATTCTATGATTAGAATCGAAGTAAATCGGCCTCTAAGTCTTACCTTTGGAAGCAGTATCAAAATGAAGAAACCCAGTGACAGACCGACTTTCATCTTCTGTCCCTCCTTCACCATCAGCTGAGAGGATTGATTGAAATAAATATGTAAGGGTGCAACACACAAAAGCTGTTTTTTTTTATAAATGCAAGCAGTTTAGGACAAATACTGCTATTTTGACAAGTACAGTTTACAAGCACAGGAAAATTCATTCAGGCTGTAATAATTACAGCCTGCATAATAAGGTTGCCTGTTTGATGCCAGGAAGAGTCTGAATTAAAATTTTAAAATATCCATCCGTCCGATTTTTGTACCACCCCTCTCAGTAGAACTGTCTCAGGGCAGTTAACACATATAAATTCAGTAGACTAATACAATAAACAATCAGTTAAAAACTGCAATTATCATTGTTGCAACAGTAATGACATATAGCCAGATAGATATTAAATATTGAAGGAACCAGAGGAAAAAGGATGGCAGAAGAGGGGGTGGGAGGCCGATATTTTGGATGTAATGTTGTTTATTGTCCAGCCAGCTTCAACCGTAGGCCTAGTGGAAGAACCTTGTCTTGCAGGCCCTGAAGAACTTGGACTCTCTTGGGAGCTAATTCCATGAGGTAGGAGTCAGAGCCAAAAAAAGCCCTGGCTCTGGTTGAGGCCAGGCAGATTTCCTTAAGGATCCTTAGCTGGTTTGCAGTACTTGACTGAACAGCTCTCTGGAGAATGCATTCAGAGGCAGTCCCAATGATTCTGAAGCAGCAGTCAGACTTGACTGCTATCCAAAGGCCATCATTGTCTATTGGGGCCTACTCCAATTTGTAATTAGCCTGGACACCAGAGTGATTTGCTATGTGCCCAGTAGACAAAAGAAGATACATATGGAAAATTCAAATTAATAAAGAAATCAGAAGTAAGCCACCTCTAGTTTTACCTTGGAAAAGTTACTCATATCTCAGCCTCATTCAATGACTATGCAAGAACTGAGTGAGTTCTAAAATTCAGAACGCTGGACCCAAGCTACAGAGGCTCAGCTCCAACGTCCACTCTGGCCGGAATAGTTGGAACATAATAGGCAAGAAGAAGAAGAAGAAGAAGAAGAAGAGTTGGTTCTTATATGCCGCTTTTCCCTACCCGAAGGAGGCTCAAAGCGGCTTACAGTTGCCTTCCCATTCCTCTCCCCACAACAGACACCCTGTGGGGTGGGTGAGGCTGAGAGAGCCCTGATATCACTGCTCGGTCAGAACAGTTTTATAAGTGCCGTGGCGAGCCCAAGGTCACCCAGCTGGTTGCATGTGGGGGAGTGCAGAATCGAACCCGGCATGCCAGATTAGAAGTCCGCACTCCTAACCACTACACCAAACTGGCTCTCTGCACCAAACTCTCTACACCAAACTGGCTCTCTACACCAAACAGAGGATAAAGCATGTTTTTCTCCATTCCATAAGCATCAGCCTTCATTCCATATCATTAATACGGTATAGGAAAGACTGTCAAATATAAGGAAAGTGTCATAACAGACGAATCTGAAAGTGAAGAGAGATTCAAATAAGCATCTCAGACTCTCATCTCTGTCCAGTCACAAATCCCACTTACCTAAATAATGTTTTACTGGCATGTCATCTAAAAGGAGGTGCAGGAGTCTGTGTGTGTGGGAACGCTGGCGGTTCAGGGATGTTACGCGCAGTTCTATAGATGCAGTCTTCATTAACCATGACATCTGATTCAAGGCTGGAATCTCATGCTCTGCAGAGAGAAAGCAGGGCAAGAATGGCACAGTTCAGAATTCTGTCAAAAAGCATCTTCCCTCTTGCATGCACATAAGGTACTATGAGGGTTTTCAAGGCAAGTGATTAAACAGGGGTGATCTGCCAGTGCCTCCCTCTGCAGACTGCCTTGGTGGTCTCTCATTCAAGTATTGACTCTGCTCAGCTTCCAAGGTCAGCTATACTACACCATTCCCCTTCCAACTTTGTCTCTAAGCTCCCCAAATGGTGTTTTTTTGCTTTTCAAACAAATGAGCCAGATTTTTAAAAGTTAGAAGTATCAGAGTGCGTTTTCAGTCTTACCTTTGACAGAAAATGGTAAATGTTGTAACTGAGAGAATAAGAAATCCTGGCTGGTCCTTAAATATCTCATGGTTGGTCCCGAAGTATCAGAGCAGGCACACAAGTGATAAATCACCTATTTATTCCAAGAGAATTCAGGAAACAGTTCACTTTTATAGGACTATGAGGGAAATACTAGCCAAAGTAATATGTAATTTTGTTCTGTATTTGAGCATCACTAAAAACTGAATAAATTGCAATACAAAATGGCTTTAGTGACCTACAAAAATAAAAGACTAACTGAAAGCTTGTTGCCTTTATGCAAAGAAACTTAGGAGGTATTTTGTATACCTGATAACACAGTTCTGCCAGATGAGGAGACTCCTGAACTGCAGTGGGGCCAGATCTGGTTTTAGAACCTTTTTCCAGTATGTTCAATATTGCATGAAGACAAGTACGAGGGCAACCTAAAACACCTTTAAAGCAAGAGTGATACTTGGATAAATAAACAGTAAATGTAAGCCTTTAACAGAAATAAGCATTTCCTTCAATGTACTAAGGTTGAAAACAGTTTTCAATACCATATTTATTTGTTATTACTATTCATATTATTGCTTGTCATACCATATTTAGCGTTTGCATCATGTTCTGATGCATAAGAGCTTATGCTAGAATAAATGCTGCTGGTCTTTACAGAGCCACTAGTCTTCTGTTTTATTTATGCCAACGTTTTTCACCCAACATGACTCACAGCACAGCAGACTTATGGTTTTATTCTTTTCAAGTGGTGTATAAAGGTGGAATCTATCAGCTCCACATTTCTACTACCCCCTTCAATTCTGTACCTGCATCCTGTAAGTTTGTTGTGCTGACCGGCTTCTTGAGCTCATAACCGAGAAGATACAATGCAAGATTGGGTGAGCTGAACTCCAGAGAAGTGATGAGAAGGTTCAAGATGTTGATCCGAGTTTCATGGTAGATCTGAACTCGCTTTCTCTCAGGTTCAAGTTCTTAAAATCAGAAATATATATCCATTTTAGAATACTTAAAGAGGAAATTTCATAAACCATCCAAAGGTTGTTAAATATGCTTGAAAGTGACCAAATGCCTAGTTTCTGTACCGAGTTAAAATCATATCCTTGGCAACATGATAGAACCCCCTCCCCCCCCGGATCATAATCAAATTTATATGTGGATAAGTCAGCTGTTAAAGTTTTGTGGATTTAAGGCAGATTTACAAACTAGCTTTACTTCCTGTTTTCTTATTTTCTATTTATAATTTGGCTCAAAACAAACAAAAATAAGTGGCACAGGACACTGAATCCAGTTTGGGGCCACTTTCCTAATCTATGCAAAATAAATGCAGTACCTTTATGTTTTGCAATTAAAGGCCTTGTGACCCTTCCCTGACTTTTTGAGTAATTCAGCAGCTTTTATAATTTTAAAATAAATACTGATTAGTTTCATACCTTCTACAGCGTTAATGATTTCTTCTGCATTTTCACTGTCCAAACATTCCACAAACCCAGCCATCAATTTCTGGCTAATATTCTGGATTTATAATCAAGAAACATGATTGAAAAAAAACCAAAATTTATTTAAAGATCATAGTGATTCAAAGCAAAACAGACTGCAAAGCATTTGTATAGAATGGATTTCCCCCCAGTTAAACCAGGCTGGCTTTAATGCCAGTTGCACTGTTCCAGCATCAACACAAGAACCAATACAGGAGATGCTTGGCGCCAAAAATGGCTGCAGGCACTGTTGCACCACACCCTGTGGCCAATAAGCCTTTTCCCTGCTGAATGATGCAACGGAAGAGATAAGGGAAAGTCCGGCTTCAGAGCATATCC
The DNA here is from genome assembly GCF_049243985.1 of Paroedura picta. Taxonomy (NCBI): domain Eukaryota; kingdom Metazoa; phylum Chordata; class Lepidosauria; order Squamata; family Gekkonidae; genus Paroedura; species Paroedura picta. The sequence continues at coordinate 95,816,739 of NC_135373.1, forward strand.
TGGCTGGGTGGGGGGGGGGGGGGAAGGAAAAACCGAAAAAAACAATATCTCAGCCCAAGCGTTTTCACAGAATCATAGAGTTGGAAGGGGCCATACAGGCCATAGAGTTGGAAGGAGCCATACAGGTTTTCACCATAAAGCTTTTAGTATTAGTGGACACCATTATTCTCCCCTCCCCATATTAAGAAATTAAGAAACTATAGAAGTTACCTGATCTTGTGTGAAGTCTCCAATTAATTTGACCTGAATGTTAGTACTGTAAGAGATACAACACAGAATCTTGGAACTTTCAAAAGCCAGCTCAGGATTGGTAGTGCCATGATAGAGGTACCTTCAAAAGTTGGGGAGGGGGAGAATAAGCTATTCTTAGATTGAACAATTTCAGGAAAAAAAGGAAATAATGAGTTTTTTAAAGTGTGCCATAAAAATTAATCTTATAAAAATACATATGATTTCTTCTGAATTTTCACTGTCCAAACATTCCACAAACCCAGCCATCAATTTCTGGCTAATATTCTGGAGATCAAAAATGAAAGTAGGATTTGAAATTTATAGGCTCATAAATATTTACACAGCTTAGCAGCACAGAATACTCTAAACAGGGCATTGCTACATCCTTCAAACCTACAGCCTACCCCATAGCTCATAATTCCTCTTTTTCATCCCCATTAATGTCTGCTTACAGGCTCATGCTCGCTGAACTTTTTCCTATTAAACACAGTAAATCAATCAATCACTTCACAAATGAACATGGAAATGCTCAAAAGAAATCTGTGAAGAGAGGCCAAATAACTACGGAGCCCAATCCTACAAGGAAGCTCACATAGCAGTAGGGCTGGGTGCTTCAGCGTCCGACGCAGCCGTTCCCACCTGAGTTCGCGCATGCATGTGCCAACCAGCATGCCAGCACCAGTGCCCGCACCTCCCCCCCGTGCCACGGCATTGGCTGCTTCAGGTGGGAATGGCTGCTTCAGATGCCAAAGCGCAGCTTTAGCGTGCTCATACACAGCCAGCTGAGAACCTGTACTATCACCAAGTCTTGCTACGGCACCCATTTCGAATCTCAGTATTACTCTGGCCATCTCTATAGCCATTCCTGACCTCCATATATTTTGGGTCTACCTGGCAATATTGACCACATGGTCTGCCTTTTTAGTCCGAGGGTTAATTCCTTGCAGCAGTTGCTCTAGAGAAGCAACGATCAGGGACAGATGGCTTTCCCTTAAGTAGTTCATAAAGACATTCTCTTTCTGCAGAGCCAAGTTGAGCAGTCCAAGGCAGTACTGTGCTGACTTCTCTAAATGCTTCTTTCCTATTAAAGGACAGAAAATAAATTGAAATTCCCTATTGGAATTATCACAACACAGAGACAAAAATGGCTTACAACCTAAAGGCCTGGAAAACTAAGTTTAATAAGATTAATAAAGTAATATAAACATATTAAAGGATTGTATTGCTAGAAGATAGAGGAGAAAATGGAAAACAATTATGGCATAATGCTCTCGCAGCAAACTGTATAGTTAACATAATTATTTTCTTTTGGGGTATTTGTTCTTTTTTCTTCTAAGACTTTGTTTCACTCTGCTATCTTTTATTAATAAAATAAATTGAACAAATAGATCTAACTTCCATTGATGTAATGCTTCAAGGGGGTGGGGGAGTTTTCATTCAACAAATGCAGTATGGCATAGTGGCTAGAGTGACAGACTAGAACATGGGAGAACCACATTCAAATCCCTGCTCTGCTAAGGAAGGTGGACTGGGTGACCTTGGGCCCATCAAGCTAACTTACCTCACAGAGCTGATGCTGTGAGGATAAATGAAAGGGTGGGTGATGCTGTGATAAGTCACTTTAGGTCCCCATTGGAGAGAAAAATTACATTCCACGCATATACACGTTAAACCACAATGAGTCAAGTTTGTCCCTTCAAGAGGTTCCAGCCTGTCATCAACAGCTCACTTAGTAGCAACGCTGCATATAATAAGCATACACAACTGATGTATGAAGTACCATATACATTTTAAACAGACAGTGTTTTAATCTTTAAAAAAAATAAGCAAGTACCAACCAGGGAAAGGGGCATAGGTGTCTAGTTGTTTAACCCCTTCTTCCAGCAGGCTGAGACACAATTCCAGCATTGGTGATTCATTCAGTAGGTGGTACATCAGGTTAAATCCAGGGGGTTTATATGCTATGACTTCTTCTCCTGAAAAGGCACAATTTAGTAGACCCTGCAATTTACCTGAGAGTTATCAACTTGTTGCCTAAAAAAACTACACACCATCATCATAATCTTTGCCTATTTCCTCTTCCATCTAAATAAACAAAATATAACACTACTTTCTCCTTCATGGTATCCCTGAAGAGTTCTCTTTCAACTCTGGATTTATTATTTAAGAAGATTGTGTCTTTGTTCTAATTGTATCCTATCTATAGCAGTCTAAATGCATCCTTGCTGGCTTTTTCTCCTGCCATTATATCTTTTCTTAAAAATCAATTCATCTGACATAATTTGTCTTTCTTTCGCATCACATTAACTCTCTTCAGTATATCCCTTGGGTTCTGAGCACTAGAGTCAAGCTTCTAATCCTTCGGTTACGGTCTCTGCCTCCAAGTGAATCACCTCCCACTTCCCCTTACACTCTGTCCATGCCCTCCCTAAGACAAAGTCAATCTCTTTCTACCATGCTCCCTATGACTAGAAACGTGCCGAGTCATCTCCTGCCATACTCACCTGTCCTAATTCAAGGGCTTCCCAAAGCCTTCTCTGGAGAAAACAAAACAAAGCCTCCTTGCCTCATTTAACTCCCTGCTACCTGAGCTTTTAAATACTGCTCCATTACCCATTTGCCAAAACTTGCCCTTTCCTAGTTATGGAACACAGATAGCAATCCTATGATCAGGGAACGTCTCATTCCTATACTTCATACAACTCTTTCCATACTACCAAGGTTAAATAACAGTTGTAACACCAGATTATGCTGGTGTTCCAACTGGCTTCCAAAAGCCAATCTAACTAGTGAGGACCTGGCCCCTAAGCTAAATGCAAAAAAAAAAAAAAAAAAAAAAGTCAGCACAGATGAAGAGCCTACCTTGTAACTCCAGATATTGGTCCACAAAGTCTTCAAGCTGAGGTTCATAATCTCTCAACAATTTGTAAAAAACCTCCAGAACAGCCTCAGCTACTTCCCACTATCAAGAAACACACACAGGATTATGCTCATACTGTCAATGCAAATAAATAAAATTACATCTAGCCATATAAACAAATTATAAGTGAGGAATATATTTCAGACAGCAAAATAAAATGGGAAACTAAAGTGTTTTGATGCATACATCAATATGCACACACATTTTATGGGAATATACTGTATATAGCTTCACATGTAAAAATTTTAATTGGCTGTTTTAATTATTATTATTTTATTATTTATTTGATTTGTATGACCGCCGCTCTCGGAAACCGGCTCGCGGCGGTTCACAACATTTTAATACAATACAATATATTAATCATTAAAATTCCCCATTAAAACCCCATTAAAACAATGACTAAGTCACAATGATGGCGATTAAAACTATTCCCGTACAGGCCCACTGGATGAGCAGAAGGGAACGGAGGATAATTGGGCATAGGATGGAACACTCTGGGGAACCAGGTCAGTTTAGTACTGGTCTCCCCCCTCCGGGGAGAGGGGTCCGATCTTAGCCCCGGGCCATCACCCGGCCTTAGACAAACGCCTGGCGGAAGAGCTCCGTTTTGCAGGCTCTGCGGAACTCAGAGAGCTCCGACAGGGCCCGCAGCTCTTCAGGGAGCTCATTCCACCAGGTAGGGGCCAGGACCGAAAAGGCCCTGGCCCTTGTCGAGGCCAGGCGTGCCTCCCGGGGTCCTGGGATCATCAGCAGATTCTTACCCGCAGAGCGAAGTGCCCTGCGGGGGGCATAAGGAGATAGGCGGTCCCTCAAGTATGCAGGACCCAAGCCGCGTATAGTCTTAAAGGTTAGTACCAAAACCTTGAACCTGATCCGGAAACAAACTGGCAACCAGTGCAGTTGCTTCAGCAGAGGCTGAACATGGGACCTCCAAGATGATTTAGTGAGGACCCGTGCAGCTGCATTCTGTACCAGCTGTAACTTCCGGGTTAGAGACAAGGGTAGGCCCGCGTAGAGCGAGTTACAGAAGTCTAATCTAGAAGTAACCGTTGCATGGATCACAGTGGCCAGGTGTTCCGGGGGCAGGTAGGGCGCTAGTAGCCGAGCTTGGCGTAGATGGAGAAACGCCGTCCGGGCTACCTTAGTGACCTGGGCCTCCATGGAAAGTGAGGCATCCAGAATCACTCCCAAATTCCTGGCTTGGGGCACAGATGACAATTGTACCCCGTCCAGGCAGGGAAGACGCGCTTCCTGTTCCTGCTCCCTTCGGCCTAGCCAAAGGACCTCCGTCTTGGAGGGGTTGAGTCTCAGGCGGCTCTTCCTGATCCATCCATAATGTGAGCAATATTTTAAAAAAATACCCTTTAGAGCAAGCAATTTCCCCATCACCATCCCATTTATTTAAAAAGCTTAAAAACAGCCTTTTCCCCATCCCAATAGAATCTAAGACCATATACCTAAGTAAATATATAGGGCAGCTTTTCTCAACTTTTTGACTGTTGAGAAACATCCTCCAGGCTTCGAGAAACCCCAGAAGTGGCACAATTGTATAGAATATAGTTGGTAAGCATCACTGTGTACATGTCCACCCAGGACCCCTCCCCCCCTTCCCACCTCCTCAAAACCCATCATTGTCCATTGGGGGAGCAGACCAACATGACCATGTATAGTAATATCACCCATGCATGCATATCACGCACGCATGCATATCATGCATGCATCACACATACATATCACACATACATACATGTGTGTGTATATATATGTATGTATATATATGTATGTATATATATGTATGTATATGTATGTATGTATATATATATATATATATATATATATATATATATATATATATATATACACACACACACACACACACACACACACACACACACATATATATAAAAACATTAATTTCCCACACATTTGGAAAACCCTTCCAGGTCCAACAAGGAACCCCAGGGTTTCACAAAACTCTGGTTGAGAAAGCCTGATACAGGGTCTGTCCAATGATAATTTCCTGCTAGCGTAAGTACACTATGGCTATTTCCCCTGATTTGCCTCTCCTACTACAGACACCCCCACCCTACTCAATGTTGTCCTTGGGATTGCCTGAACCCAAGGATTGTGTTTCAAATGGTGCAACAGGTGACAGAGAGACAGGGAAACAGGGGAGACCTACTGATCTCATGGATCACGGGACCTAGCTCAAAGGACTTGTCTCTTTTTGCAGCATCACTACAAAGTGAACTATCCAATGGTAGGTAAGGCAGACAGGTGGCAGAATAATCTATCCTCAAGCTGACTGGAATGAAACAAAGCCAAAAGGATGAAACACAGACATGAGAAGGGAGCACCAGATGTAGATAAGCACTTTCAGTTCCTAGAAGTCTTGACTTATTAATTTAGTAGTTATTTTGCAGAACAGAGTTTGCTGTTCTAAATGCCCTCAGTTTGGGATAAGCACCTTGTTGTCTCTTGCTTTTGGCATATTGTAGTCATGACAACATATGGAAAAGTTTTAACATAGAATAATTTTAAGATGTGTTTGTTTCCTCTAATACTATGCTGAACAAATAAGCCCTTGTATAGGCAAAAGAACAGGCCAGGGTTTACCAAAACATTTCATCACATAATTCACTGATTTTTTTAAAAGAAAATATTGTAGACTTCTATGAGCAATCTCCTCTGGGATTGAGGGATATTTCAGTAACAGTAGTCCATAGACAAAAATGGCTCATGCCTAAACCTCTGCCATTATTTCAACATCAAACCACTGAATTTCAAAGAATTAAAAATCAGGATCACTGAGATTGATGGAGCTACTTGTTAGTTCAATTTACTACTATTGCCTTTTGCAAGAATTAAATGAAATAAATATTACATCATCAGTATTCCCATAAAATGTACAAATGTTTGTAATTTAGAAGTATATGTATTATAAAAAACACCAAAACCAGATGTTACCTTTTCAGCAGCTCTACGGTAGGCTCGTGTACGAAACCGAAGAAACACAGAATCTCTCAGAAATTGCAGATAGGGATCAAAGCCTGGAGGACGCAATCCAGCCCCCAGGTTAGAAGGAAATGAGCTCTCTACCAGTGTGCTAATGAGCCGACAGAAGGCTATAGTTAAAGGATATTCCTCACAGCGGGATTCAATCTCATTCAATTCAACCTTTCCAAGGAAATAATTAAAAAAACATTAAAACAAAAATCCACCATTTTTTTCTTATACTACAGCAAAAAAAAAAAAGTTTCTAAGGAATGTGAAGTTGTGACTTCATTGGTACTCATCTGTGAGGCCAGGTTCACACATGTCATGCATAAGCCTTTTCAGCCCTGGCCTCTGCCTGGTGGAATGAGCTCCCAGAGACCATCAGGGCCCTGATGGAACTAGCCCAGTTCCACAGGGCCTGCAAAATGGAGCTCTTCCACCAGGCAAATGGAGACCAGTACACCCAGAAGATCATAACATCACATGGGTCTTCCCTACCAATTTGGGGTCTTCTCCCACATCCTCCCTCCAATAAGCAATGACTCAGCACAAGATATTTACTGTTAGCTTTTTAATAGTCTTAACTGTATTTCCGTGTTTTAACGGTTTTGTCTGAAAGTGTTGTACACTGCCCTGAAATGACAGGTTCAAGAGGGATGGGCCTATAAATCTAAATAAATAAAGGATACGCAGAGCCATGAATGAACCTTACCACTTTAGACTACAGGTGGATTTCAATTCCAAATATTCCATTCCATAAATATTCCACATAGGTGGGAAAAACAAGTACAATGGAAAGAAAAACACTACACTCTCTTCACTTTTGGTGCTGGTTTTCTCTTTGTAGAGGGCTTTTAAATCACAAAGATGTTTCTATTTGTCTTGATTCTTGGTCCTTTTAAATGCAGTAAAGAAAGGAAATAAAGTTTACCTCAATACCAATTGCTTGCCTCTGACTTGGAACTCTTACAGTCTGCAGTACCTTCCAAAAAACACAAGAAAAAGGAAATACTTTTGTACAGTTGCTGAACCAACATGGCTGCATGTGCACATAACAGCAAAAAGAACATCTATGCTAAACAACAGTTTTCTAAAACCTACTATCTAAAATTGGCATGGCCACTCATGAAAGGCAGACTGCACCTGTAATTTTCTACCATACACGATTTTTACCAAGTACCAGAAAGAACTCCATTCTAGAAGACAATTCCAGGCTGGTGCAAAAGTAATGAACCCAAATCCAGTGGCATGCTCTCTCTTCCAGGCTCTCTTGTGTGGCATGGATATCGAGTCTAGTTGCCACTCACCCCATCCCCCGTGGCTATCAGCAAAGAGGTTAAACACAAGCTTTGGTAAGCCAGGGTTAACTAAGGTGCAGACTGTATGGTATATAACTATAGCTATAAATTGGAATATAAGTAAATAAAGTATTCAGGGATTGCACCGGGGCTGCAGAAAACCAATGTCTCCTCTAGCTGCTGTCATCATAGGTCAGATTTTAGGATGTGGAAAGAATGTCATTTACAGACTAAATTTAGGCTCAGCCCTAAATTTTCAAGTAAGAACAATGTAACACTTGCAGTGCAAGAAAGCTTGAAGCAAAACAAATATTTCTTAACATTTTAAAAGCACAATTTGCAAACAGAATGCAGTTTTGATTCTATGAGCAAAATATTCACTAGGGAAAATATCTTAAAAGATACCTGAGTATACTCTAAGGATTGCCAGAGGGAAGCAGCAATTTCAGGAGATTTCCCAAAACTTGTTAGGGTATCTATGAACTTTGCTTTCAAGATGGGAGGGATGCTGCACTGCAGAAGGCCCAAAATGACTACCACTGGCGTCCACTGAGGATGTTCACACAGAGCCAAGCGAGCATTCTCATTCTACAGAGAAGAGAAAGCAAATGCAGTTTTGTTTTTATTATGCTGCACATTCACACTGTTGATCTCTATGATACAGACAAAATATAAATAATGTCATTTGCCCATCAGAATAAAATGTTATGGTTAGCAACATATAATTTCTTTCCATATCTCTTTCACTCACAATTTACTTAAATTGGATCCATTATTATATTTTCCTGGTGTTCTTTCTCTTTCTCAATTTACACTTCTCATTCTAAGTAATTTCAGCTTTTAATATCAAATAGGGGGAGTTACCCAATTTAATTGATTTTACATTCATCCTTGGTCACAATATGGACCAAATTACTGAATAATGGACAATAACGGATTGTAATCTGGACTGGCTTCTTACCCATTTTACTATAGTACTTGTAAGCTCCAGAAAGGCAATCAATCCATCTTGTTCCTTCTGGGTGATACCTCTGAGAGGGAGGTGACGGTACTGAATGCTATCTGCACTTGGCAAATCCTTCCTTAAGTGTTCGTGATACAGCATCAAAGAGTGAAAGAAGTGCTCCCATGAGACCGGACTGCCACCTGCTCCTTGGATGTTTTCAGCTAGAAAAGAAAAATACCCACATGATTACAGGCTCTGTTAATTGAACTCAGTCTAGAGAGAGAGAAAAACCCTGCCCCAAACTTAAAAGTGAAGTAAGACTTCTGAAATGATACATGAACAAAACAGCTTTGAAATGTATGTTAGATGTCATCCTCTACTATCTGTACAGAGCAGCTTTATAGGATAGAACTCTGAGTGGATGTTTGAAAATTAAGTCCTTAGAAAGTGCTCATCAACCGCTATTAGAAGTGACTTGGTTCCCAGAAATTACTGATAAATATAACAAAAGAATACAAATATAAGTTTTGAGCCTTCGGTAGAAATATGAACAGGTAGTTGACTTTAGGTTTTTCAGATGAACTGCATAAAATATTTGTAGTGAACTGTCTCAACACAGTCCAAAGTTACATTCATTCACCCACACATGTTCATTGAAAATTCATTTTACAGACAAATATGAATCATCACAATGTAACTGAACACAAAAGCTTTCATTTCTCTGACTGAAGACAAACTGCCTTGGCAAGCAATACATCTACACCTCTGAAAGGCTGCACCATGTAAGCTTTACAGTGAAGAGGAGGAAAGGCCAATGGCACCTTGGGAGCCATATTTCTTACCATGGCTGCTACCGTTAACTTTCAGCAAAGTAAAGCAGTAATGAGCACACTGGGGTCCGCTGGCCAATCCTTGGAGCATTTTCAGATAAGGAATGTAAATCGTGGATGGGAGGAGGTCACCCATTTGCCTAACAAATTTAGACAAAACCACCTGTAACAAAAACAACATAAGCATTTATACTGGGAGATTCAGAAAGATAGTAACTCATATAGTAGTGGCTGCAAAATGTAGACCAAATGTAGACCAAAAATAACTGGCTCAGATATTTTGCATCAATCACTTTTACTAGTCACTTTTTCTTTATTAAACAGATTGCTGTTGGAGAAATGACCCCCTCCCTTGACACTAGGGGGAAAGAGCAAGAACTTTTAAAATCTTAATAACACCAACGGATTTTTTTTATTTTGGAGGGGGGAGTGAGGAAGATCTTGTTGGCAGCATGCTTACAGTAGCTGAGTTCCACCTGGGCTACACCTTGTCCCATTCTTGCAGGTATTTAAAACAGCTCTAGAAGCAGAGTGCACAGCCTGGATAATGTGGGGCAACCTCTTCAATCAGGACCAGGCTGAGACTTGTTCACATTAATCATTTTATTGCATTTTGGTATTGTTTTGAGAACTGCTTTTAGATCCCTTCAGGGAGAAAAGCAGTACACAAATGCCTTAAATCAATATAAGCATGTGCTTCATTCCTCAATTAAAACCAACAAGTCCTAAAATCCTTAACAGTGGCTGGAATGTGACCTTGAACATAGTCACACTGTGAGGCAAAAATAAAAACTGCATTAACAGCATTCTGAATGCTCCAAAATAATCTTTAATAATTGCCCCATAAGGCTTATCAGTATTGCCATATATAAAAGTAGATCAGAAGGGGGGAATGCTAAAGATCAATTCTGGATCCTTCCTTCTATCTCTTTCATAACGATCTTAACAGGAAGGTATGTGGTTTTAAGCCAAGTATACTGTATTTCTAGTGACAGATTTTATTTTCCTGGGTTCCAAGATCACTGCAGATGGGGACTGCAGCAAAGAAATTAAAAGACGCTTGCTCCTGGGGAGGAAAGCTATGGCAAATCTAGACAGCATCCTAAAAAGCAGAGACATCACCCTGCCAACAAAAGTGCGTTTAGTCAAGGCTATGGTATTCCCAGTTGCAATGTATGGCTGCGAAAGTTGGACTATAAGGAAGGCCGAGCGTCAAAGAATTGAGGCTTTTGAACTCTGGTGCTGGAGAAGACTCTTGCGAGTCCCTTGGACTGCAAGGCGAACAAACCGGTCAGTCCTAGAGGAGATCAGCCCTGACTGCTCTTTAGAAAGCCAGATCCTGAAGATGAAACTCAAATACTTTGGCCGCCTCATGAGAAGGAAGGACTTCCTGGAGAAGAGCCTAATGCTGGGAGTGATCGAGGGCAAAAGAAGAAGGGGACGACAGAGAATGAGGTGGCTGGATGGAGTCACTGAAGCAGTAGGTGCAAACTTAAATGGACTCCGGGGAATGGTAGAGGACAGGAAGGCCTGGAAGATCATTGTCCATGGGGTTGCGATGGGTCGGACACGACTTCGCACATAACAACAACAACACGGTATTTTAGAAGATAAGGCAGATAAGGTATTTTAGAAGATAAGCTGCTTCTTAGCTTGTACCAACCTATTATCGGCACGCAGACTGCACTTCCATTCTGAAAACACAAGGTACCTTTGTCAACCATTCCCACCTCCCAAACAATACAGGGGGCGGAAGGAATCTAACCTGACGCTGAGGTGGTCTCTGATGAGTTATTCCAATATAGGAACCCATGATGGCAGAGCTCTGAAGAGGCTCTGAAGGACACCAGTATTCAAGAGCAAGTTCGAGATTAAAGGGATCCTTCTTATATAACTCAGCAATCTGTAGATTAAGAAAGAGAAGGCTTTGGTTCAACATACAAGCAACAGTATCTAACCTTGTATGCCCTGTCAGTTTTTCAAAATCAACCAAGCTCTTTTGTTGATGGTTTGCAGCAAAGACAGATGGGAGACAAGTATCTGCAGCAGCAGCAGCTCAATATACCAGCTTTCCCTGTGTATTTACCAACGCTCACAGTGGACTGCTTTTCAAAAGTTACACAACCCTTTATGATCTGGACTCTGCTCATAATACAGCATTTGGGCTAAATGAACTTAGTATAGTTTATATTATAGTTGCAAAGTTGGGATACAGCAGCCAAAATTTAGGAAGGTTTCTACTGACTGTACATCATCTATGGGAAAACATCAGAAGACCTGGGTAATTCCTCAGACGTTCTGGCTCAGAACTGCACATGCATGCTTCCCTCATGCTAACAGGGAATATCTCCAGAAAGTAGTAGATATTTGCCCCAGACCAAAAAAGAAATGCTTAATGGAAGTGAGTGATCATTTCTTGAACAGTTAACACAAGGGACTGCACAATCTCCTCTCCGATCAATACAGGCACAAAGAGAAAGTGAAGAAAGGAGCAACTGGGCTCAGAGACACTGTCCCTCTTAGCACACTATATATCAGTCCAGCCCCATTTTTGGTAACTTTATCAACAAAGAAATGTATCTGAGGGAAACCAAATGAGATATTTGGGGATGGGAGATGGCCTCAGAAGAAAGAATTATCTGAACCCACTGCATTCCTTAATCCAATAATCAATTCACTGTAGAGAAAAATGTGGACTTGAAAAAAGAAAAGTTGGTTCCTCTATACCACTTTTCTCTACCAGAATGAGCCTCAAAGCGGCTTACAATTGCCTTCCCTTTCCTCTCCCCACAACAGACACCCTGTGAGGAAGGTGAGGCTGAGAGATCCCTGATATTACTGCTCAGTCAGAACTGTGGCGAGCCCAAGGTCACCCAGCTGATTGCAAGTGGAAGAGTGGGGAATCAAACCTGGCTCACCAGATTAGAAGTCAGCACTCTTGACCACTATACCAAGCTAAACATTTATTCCTCATTCCCATCACGATTCTCTTGGGAGTTCCCATTTGTTTATTCCCTATTTTAAAAGGTTGTTTCCAGAAGTTTTCATAAAGATTTAAAACAAATACAATTTTAAATTATCAATAAAATCATAACAAAAGCTTGGATCCAATGAACTATCTGCAAATGACACTGGATTTTTGCCACACTTCCTTCTGATCTCCAGAAAACTGAACCCTAAGATTATGGGACCTGCATGGAAAAGTAACTATGTGCATCATGGGACCTTTGTGAGAAGGGCAATGTTGCCCCCATCTTATTTTATACGTTATGCTTGTGGAGTCAAAGCAATTTTGCTCCTTCTGCTAAAGGGCTACTGAATTCAACTCACAATTTTATTTTTTATGATTTTTTTAAAAACAAGAACTTACTGTAAGCATCAGATGCTCCAGATCCCGCCTAAGAGGAAGAGGTGGTTCATTACCCATCTGTATGCTCATGTGGATCATGCGAGCATCTTCATCAGCTCGGTTCCGCAATTGTTTCACCTACAATTCCCCCCCCAAAAAATATTTTAAATTAAGAATAAAAGAAACAGCTCTCCCAGTCACTTCTGACTCATTAGTATTATCATGCATTTGTTGCTGGTGTAAATAGGTTGACTTTAGAGAAATAATTCTAGTATCGTACTTAAAGTTTTGTTTTGTATTTATATGAAAATATAAAACCTTATAAGAGAAGCAGACTACAATGCTCACATACATTATTAAAAGTACAATACTTTCAATATATAACTAGTTGGATGGTAGCCTACACATCCCAAAAATTACTATCTGGTAGGCCTTTGCTGGATGGGGGGGGGGGGTGAGTGGGTTATATATTTATTATCCACCATCGTGATACTGTGTTTTAATTATATTTTAATGGGTTTTTATGAATTCTGTAAACCGCTGCAGACATTTGAGAGCAGCGGTATATAAGTATAAAAATAAATAATTTAAATATTTTAACACATACACAAGCCCCCAACTAAGAACATGAAACTTCACACACCATTTGCCTCCAGAAATACTCTGCACAGATACTACTTACTTTCATTGGCATGACAGCAAGGAAGCCTGTGATAAGATCATGGATTCTGCGTATGTAAAATTCCTCCTGGTAAAAGCTTTCAGCTCTCACCACAGATTCAGTAAGAAATAGAAAAACATTGTCCGCAATTGCTAACTCTGCCATTGCTTCATCTGCCTCGGTGAATTCTGCAAATGCTGGAGAAAATGAAGAAGAGTGAAAATAAAAGAAAAATCTCATTGAAGCTCCTCACTGAACTTGGACTCAACAAAAACATGCTTGATGTTACAATTGTGAGCAAAAGAATGCAGGTGAGGACCAATACATACTTAGGAATGAATTTTATTTTGAATCCAATTTACCTGTTACATCAGAGAGCTGTGAAATTCCACGCAACGCAAGGGCCCAGGCTAATCGAACTGTAGCCTGAAGTCCTGGTAGCTTCCAAGGATGAGATTCCTGAAGACGTGTGTGGACTGCAGCTATGTATTGTCTGTCTGTGAGTAGTGGCAACTGGTGTATCAGATCTAAAGGTAAAAGAATGTAGTTTCTTCAATGGATAACAAAATAGGTAGTTTTTTAATCTTCCATTTGCTTTACATTACACTATGAGAAGTGTTAAGCTAAATACTTAAAACAAGGTCACAATTGGACTCATTGAACTTATATATAAAAGTTATTCTTTTAAGAAAGTTTGAGCACAATTAAGAGACAGGTAGACCTACAGTTATTATCAATGGGAACCAAGTAGCCAATAACTTCATTCATTTATTTATGGTCATTGACCAGCATCAAAGTATAAAAGTAGGCAATAAAACACTTAAGCATACATAAATTCTTCCAAACTGTATCACTTTTTGTTTCTCCAAAAATGAATAATCTCCACAGAAAGGCTTCTGACAAGTGTATCATGCACCTTACAATTCTTCATCTCACATACCTGCATGTGTGTATACACACATAGACATCCTTGAGATGCTATTACATTTTAGAAACTCTGACCACTCTTAAGCTACAATGTCTGTGGATGAATGAGAAAAACTGACTGGGACTGGAGGGCTTCTTCCAATCCCAATCAACACATACACACCCGTGAATAAGACCAAGCCCTTAATAACTTAGAAGCATGGAATGGGAGGGTGAGAGGTGGAGGCATATTTAAGGAATACATGTGCAAACCAAATTTCCTCTCCTCCTGCCCTGTACCATTCAGGTAAAAGCCATCAGTTCTATCGAGGCAACTGTGCTGTGGATTCCTGATATTTATATATAGGTAAACAGGGGCCCAGAGCTCCCTTGTCTTCACAAAAAGGGATCCCAAACATTCTCTTCCCTTCAGTTCCTCAGTTTTATAAACAGTTATGTTTGGCTAAATATTCTGTGAGAAGGTAGACAACACAGTATAGCATGATCTCATCAGATCTTAATAGCCAATTAGGATTGATACTTGGAAGGGAGACCACCAAAGATTCTGCAGAGGAAGGTAAACAATCTCAGCTTCTCACTTGCCTTGAAAATCCCTTGCCGTGGTCACACAAAGAAACAGATATCCTGCCTTGTCAAAATAATGCCATGCTTAAGCAACATAAACAAGTCATGGTTAAACTTTTAACTTCAGAGCTTTAACTATCAGTTCTAAATTTTTATGTAAAAAAAATATCTTTCCACATAACCTGAAGTGGGCGGAGAAACCATTTTACCTTCTCGATCTTCTGTGCCCTGTTCTACACAGCCAACATCAAAGCAATAGAGAAGAGCCATGAGCAATGCCAAGTTCACACTGTCTAAGGAGCCATCAGCTTCCACAGTTACTTTCTCTAAGTAAGTAATAAGGATTAAAGTATCATCCCTGCTCAGTGGTGACTGACAAGTCCAAACAAACAGGCTCTCTGCCAACGACAGTCGACATTCCTTGATTAAGTCAGCAACCTAGAAGAAATACCAAGTAACTAATTATGCTACAAATATTATTACTATAAATATTACTATTTTATTATTATTTTTAGTTTGTTAGTTACATTTCTATACTGCTTTCCCTCAGGGCAGTTTGCAATAAAAGGGTATAGCTCACAGCTCTTTGTGATGCTAGTTCAGTACATTATTATACAGCAGCAGGTTCTATAAGTTAGAACTTCAAATTCTGAAAATAGCAAGATCTTAATATACGAAGGTGAAATGAATCAGTATGAATCTTAGGAATGACTCAAAAGAGACTGCCTTTACTTTTAAAGCAACAGAACTTCCAATGCCAACTTCGCAGCAGATTCTCTCTTACCTCCTTGCGGTGTTTTTCACTGCCAAGCCCACGTTCTCTTTGCAATTTCTCAAACTCAGTATTTAGATCAATTTGAGACACCAAAGTTAGAATTTTGTGAGTTAAACCTTGCTCCATCAGCTCATCTGTAAAATGTGTTGTTATGGACACCAGCTCAGGACTGCAAAGGAAAGACATCATATTGACTCAGCTAGCTTTATGTGAGTGTATACCGGGGCTTCTAAAGTTAAGTCAGAAATAAAATGATAGCCACATTGTTAGGCTTCAGGGAATACATAACATGGATGGACTAGTCAGCACTAGTAACTGGCCCAGCCTTCATGGTTAAAAAATACTTTAGGGGATGTATTTTCTCTAAGCACCAAAAGGGTCCCAGTAGTCATTCTGTGTATATCAAAGTGTACTCATTTAGTTACTAATGTTTCTTTGTTGACATTACTGGAACTGAAGCAGGGATCTGGACATAGTTGAGAGAAACAGGATGGTGATTTCATGGAGAATATGAATATAATGTTTTTTCTCAAACAATAATAATTTCTTGGACTAGAGGAGGAAACTGGCCAGGAAGGTGACAGGTTCCTTTGATGATAGGGTTGTAAATTTGCTAAAGGAAGACACAGAGACAGCAGAGAAAATAAATGAATTCATTGCACTCCTTTGCACTGCTGGAAATATGAGAGAGTTACCCATGACAAAGCAACTGATTCCATAGCATCTGTCGGAAGAACTGAAAGATGAAGTTCTGGGGCTTATGGACAAATTAAAACAAATCATGGATCCAGGTGACAGGCAGCTGAAGTTGTAAAACTTTAACAAAAAAATATAATGTCAAGAATAGGAAATTGATAATAAAAATAGGGGAATGCATTTGGCCTATCTGAGCCTAAAAAACCCCATCCAAAAATACCTTATCAGTATTTTGGGGGTATTAATTCAGCTGGTTTTTTGTTTTGTTTAGTTGGGGGGTTGGGGTTGCTATTTTTCCCGCTATCAAAATAGCAGAACCCAAAAAATTCCAAAAACACTTGGGAGTTTTCAGGACACTGGATAGCTGGAGTTAAGGCATTTAAATGCCTTGGAGCCAGTTCACTCCAAGCTGCAACTCTGCAACTCTAAATTCAACACAGAGTTTCTAAAATCCTGCTACTTAAAAGACAGACCTGAGCTCCAATGTCCACGTCTTTCCTCGCCGAGACTGGATAAGTGTTCGCAAAGAATTTGCAATGCATCTTTTCCCATCCCAATATAAGAGAACAGCTACTAATCCCCTTGTTAGGCCAGGAAAATAAGGCTGCTGGTGCTCTCCTGAAAAATGAAAAATATTTCACTCAATTGTGAGATAACTGCTTCCTGAATTTTTGTCAGATACCAGTTACAATATTTATTTCTACGTGTCTGTCTCTGCATCACAACTACAATTCCCATCAACTCTGCCAACAGACACAGGGCAATTATTATCCATACTCCAAAACATCTGACTCCAAAACATCTGAAAAGAGAAGTGTAACAAATAAATCCAAATTGTCTAAAAGCTTTGTTATCCACATAGATGGGGGTGGACATTTAATCAAATGTGCTGGTTATTGCTACAATAACTGCTACATTGTTTTTTTATACCCAAAAAACAAGTACACAAAATACTGAAGGTAGCTATCCACCATTCAAACAAACAAAATAGGGTTCTGTAACAGACTAGCTTTATATTTCTTTACCTCCCAACATCACACAAGCAAAGCAGTCTCCTTGAGACAACAGGGGAGGGAAGAGTTATCTTGTCCAGCAAGCCACACTCACAGTTTACTTTAGGGTTTAAGTCAGCAACCACCTAACCAGCTTCACTGCACTTTGCAATATCCTAAAGGATGCCAGTTTTGCAGCAGCCCTTTTCACAAGATGCAGCGCTGACAAAAGGGCTGCCTCATCACTCAGCTTCAGAAGAAGCTTTGACTGCAAGTGAGGATCAGTGACAGTAAGGTTGCCCAGTCGGTGAGTCTTCTTTCAATCAGTCACTGGTTAAGTGCAAGGACTGGCCTTCTGTCTCCAGTTATAATGTGAGCCTGAGTTTATAAATTTGAGCTCTGCAAATGCACCAGATGGCTTTTAGAATTTTTCTATGACAGATGCTAGTTAACTGAGTTATCTGAATAACCAAGTACCAACTAAAATAGTTTTATTGCATATAATAATAATCAGAACACAAGAGTAATTAAGCCTTGAAGTTCACCACTTGTTGGATGTAGTGTAATTCCTTCCCAAAAATTAGTTCCCCAAGATCTGTTTTATTTTGGCCAGCAGGCACAATTTATCTTATGTTTTAAAGTATTTTGCTACGTAATACACAATCAGAAAAGAAA
Source organism: Paroedura picta (assembly GCF_049243985.1). Classification (NCBI taxonomy): domain Eukaryota; kingdom Metazoa; phylum Chordata; class Lepidosauria; order Squamata; family Gekkonidae; genus Paroedura; species Paroedura picta. Next base: position 95,834,600 of record NC_135373.1, read on the forward strand.
CAGATAGTCCGCACTCAGTGCAGGATCTCATTACCAGCCAGGAGGAGTTCCACAGCTGCCAGTTCACCAATATCAAAAAGATTACTTAGAATAAAAGCCTCTCTGATGAGCTGCTCTGGTAACAGTCTTGTTCCCTGTTGGCCTTGGATAGCAACTCCTTCAGTACTTGCTTTCTGAATTTTTTCATGCTGTTGAGCATTCTTTGGCTACAGAACAATCAGATAAAAGTGCAAATTTATCAGAAGGAAATTTGTCAAATACCCTTAAACATCTTATCATTATAAACATGATTCAACTCTTTGACAGCAGTCTAATAAATTATACTCCACAAATGTTTTGTGATGTAAAAAAGGACCTTAAACAATCCACAAGTATTTATTTACGATGATTTAATACAGCTATTATACTTTGTTGAGATAATATAAACTAGCTCCTTTTTGAAAAGTATCTCTTCTGATCAGAAGCCACATTAACGTCTAGTGATGTCAGTGGTCAGCTCCACTACTGGAAAAGGCCACATAATCCCTGGAATCTCCCGTGTAACTCCAGAACCCTGGTTGGGAATCTCTACCCCATATATTTTTAAATAAATTTTTATTTTATATAGATACATAGAAAAAGTACAAAAAATAATACTAGTAGTTAAAATATCAGCCCTCCCTCTATCCCCCAGAGTCCCCTTTTGCTTGAAGTTTCATTTTGCCGAATGCTCCAGAGAAGAATTCCACTATTCTTGAAATTCTTCAGTTGGTTTTCTGTTGCCTATAGATGTCAATTTTACCTTTTTAAATAGCTCAGCAATTTTAATTAATACTTCACCACATATGAAAAGCAAAACAACAAAACAATATAAACTTCAGCCCAGTATCTATAAAAAGAAAGGATAAAAGGAAAAACTCACTATGACATTTCCAACACTTACAATCAAATCACTTTGAAATCTTTGCAGTTACTTTGGGTATTATTTACCATCTATGTAAAAGTATACAGAAAAAGAATAGAAAAAAAATCAAACACTCTATTCCCCCTTCCGCCCCTCCTTACCTCCCCCCAAGAAAATCTCATCCCCCCCCAGTCTTTTCTTTCCTGCTTCAAGCCGTAATCCAAATAAAAGCTCAATTGTTGCTGAAATTCTTCATTTGCCATAAGTATAAATTTGTTGTCCATGATATCAGAAAGTTCCATTTATTCCTTTTTAAGGGAGTCTCCTATTGAGGCTTAATACACGTTGTTGTTCCCCTCGTGACAAGGCATATCCTTGAACTAAGAAATCAGCCTCCGGCATTTTTTAAAATTTCCCCTCATGTTGGTAAAATTAATTCCAGGGCAGACAGAATCCTCTGTGGATATCTTATACTCTGGCCAATTAGACATAAAAAAATGAAATTGTGCTCTTTTCCACAAAATATCCACCAGTAAATCTTGAAACACCCGCACCACCTAATCTCCTATCCAGAGTGGGCCAGCACATTTTTTTCTCCTGGAAAACGCTTTTTTGATTGCTTTCTTTTGATTGATTCTTACTTCTTGTAGCTTTGGAATGGCTATGCGCCTTTTCAACATTGATGTTTGTCTGGCAAATACTGTTAAGAAATAATGAGTTCTTGTTGCCGGTCTTGTTTTCCAAAAGTCTCCAACACTCCTTTTCCTGTCTCCCAAATTTCAAGTTTCTCTTCTGCTTATAGTTCTTCAATTCTGATCCCCTGATCTTATAACTGACTAGTGACAGTAGCTATCTTTACTCCATCACTTCTTCCTAGAATTTATTTCTTACTGTTTGGGATTTCCTTAAAAGTGTCCTTGAGCAAATCTTCTATAAAAGTTTTCAAGTCCATGGTCTGTTTTTCCAAAAGACGGACCATTTGACTCCTTGTTATCACAGGCATATCTACCCCATATATTAAACATGCAAGCAAGTATTTCAAAAGCTTTAGGGAACTGTACAAGATATTCCCCGAGTTTATGGGCATAACTATTCATATTTGAGACTTAAAGCAGACTTCCACTCCACACTCTTAGAGCCTGGACCTATGCATGCTCAGGCAGAAGGAAGTTCCACTAGGCTTGATGCCATATTCCAGAGTTAGAAGTGCTTAAAAACGTAGCCTGATTTAAATGAGCATTACTTCCCTTTCTATTACTGTCTCCCAGTAGAGAGCAAAGACTTTTGTTTTTTTGGTCTGGTACTCCTTCAATAATCCCTCCTTTCTATGTTTTAATTTGCTCTGTTGTTTCATGCTTGTACTTTTAGCTCTACTTTTACCTGGTTTTATGGCATATTTTTATTAGAATGTTTTAATTGTTAACTGTTTTATGCCATATTGGATAGAAAGGGAGGATAAAAACATAAACATAACAGGTCTTTAGAGTCAGACCCTTCAGAATATAACAAAACTCCAGTACTACTTGGAAATACAAAGCTGGAAAACAGAGAATCACAAAGTTATTCAAATACAAAAGGCTATGCAGAAAGAATATGTTTACTAAAACATTGATAAAATATTTAGTTCCCAAAATACGTATTTCATTATTATGAACTCATTTCTGCACAACCCTCAGTGTTACCACACAAGACAAAACTAAGAGATTCCAACAATTTCAGCATGAAACTACCTCCCCACCACCCCAAAGACAGGAAAAGTTTTATTGTTACCGGATTTCTGAAGAGTGATATAAAATCAGGTTTGTGTTTTTTTAAAACCTGATCAAGAAGATGTATCGCTTCTGGCTGTCTTTTCCATATTGCATTAACCACAGTCTGCCAAAGGTCTTTGTAGGGACCCCATAAACTAGCAACTGTAAAATAAACGCATACAATATTTTTAGAATTTTTCTACAGACTGTTTTACATGTTCTACAGACTGTTTTATGTATTGTTTTCCGTTATAATGTAAACCACCCTGAGCCTCCGGGGAGGGCGGTATAGAAGTATGATAAATAAATAAATATAAATAAATAGAAGAATTGGTTCTTATATGCTGTGAGGTAGGTGAGGCTGAGAGAGCCCTGATATTACTGTTCAGTTAGAACAGCAATATCAATGCTCTATCAAGGTCACTCAGCTGGCTGCATGTGCGGGAGCAGGAAATCAAACTCTGCTCACTAGATTAGAAACTGCTGCTCTTAACTACAACACCCAGCTGGCTCCCTTACAATTGGCAAATATCATGACAAAATTATTTCTCATTGAATAGATTCTATATCTCATGCAAGTACAATGAGGGAAGACACTTGAATACTGATGATCACATACACACACTGATAATACCCTCATGATATATGCCTTGGTAAAATACAGCCACATGTATGCATCCATTTCCACCATCAACATTGATATGATTGGAAAGACAAAGAGTAAAAATGTGTTTTTGCAAAAGCAGGCAAAGAGTCCATGTTGCTTCAGATTGTCATACATCTTAAAACAAAAGGCAATTTTGTCTACAGTGATACATAGGATAACCCACACATAAATATTACAGCATACGCCTTATGGAAGTTTATTTTCTACCTAAAAGTAGTTCCCACGTAAGAAATATAGAACATGAAAACTATGTCCCAATGCAATTAAAGTGTAAGCTTACCTTAAAAAAGGAAGATATAAGTTACTTTTAAACAGAGTTAATTACTAATCTAAGGATAAGGAGTAACAAATAAGACCAGTAAATTCTGCATTTTAAATAACAGAACCCAAGAAAGGTTTCAAAGGATTTTTAGTATAAGGCTGCATAATAAATCAGCAATTTCACTAACTGATGAATGAGCCTCGGGAGAGGGAAATAGATAAGACAAACTAGAGGCCAAGCCTGTTGTATTTAGGAATACAATTATTCAGAAATACAACAGGTACTAGATTAGGGGGGTGGAGTGGAAGAACTTTGTGAATGGCTTCCCCCTCTCCCCAGGACCTGGAAAGGCTGCAGGCAGCTGTTAGGGAACTCACTGGCAGGGACAGCTCTCACACAGCAGGGATCTGCAGCCTCAGATGGAAGTAGAAGGGGGTGGTCAGGAGTGGGGGACAAAAGGCAATTGGCTGGCCACTGGGCAGACAGGCAAGCCAGTTGGAGGAAGGGGCACTCAGGGGCAGGACAACTGCCCTGAGTGGGTGTGGCACTTAAGCCATGAGATAAGCTCTTCCTCCAAGCCCTTACCAGAAATATAGTATGTGGAACAGGTAAGACAGATGGATAAGATAGATGCAGAAATCGAAGATGAGAGACTCAAGGAGGACATATACAGAGATTGAAAAAATGGACAGAGAAACATCTCCATCTGTTTTCCGAAAATCTGAGAGTCACTGAAGGTGATGGGCAATACATTCAGAATGAGAAAAAAAAAAGGACTACCATCAATGGTACCTGATAGTACTACCATTAATGGTCCTGAGTATGGATGGTTTTAAAAGTAGATTAGACAAATTCAAGGAGAACTGGCCCGTTAATTTGAGTCCAATAGCACCTTCTAAGACCAACGAAGATTTATTCAAATCTCGGTTGGTCTTAAGGGTGCTATTGGCCTCAAATGCAGCCGTGGTGAGTAAAGGAAGCTCCTCATTCTTAAGCAGCAAATCCCTGAATACCAGTACTAGGAAACAGCATCAGAGGCGGCCTCAGGCTCGAGTGACCTGCATGTTGGTGCTCCGGGGCAACTGGGCGGTTGCTGGACATCACGGGACTGGGCAGACGGCTGGTCTGCAGCGGACTCTTGCCGCGTTAAAGGCCAGTGACCCAATCGGTTTTAAGCGCCTTCGGCTCCTAGGAGACACGGAAGGTGGTTCTAGAGCACTGGGCGCGTTTTCTCCCGCAACGGAAGGAGCGCAGAAACCGAAACCACAACGTTCTAGAAGGACGACACCGTCCACACGCGGCGTCGCCCGCTGAAACTCCCGTACGGGTTCCGCTTACCTGAAATTACCGCCAATGGCGCCGCCATTTTGGAAGCTCCCTGACGGTCCCAAAGGCCGTCTCTTCCGATAGGCCCCGGAAAAAGAGAAGGTGTCTACGGTAATGCCGGAATATAAAGGAAGAAGAAAAGCAAAGCCGGGTTTCCTGTTCCTCAACTGCGAAATGCTACGAACAGGTCTTTCTTGTTGTTTGCAAACCACATTTGTGTGTAGCCCCTCAGTTAATAGAATTAGATTCCTGTCAAGCGTACAGGCTCGGGCTGCCTACTAACAATCAACGACCCGGGGACCTGAAGCAATGGTCTGTGGGAACTGTAGTTCTAGCCTGCCTCGCGCCGGAAAGGCGGGAAAAGTAGTGCCAAAGAACGATTATCAAGCGACTTCTGGTTGTTCACTCAAGTCGTGGAGTTACAGGGAAAACCAGTTGGATCTCCTTGTACAAACAAAACAAGGAACACAACTAGGCCACCTGCAAACAAAGTGTTTCAACACATCCTCAGGACTTCCTATGTATGCCCAACAGTAGCCTTGTTCCTGAGTCACAGTGAACGCATGGACATTTGATTGCTCTTGGCGTGTGTGTTTAATAATTCTCCCGTTACATTCTATCCGTGTACAGCTGAACGTGCGATACAAACTCCGTTTATCCGGGCACTGGTCCCTGGTTTCATCGGCAAAGTGAACGTATGTTGGCTCCTTCCCTATAGACGCATGCCCAGGCAGGCAGTACACACCTGTGCTCATTCATGCAGCTTTGCCAGCCTCCAAGTGGGCCCTGGGAATCACCAACCTCCGAGTTAGAACTCCGCTTCAGACTAAAGAAATCCGTTCCCCTGGCGAAAATGGGTATTTTGGGAGAGCAGACTTCGTGGCATTGCACCCCCCCCCTCCCAAGGCTCTACCTTCCCCAGCCTCCAGCAGTTTCCTAACCCGGACATGGCAAACCTGGCCGTCGGTGGCAGGGGGGACCTGGTCGCGCATGTGAACACAACAAGGCAACAGCCTGATAAGGGCTGCTCAAGCTCCAGGAACTGGGAGTCAGCCAGCGATAGAAAGGGGCTGGGAGGACCCCTTCCCGAGGACACAGCGGTTCCTACAGGCGCGGGGGTTGGGTGTGCGTTAAGATGGCCTCCTCTGGCGGTGCACAACAAAAATCGGTGTCCAGTGGCACCTTTAAGACCAACAAACATTCAGTCGAGGCGTGAGCTTTCGAGCGCGGCTACTCTCCCGGCAGAGACTCCAGGCAGGCCAGCCGGGCGCTCCGAGGAGCCGTGCTGCTGGTTTGCATTAGCCGCGCCTCGCCGAGGCCTCCCGCGCAGCCGGGCAATCACGCAAGATGAGGCTCCCGGGCGACGCAGCCCGCGGGCAAAAGAGGACGGTGCGGCCTCCGCGCAAGGAAAGGGAGGGCCCGGCAAGCGCCGCCTCCTGCTTGGTGGAGTTGCGAGGGGAGGCTCAGGGGCGCCGGATCCTCGGTCGAGGAGCCTTGCCAGGGGGCGGCGGGTGAGTAATCGCTGCAGCGGGGACTGCTGAGGAAGGGGGAGCGCCGGCCTCGTAGGGCCTCCAGCCCTGGGCTCTGCGCCGCCGCCGCCGCCGGCCTCCTGAGGCGCTGGGCTCCCTCGCGATCGGAGCGCGCCAGGCGGGTTGGCCGGCCCGCAGCGAAGGCCCCTCAGTTGCTGTCTAGGGTCCGAAGGGCCTTCTTTTCGAGAGGTTTCTGCCGCCGCTGGGCTGGGCCGAAGGAGGGAGCGAGCCTCTTGGGGATCCGCGGGCTTTCCCGCCGGCGGAACTCTGACCCGGCTGGCCTGCAAACTGCGTTTCGCCAGGGCATGGGAGGCACGTTGCATGGCCCTAGGCCTTGGGCTTCCTCGTCTAGGAAGCAACGACTGTCAGGCAGTTCTTGAATGAAGGACTCAAAGGAATCGGATTCAGTGTTCTGGGCTGAGCAAGAATCGTCGGGCTGGATTATTACCCCTCCCTAGCCCTTTCGTCTTTCATCCTCTGCAGACTTGTGGTTCTGCTTCAGTCGTGTTGCTTTTGATTTTTAGAAACGGTGGAATTGTTGTTTGCAAACCACATTTGTGTATAGCCCAATGTATATAGCCCAAGCGAGGAATTATCCTGGGTTGGAGAAGGTACGTGGGGTGTCATACAAAAGTTCATGTGTAGGGGGAGGGAGGTTTGGGGGGTGGGGAGGGGATGTTCTGACAGGATGTGCTGTGTTCATTCATCAAGAACAAAGATTTAAACCAGATTACAAATTTAGATGTTTGTGTATTTAATGGACATGTATATTGGGTATGACAGTTCAAGTATTTCCACTTACATGCATACCTTATAGCTGCAAAATTGTATATGCTTAGACAGAATATATACGTGAACTCAGGTTGACTACATGATAATGGCCTTGGCTGTAATCATCTAAAATGTTCTAAAATAGACTTCTAATTAACATTCCAAAACAGATATGGGAAGTCCTCATCTTGTTTAATGGGTAATTATGAATAGTCATATAATAGTCACACTCTTGAAAATTGAATATGATATTGGGTATAAGTGAATGAAAACAAGCCATGCACATGGATCTTGGTATGATGGAGAAGTGCAGCTTTAGGTTCTACTTTTACTATTTTGTAGGTCTTTAGATCCCCTACAGTACCAATCCCCAACCTGTGGGCGGTGGACCACATGTGGTCCTTCGACTAATTGGAGGTGGGCCCCGAAGGACGCCTCCCCCCCCCGCCCCCGCCCCCGCCCTTTACAACACACTTCAGGTGTCATTGTTTCCCATCACTCCCAGATGGGACTATTTCGTTGCAGAGAAACAAGCTCAGGGTTCTCATTGATTTGGCATTGTCATGATTTAAAATTTCCATGAAAATAAAATGTTCCTTATGTTCATTGTTGTGGCACGTCTGTATCTTATTTTGAAGGGATGTTTAAACATTGCCATAGTGATCAGAGAGCGTTAGGGCAGTGGGCCTCAGTAAAACTGTCAAGCGTTGAGTGGTCCCTGGTGATAAAAAGGTTGGGGACCACTGCCCTACAGAATCTTCATCCTCATTAAAATTTCTAATAAGTAGAAGATGAGGATAGATGGGAAAGAGAATGGTTTCTACTGTTGGAAATAAAAAAACACTTGCTTTTGATGAAGACAACATTGTTTTTGGATATAACAAAAATAAATATGCCTGTCAATAAGCATCCTTAATTTTTTCCTAGTTCTCTGTTCAGTTAAAGTGATCTCTGTGGCTCCTGAGTCAAAAAGCTTCCTCAATCTTACTTTGAAGCATAAAAAAATCTGTTGTGAAAACAAGCAATATGTTTACCAGCATCTGATAGTCCTTGAAAAAGACTCAGTTATCATAAATAATATATTAATGTAGTATGATGCAGTTTTAATTCCTCAAAGTCCTTGCAGATAACATCCCTATCATCTGAGCCTAGGATGGTCCATTCTGAGCACAGCTTTTTGGATCCAGGTAGTTGAATATCCTTCTTTGACTTCAGCAGTAAAGCTACATCTGCTGTGGCAATTTCTGAAATTGGAGAAAATTGCTAGGTTCTAGGCATCATGCAAATGCCCAAAGCACACAATTGTAAGGGCTAAAACAGACACAGTATTAAATATCCAAGACTGCTTTGCAGCCGCACACTATAGAAGATCTTATAGTCCAGCCAGGGTAACTTTGGTAAGCTTATCAATGCCTTCTAATTTATAAGACAAAAAGATCATATATAAAACACCTTCAAACTTTGTATATGCTTCAGTTATGTTTTTTCTGGATAACATAGCTCAGCATTTCATGCCATATTGTCCAAGTAGTTGTTATTTAACTGGTTAAACAAAATAGAAAATTAATCAGATTTGTGACAACCATAACTGCAGAAAAGAAGGTGCTCTCTCACTCTGCATTTTCTCCCTCCTGCCAGGAACATTGCTTTTGCTTACCAAGATGTTTGTGTTAGTGGAAATGACGGATACTGTACGAATACCTCCATGGCAATTTGAAAGGAAGCTTAATGATGCCATCACAGAAGAATTAAACAAGAAGCTAGCAAATAAGGTAAAGTTTAGAGTGCTGTAGGCCAGTTCTCAATGAACATGTTGTAGTGTATAGGGTGAACTATTATTGTTTTAAGAAGCTGGATTTAATTCACCTACCACTACTGAATGGTTCACACATAAACAAGCAATGACAAAACTGTATATATGTTTTTTATGTCATACAACAAAGCATATTCATAATGAAGTGCTTCTACCGAGGACTGGTATGAGACACAATAAAACATTGTTGAAAATACTTGACATCATAATGAAGTTTCTTATTGCCATGGTGACCTGGAACCCAGGAATTTTTGAACCCTCTTAGAGGGCTTTAATGGAAATATAATCCAGAATCAGAAATCTTTATATTTTAGATACAAATTCAGTAGTGTTAAAGAGCAGCCTGATCCTTTACTGTGAGCATATGAAGCTGAGCAGGGGTAGTCAAACTGCGGCCTCCAGATGTCCATGGACTACAATTACCATGAGCATGCAAAAACCTTTTATTCAGTGTAATAATGTGCAAACAGATGTTCCCAGACTTTGCCAATTTCAACAGACTGGATAGAATTGGGAACAAGTTAAGTTCTGTATCTCTCCATTGGTAACACTTCTTGTCTAGGTGTACTGTAATAAAATACAGGAGAGCAAAAAAAATGAACTTTTTTGTTGCTCTGAGACATATGAGTTACTTCTATCTAGTTATTATGGTTCAGTTCACCAGGCTGGTTTATTTGCATAGCCCTTCTTGTGCATACATTCTGACATGCAATTTAAGGAAGGTTTAACACAATTTTCCTTGTTACTTGAACCTAATGCTATGTAAGTTCTTTCCCCAAACAGGTTGTTTATAATGTTGGCCTCTGTATTTGTCTATATGACATCACAAAGCTGGAAGATTCCTATATATTTCCAGGAGATGGTGCATCACACACAAAAGGTTTGTTAAATGTTTGTCTTAATCATTCTTTGAGAACGTAGAACAATATGTAGGCTGTGGGAGATCTGCAAATACTGACAACTGCAGTTATTTAATAGTTCTTTTTTAGATGGATCTTAAGAAGAGCTGACAAAATCACAGCAGCTTAAATACTCTTTGCTGCTTAATCTAAATAATGACTGCAGTCCAGCAGAGAATGCCAAGTACGTCTGGGAAATCACTGTTTCATAAAGGCAAAATAGTTTGAGGAATGTAGATTCTGTTTAATTCTAGTACCCACTTTCTTTGAGACAGTTATTTTGAGTATCAGAGTCATGTTGATATGCCACAACGTTTCCACCTTTTAAATCTTTTACTGATATTCTTATTAAAATAGACTGACTCTGAATGTTTCTATATTCTGATTTGGAAAATTAAGACAATATAGCATCTACTATACATTAAGACTTTCACTCAGGCGCGAATTGTTGCATAATTAAAATTGTAACATGGCAAAATTAAACATGCATCCCAAAGCTGATACAGCTAGCCAGAAACTGGATTCTTGCGCTGTAAGCCAGACACCTGAAGAAAACACTTTGGTGCTGTGTGTGATTATGAGAGATAAAAGTTAACAGAGGGTTATAGATGACTTTGATGAGGGAAATTGTGACTATTAATCAGTAGTATAAATACAAAAATGCCTCTTACAGGTACTGTGGGTCTGGTTTTGTTGCTCTGCTTTGCATTTACCTACATGCCTCAAGCTCTGCTTCCCATCTGTATGCCCCTTCTTAAGGAAACACATGAAGTTTTTGAGCTAGTACAACTTGTACAGAGTCTTCCATTGCTTATGCAATCTACTTATACATTCTGGAGTCACATTTCCATGCATACCTAAGCCTGAACCTCTCTTCTAAAAAAAAAAAAAAGACTGCTGAGAACAGTCCCCAAATATCTTGGAACTTTAGTTCATAGACAAGTAGGGAACACTACTGGGTAAACCTTATGCTGATGCCTGATCAAGTTGATTTGTGTTTATTGAAAGTACAGGTTTCTAGAGAATGCTAGCACATGGTAGCAGTATTAATGAACTTAAGGACGTCACGTTAATTTATTATCCTTGCTGTTTGCAGTGCATTTTCGGTATGTTGTGTTTCACCCTTTTCTGGATGAAATTCTGGTTGGAGAAATAAAAGGCTGCAGCCTGGAAGGAGTCCGTGGTAAATATTAATTTTACTGCTCAGGAGGTTGGAACTCATGGGAGTAGATTCTGAAGTGAATGTCATTTAGCGGGCTTCAGTAGTAGAGAGTCAATGTGGAATAGTGGTGGACTCTAATGTGGAGAACTGCATTTGATATCCCTCGCTTCCACATGAACCTTGCTAGGTGATCTTGGGTCAGTCACAGTTCTCTCAGAGCTCTCTCAGCCTCACCTATCTTAGTGGTATCTGTTGCGGGGAGATGAAGGGAAGGTAATGGTAAGCCACTTTGCTTACCCATGGAGCAGGGGATTTAAAAAATCATCTATTAAATTTCTGGCATAATTGTTGAGTTGCCTGATTGGAGGGTGTTCCCCACCCACCCACCCAGTACTCTCTAAAAATTGTTTCTGAGCTGCCAGTTAGCACTACTAGATTGTGGAACCAATCCACTTGAACTGTGGGAATGCTAAATGCCAATAATAGATTTGTCTGGATGTTCAGATACAGCTGCATTTAATACTGTAGTATAGCGGGAAAAATGCTGAGCTTGTGTTCGGATTCTAATTCAGGAGTATCACTGCGTAGCCTAGGAAAACTTTAAAAATGTGGCATCCTGTTTTGTCTGAATAATCTCTATATTAATTTGAACTCTTCCTGCAGTTTCTCTTGGGTTTTTTGATGACATCCTAATTCCTCCAGAATCTCTACAGCAACCTGCTAAGTTGTATCTTTTGAGCAGTTTCATCATGGCTGATGTATTAAATGTGCTCATTTTTAAACCAACCCTGTGTGTACAAGGCATGATAAATCGACATGTTGCAAGCGATTTTGGTCCTGACAGAGGTATAGCCCTAGCATTAAAGAATGGCCAACCAGTGTAACATAAGTCACCTGGTAAAAAAGCATGTGCAGAATTTCTTTTACTCTATGAAGACTAGTGTAGTGGAAGGCAATGGAGTGAGTAAGCATATGTAAGCTAGTTCCACCAAGGATTGGTAAATAGTAATGGTCTATTTGGTTTCCATCATATACTCCAATATCTCCACCAAGAATTCCCTCCTGATCACTTTCCAAGACTTGCACTGGTTTCTGTTTTCCCACAATGCAACCTAAAACAAGGTATGACACAAGATCCAGTATGGTTTGTACATGGAGCAGACTGAGAGAAGGGCTACATTAAGAGATGAATGGGGGGATTGAAAATTCAGAAAATGTTTTGCTTATGACCTTTAGAGCCTTGTTGCTGCATTTCTTCCTTAACTTTCCATTCACCCAGCGACGAAGCTGAGCAGGTGTGGGTCTGGGAATATGAGACTGAAGAAGGAGCCCATGACCTGTATATGGATGCAGGGGAGGAGATCCGCTTCCGTGTGGTGGATGAGACCTTCATTGATACCTCCCCAACAGGTCCAAGCTCTGCACAGCCTTCAACCTCTGGAGCTGCAGATGAGGCCCAGAAGAAGGAGGCTCCCTATACTCTTGTGGTAAATAACTTAATGATGCTTCTCTCTATATAAGTCAAACCTAACATTACACCTTGGTGATAACTCACAAGAGGAGAGCACCCCAGAGAAATAGAAGATCCCAACACCAGCAGGTTTTGTGTCTCTAAACAGTGGGGCATAATTTGGTAGCATGTCCAGCCATACACACTTGTTCTTGAGGAATTTGTGTGTGGTGTGTAATCAAAATTTAAATCTGTGATTAAGCATACAAGCTATTGTATATCCTTGAGGCTAGGGGTGTTCTTTCCAATAGACATTGTTTTAAGCCAGATTGTCTTAATATTATTGTAGAACGCCAGTCAAAATATAGAAGAATGCTGCAATGTTAAATGAATGATGGAAAAGTTTGTTCTTAAACCTTTCATCTGTGTTCTTTCTCCGTACAGGGCTCAATCAGCGAACCTGGTCTGGGACTCCTATCCTGGTGGACAAACAGTTAACCGATAGGAGAGACTGTTCTGCATCATGGAACCTTGCAAACTGAAAATCCTGCTTTATCTTCTATGGACAATGGCAGTGAAAAGGCAACCTTCTCACTTCTGCTTTGCACCAGGTCCACATCCATCTGAGCGGGAGCATCTAGTGTGATATCTGCACAGAAGAACCATTGATAAAACCCTCACTCTCAGAAGGTTCTGATCCCTCTAATAAGTGGGACTGTATAAACGTTCTTACGAGAATTTCAGCCCGGAAAAACATTTAAGCTGGATACATGAAGTAATTCTCCATGAGAGTTCTTGAAGAAGAGAAGTATTTCATACTGCAGCTTTCTATTTCATGACATGACAGAAATGGTGAAGGTGTTGTGAAAGTTAGCACTTGCTATGAGTGCATTTGTTTTCATTTTCCCATTTGGAGGGATAGTTCCATTACCCAGGAGTGTCTGGAAAAGCAATGAGCTGGCTTTTCAAGACTGACAAGTTGACAGACAAATTCAGGAAAGGATCTGGCCCACAAGGCGGCTGAAATGTTGCTAACAGGGCCATAAGCAAATGCCCTTCCTAATCATACTGTTTTCTGAGAAAACACATACACCTGACATTGTGTTTAGTGGAGATATTGCATGGATTTTGAAGGGCAATATTGTGTTTTGTAAACAAGACCTCCTGAAAGGCTGCTGATTCATCTAAATGTATCTGCTTTCATGCTGAAGCATGATTTGACAGACTATCAGCTGCTGTTTTTCTGTAGTAGAAGGCGGATGCTTCTACCTTGTGGATGAGAGCTTTTCCCTTTTGAATGCGGGTGCAGAAGTTGACGGTGGGTACTCTATCTCTGTCTTCTGAGTAGAAAACCATCACTGCCACTTGGAGAAGTGGTGATGTAGAAATGAAACCTGTAAAAGACTGGGTACCTGGCAAAGGGCCACAACTGTTATGTAACAAATTGTTGTATCTTGTGTGCTGTTGCTGAATTAGTTTTTGGAGGACGTTTCCCTTGTGAGGGTTCTTTTAAAGCACCTTAGACTCTGTTCAGATGAAAAACTAATAAAATCTTATACTGGATTTTTCTTTTGTATTTATACTGTGTAGTGCTGGCTAGAGCATTTTATAAATGGTTCTCTAGACATCATCTCAAAAACTCTGAAACAAATTTGAAGAGTTGTTTATTGGAACTGGAGGGATATTTATTTATATACCATATTTACTGAAAACTAAGAGACCCCATATTATACACCCCAGAAATTATTACAGGATATAACTATAATTTGAATGGGAATGTAAGATGTTTCTATCTCCATTTTAATGACATATCTTGGTTAAAAAAAAAAGCACACACCCTCATTTTACATTTGGCCAAATACAGTAATATATGGGTTATTGCAGTTCCTGCAGGCCAGTGTACCACTACTGGGGAAACTCAAATATTTAACTGCTTTTATTTAGTCTGTAGTTATAAAGATGGATCTGAAAACAAAGTATCAACTATATAATGTGCTTCAAATGAGGCTCGCCTGGTCTTTTTAGGGCTTTGGAAATTTGTATCACGTTGACCTATTATACACAGGCCGGAACACCCGATGCCCTGCTGCTGCCCAGGGCGGGTGTTCCGGCCCATGCATAATCGGTCATAATCCCCGATTGTGCACGCTGCCGCCAGCCAGGGCCCAGCCCGGCCCTGGCCCTTGGAAGACCCGTGTTAATGGAACACGGGTTCTTCCGGAGTCCTGGGACTCCCGAGGGCACAGGCAAGGGCCAGGCTGCCTGAGCCCTGTGCATAATTGGAGGAGCTGGGCTTTTGGCCACACAGTTAGTTACTCCATTAAGCTAAACTGAAGGGCAAATATGCCAGAATGCAAGGTGGCTGAAGTTCATAGATAAGTGTTCAGCTAGTGTTGGACCAAAGCAGTTGCACTGTTGGGAGGTAGAAGTGACTTTACTACACATTTCACCATGTCCTCTATTTTACGACGATTCACAGGTTCTCAGCATTTTATCTTTATGCAAGATACACATATTGTATTACTTGCATAAATTAAAGGCTATGCGATCATCAAAAAATCTTTAATTGGGTAGCAGCTGTCACAATATATATATATAGAATGTTTACTTTAAGCAAGAAAAAACTCGAACTGGGTACTTTCCCCCAGCATTTGTACTTCAGTTAGTTCAATGCCTGTCCCCAAATATTGCACCTTGTTCTCCGGAATAGCACCTTAAACTGTATCTTTGTAAATTTTGTAACAATAAATTTGGGAGAATAGTAACAATATTTGTGTGAACATATTTTAATAAAATGCTTCTTCTAAAAAAATATGAAAACTACTAGGATTTGTAGTATAAAACTTTGGAAATACATTTGCTGGCTAGATAAAAATTGTTTTCCAAAATCAGCTAAGTGCAGCCAAATTGCTGCCAACTAAGGGTGACCCCCCCCCCCCAGGAGGGTTTTCAAAGGAAGAGCCACTCAAGAGGTGTGGATTCTGGGCTAAGCAGGGCTGACCCTGCTTAGGTTCTAGTATGGCTTTCTTTTAATTAAACTGGAGCAGTTCCTAAATTTGGTCAGACTATCTTCTTTTCATGCTGACATAGCCAGCTATTATGCAGGTGTCCCATCTCCAATGTTTTTCCCTAAAGGAAGGAGGAAAAGGACAGAACAGCCTGTAATATCTTTAAAATAGAAGAAGAGTTTGCATTAAAGGGGTTGGACTTAGATGCAGGAGATCCAAAACTGGTTCTTCCATCCTTTTATTTTCCTTAGATGGATGGATTTAACAATGTTCCTAGTCTGACCACCAGCTTAATTAAAAATATGGTTTTGATTAGGAAACTACCTTAGAACAAAGAGACAGTCCTTGTGCTTTTATGCTCATAATAGAGGCATTTCTCTTTCACATCTTGCACAGAAGCTTCTGCAACCAACTTTTTGTGCACTTTAGTAGTTTCCCTGTGCATTGCCTTTTCCCAAAGCAGCCAGGCGTCTCATGCATACAGATGTCATTTCACAGGTGAAGCCTCCAGCAGTACCTACCTTATCTACTCTGCCCCTATACTTAAATGAGGGTACTCTTGGAGATAGGGAAGATGCTAATCCACCTTGCCAACATGTAGGCTGCTGGACGAAGGAAGCACAGGGCACCTTTTCCCAAGGAAATCACCCTCAGTTGTGCGGCTGCCTCGGAAAAGTTGTTCAATGGGCATCACTTGACTTAAAAAGTGCTACTGTTGAAGAGAAACCCATTAAACCAATGCCAGTATGCATATTCTATGTTTAACACACCCTGCAACCTACTGGCACAGTTTCTCCAAATACACTTAAGAGGCTGGGCCTCTGCTGCTTTGTAAACCTCAGGGTGTTCCAGATTCCAAATATTAGGAGCCTTGGCAAGGTGGTTTTTACTAACCCAGAATGTGTGAGGATCAGGGAGCAATAGGGATTGGGAGGTGTAGTTCTTAGCCCCTCTGGGTGGGAAAGGAGAATGAAGAGTAAGAGAGACTCCATGGCCTGCAACAGCATCAAGCATAATTTTGTCTGAGACAGTGGGGCAATTTAGCTCCATAAAGTCACAGACAGCCAAGAGTGGAATGCTATGCAGGCTTGATGTTCTCCGGGTGAAATTTGTACATCATTGGATACGATTATACCACAGCAATCCTTTGCACTCAGCAACACAGGAAAATAGCTATAGCAGGATTATCATGAATTATCCAGCACTATATAGATGCAGCCTTGCATGGATTTAAATTTATTTCAGTTGAAAATACCTGCATTTAGAATTGGAAGAGACAGTGTTTTATGTGGCTTTTGTAAGCAAGAGACAATCAAAATACTATCATTATATTCTTATTTGCTTTTTGATTCGGCCTACCCTTGTCCTTGACCTGGAACTGGTACAGAATGCGGCTGCAAGGTTCCTCACAAGAACATCCTGGAGAGCCCATATCCAGCCAGTGCTGAAACAACTGCACTGGTTGCCCGTCTGTGGATCAAATTCAAGGTTTTGGTTTTGACCTTTAAGGCTATATGCGGCTTGGGTCCTTCCTACCTGAGGGACCACCTATCTGCTTATGCCCCCCACAGGGCTCTTCGCTCTGCAAGTATGAATCTACTGGTGGTCCTGGGTCCCTGTGATATTCACCTGGCCTTGACCCAACCTGGTGGAATGAGCTCCCGGGAGAGCTAAGGGCTCTAACGGAACTATCAAGGTTCTGTAGGGCCTTCAAGACGGAGCTCTTCTGACAGGTGTTTGGTTTGAGTTAGTGAAGATGCAACAGCAGATTATAACAGCTGATTGGAAGAGAGGGTAACTGTTTATTCTTTTTACTACCATCTATGTATTTTATGGTTATCTATTTTAATGTATATGGAACTTTGGAGTTTTAAGTTTTATGAGGTTTTATGGGGTATGTTGTTCTTATTGTAAGCCACCTTGAGACGACTTAGTCAAGAGAGGCTGGATATATATTTTTAAAAAATTAAAAGCCACTAGAGGGGGAAAGGGGGTGAAATGGGAGGAATAACTTATCGGATGTTCCCTTCACAGTAATTTCTACCACAATCCTAGTTTCTCAGTATTCAGTCTTAACAGATGCCAAGCATCTCCTGAGTAAGATCATCAGCACCATCCAAGTTATTTTCATTGAGCTGCACTCCCAGGATGGAGGCCTTTATCACTCATTAGGATTATTATTTTATTTATTGTATTTTTATACCATCTTCCCTTGCAGCTCAGGGCAGTTTACAGCATAGAACAGTGTACAAGTTCTATTGTGATATAAAATACAGTACTTTGAAAATGAAACTTAGTGAATTGTATCAACATTATCAAACGTTTAAACCATTAACCATTTATCATATTGCTTAACAGATTGGCCAGACTGGGAATAGCCTTGCAATGTATCTAGTAGGCATGTCTGGTGGGGGAATTCTGGGGGGCCCAGAAGATGTTGTCAGCTCATTGGCCCCAACCAAAAGTTTGACGGAAGAGCTTTGTTTTACAGGCCCTGTGTTAGTTCTGGCAGGGCCCGGATCTTCTCTGGGAGGTCATTCCACCAAGTGGGGGCCAGGACAGAGAATGTCCTGGCCCAGGATGAGGCCAGATGTGCTTCCTTGGGGT